>NW_001820824.1:446545-661340 GCF_000146945.2 Sclerotinia sclerotiorum 1980 UF-70
TAGCTCGAGAAGAAATCCAAACTTGTGATTTTTTGAGCGTGATCTGTGCTCGTTTGGGCAGTAAAAGGCGGTGGAGGGTGGCAGATGCCGACTAACTTTTTTAGTTTTTTTACCCCACTATCTGATAACCTTTAATACCTAATAATATGTGCCCCTCATTGTAGGGAAGAGAAGGGAAGAGATGGTAAATGATGAGGAGGGGAGGTTTCGAGTGAATGGTTATTGAATACTTTCGTCCATCCTTTCGTTTTTCGTATTTGATATCCCTAATGATCTATATCTTGGTACAAGATACCAATAATCAAAGCGGAAATCAATCTCTACTGAGTACTTATTAATAGGCAAATTCATTTTATTTCCGCTTGGGACGCATGAGATTAACTTCTCTCCATCCAATCTATCTGTTCTCTGCACTTATCTACCAATACGTAGACTTTCCTTCCACTTCCACCCATCAACGAGAGTTCATTATTAATAAACCATCAATCCACTAACTGACTTTCAATCACAAGTCCTAGCCAAAGAAAGAAATGCAAAACCATTGCTCAACCATGCCATGCCATGTGATCGAGTAATCAAGCAATCTATCACCGCCGCCTTCGCGTCGACACTGTTTTCCCCCTTTCATCAACTCTCTCTACATCTCTAAAAACTCCCTGTTCCAGCATCCCCCACCTAGGAAACCATCTCCACCAATCCCACCAAAACCAAGTCCCCTGACCCGTAACCGCCGCTACAGAATTAGTAACGACAGAGCCCTCATTTCTCTCTCTAGCATTCCCATTCCTAGCAGAAAAGAGACTAAAGTAATGATTTAGGCGTCGACTTCTTCTGTCCTACAGTAGATTTCAAGCCCGAGGTTTGGATAGCTAATGTTGGATCATACATTCTTCCCTTAATCCACTCGTCGAGTTGCTCATCGTTCATGCCGCGGATAGCAGGTTCACGATCGAAATTGAATTGTTGAGCTGCGCGAATCACTTGGCGAGCAACGATGACGCTTACTTCGCGGATACGGTTGAGTTTAGGGTAGAGACGACCGGAAGATATTTCGGAAGGGGTGAGGGAGGTGCTGAGGGCTTCGGCTGAGGCATAGATCTGTGGTTTTGTTAGTTTGATGTTGTAAGATTTATGGAGGGATGAATAGATGTGAAAACTTACCATTTCTTGATTGATGCATGAGGTTTTGCAAAGAATTGATCCAAGTCCGATACCTGGGAAAACATACATATTGCTAAGAACTCATTAGTATCCATACCCCACGATGCGGTAACGTCAATACTTACTTTCCTTGCCCAGCAGAATATGTCTTGTCATCATGAACATAATCCGGGAATGGACTTCCACTAGCAAACAAAGCTCGACAATCTGTCCATTTCATAGCTTCCTCGAATGTACATTCAGCTTGACTAGAAGGATTTGACAATGGAAATATAATGGGGTTCTTGTTTAACTTTGCCATTTTCTTAACAATGGATTCATCGAAAATTCCTCGGATGGTGGATAAACCCATCAAGATTGTAGGCTTAACATATTCGACCACTTCCGGCAGAGTTTTGAATTGTTTTCCCTCGTTATCATCACGAGAAAAGTAGACCTTATGCTCGGCCAATTTATCACCTCTATCATTTGTGATCAGACCCTAAGGAAGTTAGCTTTGGGGTTTCATAACGGACGAGAAGAATAAATACCTTGGTATCCACAAACCAAAAGCAACGACGAGCCTCATCTTCAGTCAATCCCTCCTTTCGGAAGAATTCTACAATTTGTTGAGCAACGCCTACACCAGCGCTACCTGCGCCCATGAAAACAGCTCTTTGATCTTTAGCAGGAATACCTGTTCGGCGTAAAGCATTAATGATACCTGCCAGAATAACCGCACCAGTACCTTGAATATCATCATTGAAGCAAGGATACTGGTTTTGATATTTTGCGAGAGATTGGAATGGATTTTTGAAATCCTCATATTGAACGATGATCCTACCCACAAATTAGTAAAAATGTTCTCACCCAAGTTATGAACAACATACCCGGGCCAAATTTTATTCAAGGCTACCATTAACTCCTCCATAAACTCAGCTTCCTCCTTGGAAGAAACCCTCTTCATACGATTTCCCATATATAACGGATCATTAAGGAACGTCTCATTATTAGTCCCAAGATCCAGAGTAATTGGTAAAGTCTTGGAAGGATGAATACCAGCACAACCAGTATATAATGACAATTTACCAACTGGAATACCCATACCATTAACACCAAGATCACCCAAACCAAGAATGCGAGAACCGTCAGTAACAACTGTCATCTCAACTTCAGGTTGACGCCAATTACTGAGAATTTCTGCTAGGTTGCCTCGATCATGGTAGGAAAGATATAAACCTATTCTGTCAGATTTTTGTGCTGGAATTTCAGAAAGAAAATCGAAATACCTTCGGGCTGTTGGTAAATCTCTGACCATCTCAAACAAGCCTCTCCAACGGTCGGTGTATATATCAATGGCGTGATATCCTACCACAACTGTCAACTAATATTCATCCGCAATTCCAACCATTTTCCTCATCTCCCCCCTTCCAAAAACAAAGATACAAGAAACCTACCGTCAAATGCTCCTGCACCAATCGATAAAACAAATGCACATTATTATTCCTCAAATTACTGAGGTACATATATTTCTCAATGGGACTAGTCTTTGCCTTCAATTGCTTAAGACCTGTTATCCACATCAGTACATCTTCCAACAACAAAACAAAACAAAACATCCCCAAATATCAAAACTCACATCTCTGAGTCTGCAGCGCATAGCTTTCCACATTAGGAGGAACAAGTCCCAATGTTTTGTTTTGTCTTCTCACTTCCAACGAATGTGAGGTATCGGGATGTATACTATATCCCCTAAATATTAGTAAATCATTATCTTCCCATTAATTAACCCTCATGATTTTCAAGCCCCCAAACCCCCCTCAATCCCTCCAAACACCCAAAAAAGAGAACAAAAAATCATGACTCACGTCTGTCCAAATTTACTCATCTTAACCACCCGCGTAACAATATCTCGAGAAGAAGAAGAAGAAGAAGAATAATTCCCAGGTAAACCCGCAGTAACAAAAGCAGAATCAACAAGAATATGCGAATTTAAAGAACCAGGAATACTATCCGAATCCAGAAGATCCTCGTCCAATAAATCCTGATGTTTTGCAGCAGCTCCCGAAGCCGTAGAGAGATGAGATTTGTAGGCGGGGAAAGAGCATAGCCCTGCCCCAATACCACGGGTTCGCTTCTGCAAACACACCCTGAAAAGTCGTATGCCTCGGTTCATTTTGCTGCTTGCTTGTTTGTTTGATTACACGCTGTTTACTATTTATTTACCTAGGTATGTAGGTAAGGTAAGGTAAAATGAATGGGTCTTCAATTTCAGGGAAATAAATGGGGGCTTTTTGTTGAGGATTTTTTGATAGGATAGGGGAATTGAAAAGGGATTTTGATATTAAAGAAAGTCGGATTGGTGAAAATTTCAATTTTGCTTGTAGGGGGAAAAAAATATGTATCATAGGTAGGGAGTTGAATATGACTCGGATGGATTGAGTGGGTCAAGGTCGTGTATATACGGGTGGAAAGTAATTTAATATCACTTCCTCTTTTATAAATTCAAAACCAAGTCATGTCGGAAGGTTGAGGAAGGAAGGCACGATATAACTCCTTTCCAATATCACATTGTTCTTTCAGTTTTTCTCTTTTATTATCAAAATGTTATACATATATTCTCAATTGGCCAATCAAAACTTGATGATGCATCCGCATTTTCTCACCGGATTCCCCAGCTTTGAATTTTTGGAGGGGAAGTCCGGGGAAGATCATCAGGTGATCTCAACAGAATGGGTCCCGAATATTTAAGGAGGCGCATGGCCGTGTCAGATAAAAGAAGCAACCCGTGTCTCAGGCTCCGAACAAAAGATCTCTTCTCTTTTCCTGAGAACTCGATTCTTTCTGTTCTTTTCCCTTCAATTTGACGTGCCCGAGCTTTACTTGCATCCAAGGTGTGTCCGAAGTCGGAGCTATTGATGCTATCTGATTATTCACTGCTGCATCAAGCCCATATCGATCAACTCAGAATTCACAGCACATCGTCCAAAACGGATTCAGGTGCATCTCCTGCAGCAATATTCATACCGTTCATCTGCACTGTGTTATTCGCGACATGAGAATCATGTGCCGTTTGTCGATTAAATGCATTGCGCCATTCGACAAATTCATCAGAAAGGATCCCTCCATGCCCCTCCACTTCTTCAGTTTTGAACACCTCGATGGCCATAGACTTTTCTCTCCTTCGGATCTTCCATACACCATCGCCAATGACTGTAGCTTTCAGAACTATAGTTGTTAGTCAAGTGAGAAGGGAATAAACTTGTGCACTCACATTCGAGGAATCGATTTGCAAAGTTGATACACATATCTCCATCCCATGAATTATTGCCCCTTTTCTTTACCATCCCAGGTATCTGTGCCGTGTTGATTCGTTCAATGCTTTGAAGAATTCCATCAGGGCTTCGTTTTCCAACTATAATGTGAGGAACTCCAAGCAAGAATGATTGAAGCCAGAATTTCAAAAGTTTTTTCTCAAAGTTCTGTTCATCTCCTCGATGTCTAGGAGTCACGGTAGTTTTCAGCTCAATCCACTCAGTGGATTTTCCATCTTCAGATTTCGAGCCTTTGTATACTGCCGAAACCTGTTAGGCTAGAATAATTGAAAGGCAAGCTTTGGACATACTTCCATCGACCTCTCCGCCAATAACTAAACAGTTCCTCCCGATCTTTGTTTTTACAATTGAGCAGTACTGGGCATGGTTATTGACAATCTCATTATCTCGATTTTCGATATAATCTCGAGAGGTTTCTGACCAAGGCCTGGGCATAAGGCATAAAGTTTCAAATTTATATCCTATCTTCGGTCAATAAAAGTGATAGAAACGCATTCCGGATACCTCAGACTTACCCCAGAAACTCATTGCATCACCTGAAGGCCTTCCTGGTTGAGGTCGCTGTCGTGCATCTTGTCTAGCTCTAGTCTTTACTTTATACTGGTGATCCTCCTCAATAAAGCTGGAAACATTAGCCTTATGCTCAAAAAACAATGTATCGTCAAGCATACACAGTCCCCTTTACCTGAATTAGTCCTAAAAATCCATAAAGCTCACTCATTACTCACTCACCTCAAAACACGTAGCATTCATTTGAAACCCATCTCTAGAATCAAATAAACTAGCTATAATCTATAAATCGCTCATCAGCACTTCCTTAGTTCCGTACTTCTCAAGGCAAACGGACCTTTGTCATCATTCCCCTCCAAGTAATAACATCCGCCTCCGTCTTAACATTGGTCACTTTCTCCTTTTCTATCAAGGCCCTCAACAACGAATCTAGATGTTCATCTTTCGAGTCATCATGTTTGCGGAATGTTTCAAATCCCCTATTCAAATCCGTTCCTAAATCAGGTGGATAATACCATCGAATTGAGGAATCATCTAAACGGAATTCATGACTGTCATCATAAGAGAAATGTGCGATTTCCTATTTCCGAACTTTAGTTTAAAGACAAATAGTGATTAGATAGGCGGACCACGTACCTGCGGTCTTGTAATCGCAGTATTACCCGCATCACGAGTTCGCTCAAATTGAGCAAGAGGAAGAGTGTTGAATTCGTGTGTATGATGATGCGTGTGCTTATGGATGTTCATGATGAAATGATATTTATGGAAATAATTAATCTAAAGATAATCAAATATAAAATTTAACAAACCGATCAATATCGAATAATCCACAAATGAATTTGATCAAAAAATCGTGATGTAGGTATTATTAATTAGGTATCAGGTGTTGTCAGGAGACAGAAGTCAAAAGTCTAGACGTGACATTCGCTTGGGACAATACTAGCCTTTGCATAAATTAACTCCTCCGATTCGTTCAAATGATCCCCGCCCATGTTCCCCGCTAATATTTCAATGTAACAATATCTTCAGCCTTATGACGGACAACAATTTAATGTTTACTTTTTGACATGGGCTGTATTACTATTCCGAAATTTGGTATCACAGTATTAGCATCCGTGACATTCTTCTCTTGAATATACATACATACACTCTATACCTCCTATCATTTTTTTAAACACACCGTCTCTCTACAACCTACAAACAAGCAAATCCGCACACCTCGATACAAATCAAAACCTCCTACAACACCTAAACAGACAACTATCTACCATCCACCACATCAACCCAGCATGCCGGAACGCCGCAACCCCTCCAGCTCCAATGCGCCCACCCGCCCCTCAGTCCGACGCAACCTCTTCCCCTCGCACCTCCGAACCTCACATACGGCATCCTCGACCACAACCCCCACGCATCCCTCTCACCCCTCCCATCCTATTCCTCCTCTACCGCGCCGACCCACTACCTCCTCAACTAGCACATCCGCCGAAACACTACGATTAGATCACGCACATAGCTACCATTCTCATTCCAACTCCCACGATCGCGATTTAAATACCAATCCGTTTCCTCATCATGGTCATGCTAGTAGAAATGGTAGTAGGAATCATAGCAGTATTTCTTTTGATGGGACGACAGATATAGTAATGAGGGATAAAAATGGAGATTTTGATATTGCGAGTATGATGTTAGGAGGGGGGATGGATAATGGAGGGGGATTGTTTGGGGGTGAGGATGAGGATATGATTGGGATTGAGGGGGAGGAGGAGAGTAAGTTTTTTATTTAATTTCTTTTTGAGGTTTGAGTATAGGAGGTTGAGGGAGAGATTAGATAAAAAGAAGAGTTTCTATGATCTATTAAGGAAATGCTAATACATATGAAAATAGAAGAACGGCAGCGTCTAAACGAATCGATAAAACATCATCAACGCGATCGCAATCGTGCACCGAGTGAACCTGCTGGTAAGTTTAATATCCTATCCATTTTATACGTCTTACACAGTGGCTCCCCTTTTCAATCATCATATACGCAAATAATCAAAGTTGCACAAGTATAACACTAACAAATAATTCAATATCTAGAATTACTAGAAGCAGTACGCAACAGTCTACGTGCCAAAACCGCGGCCCTCTCGGAAGATAATTGGATGTTTGAAGCGGAAAATGAAGGGGTTATTCGGTGATAAAGGAGTGACTGCTGCTAAATCGAAACGTCTAATGATATGCGATGCAGAAATCTGTAAATGAGGAAAGGAAAGGAGTTTATATTGGATATTGTATGCAGACGGAAAGTTGCTGGGCGGGCATTCTTGGAATATCTGGAGTATTAGACAAATTTGTTTGACACGGCGTAGAAGATGGAAAATGCATGGAAAGGAAATTGGTATACCGTGGGTTGATCCTACAAATTGTGGCTAGTTTTAGGAGTCCTGGAATTGGTATCTATTGAATCTTTCTCCAAATTTGTACGACTGAACAGTGTGAATTCATCTCCCCATTCCCATTAACCCCTCAAGCAATACACAACCCTCTAATCCAAACCCTCCGCCACCGGTGCCGCTCCCGTCTGTCCAATCCTCCTAGCTCCCTGTTGCTGCTGACCACCGCCCATCCCACCCCCAAACATACTCCCCATCATATCCAACAACGGATTTCCCTGTCTCGGTCTCTGAATCCCAAAATACATCTCCGCAATCCCTAAGAGTGCCTCATCCCACAACTCCCCCGTATCCTTCATATGTCCCGCATATTTCTTCGTCAACTGTTTAAAATCCAACGAATTCCCCTTCTGCACCGCCACCAGTAGTAATCCCAAAAAATTCAGCAGCGGAATAGATGGATAAATCTTAATATCCTGATTCCCACCCTCCCCCAATTCCTGCACCGTCAACCCCGTATTATCCCCCCTCAACCTCTCCCCAAATATCCCCAAACTCTTCCGCGCATCCCGTACATTCCCTACCAATAAGTACGGCAACACAGCTCGACTAGCATACAGTGCCGCAGTATGACTCTCATCCTCTCTATACCATTCATACTCCATTTTCGCGAGTACTTCCGCAGAATCCTTTGTCCCAAGCACCAAATGTCTCTCCGCATCATAGACTTCCCCCTCCTCAGCCAACAACCCCCCAACCACATGATGCAACTCCGGATCTCCAGCCGGATACAAAGAGGTCTTCGAACTCCACGCTACCATCTCGGTAATAAATCGTTTGCGCGAGGGTTCCTCTGGGGAAAATGCCCGCAGGAGTGTAAACAGACGGCCTTTGGATGCAGAGTCGCAGGTCAAGGAGGAGAGATTGTAGACTTCGAGTAAAAAGAGGGCGAGATCGCCACCGGAGCCGCCTTGCGAGGCTTGCAGGAGGGAGTGTGATACATTGTATAGGATGTCGGTTGCGGCGGGGTAGTTTTGTGATTTTATGTACCGGGAGGCGACGACGCGGGTTTGTTGGTGCGCTTCGTAGTAGTTTCCTTCGGTTGTTCTAGGCGGGGGGTGTGGGTTAGTTTTTTTTGTGATTGGGGAGGAAGGTTTTTGAGAGTCTTGGGATGAGGGGACGACGAACTTTTCCTGCAGCCGCGCAATGATCTTGTCGATTTTCGAGGACATTTTGCACGCGTAGTTTTCAAAATACCTTAGTACCCGCAATCAATCTGTGAAATTTTCGATATCTGATTGAAGTATTGCGCACCGCAATGTGATGGTAGTTAAAGAGTACCTAAGTAGCTTAAGATGAAGTGGGATGAGAAGAGAAGCTCGGAACACTGGTGGTGGTGGGAATTAAGCTGTGACGTGGTGGTACCGAGCAGAGGCGGGGGCGAGACATTTTTTTTTTTAAAGAAAGCCTTCGAGCTAAAATCACAAGTCAGAAATGATAATAGGTGATAATTCAGTCAGTACCTAGAAAAACATCAAATTATAAAATAAATTAGAAATATATATATCTTACAAACTGACAGACTCAGTTATTTACTATAAAATAAAGTCATATCTGATACTACCTAGGTACCTAGGTAAGGTTAGGTATGTAAGTAATTTCAAACCAAAGCTATCCTATTCTATCCTATTCCTCCTACCACTAATATTATAATATTATCTCCAAGGTGTTCAAGCTCCCGGTGAACTTATATTTAGATCAAAGCTCACCGGGTGCGCATTTTGCAATAATTAGTCATTTATTTATATAGGCCACCGCCTGTTCAGGAAATTTTACATGAAGATGAGGAAGACTTATAGGATTTCAGTTTGCATATTGACAGAGAACGAGCTTTACGTTTCGAGACTCCTCAGATGATAAAGTCGTAGCAAGCTCATATAGATATTAAAGTCAAACACTACAATCAATCACGACAAGGAACCACATCCAAAAGTCATCAAATCATCAAATCATCAAATCATCAAATCATCAAATCATCAAATCATCAAATCATCAAATCATCACAATCAAAAGCATCCAGAAAAAGATAGGTAAAACCAACGATAAAATTTGCTAATAAACCCAGCGTATCATTTAAAGAAACCACCGAATTCCTAAAGATCATAATTCCATTCCCGTCACCTTTTCACCTTATCACTTATCACATAATAAACATTTTGATAATATCCCCAAATCAAATGACCCTGAAAACTTCCCATGAAAATAGTAAATATTCAGCATTATGTGCATACAACTAGTAACGCTAGAGATCTATTAGTATATTTTGATTTGAAGATGGGGAAGTATGTCTTACAGGAGGAACGGGTGGACCTCCACCTGGTCTGTATTGTTGTTGGCCGGGATAAGCACCACCTGGGGGAGGAGCACCATATTGGCCTTGTTGAGGATATTGTCCCTGTTGGGGTGGAGGAGGATATTGACCTTGTTGTGGAGGGTATCCACCAGGTTGTTGTTGTCCGTAGCCCTGAGGAGGAGGAGCACCATATTGGCCTTGTGGTGGCTGTCCATATTGACCTGGAGGTGGTTGAGGACGGCTTCCAGATTCATCCTTGGTATCGTAAGAAGAATCAATGGCACCAACCAAAAGCTTCAACAACCACAAATCAGGAGTCAATTCGGTTCCTGGATTGGTTCGGGCCATTTCATCTTGTTCGGCTTCGAAGTTGGATGTACAGTCAATCAAATCTCCGATACTTTTGTCATCATCGAGTTTCTTCAAGAATTCGGTAGCCTGCTTGTCGTTACCGACTTGTGCAAATTGATAAGAAATGGCTTGTTTGCCATATTGAGTACGTGCGAGCTCGGCTGAGGAGTTCTTAACAACTTGGAAAACTTCATCTTGGTTATCTGGTTGTCCATCGGTAATAACGATAACCAAAACTGGTTTTTGAAGTGCATTGGATCTCGCCTTGCTCATGATCAATGGCTCAACAACCTTATTCCTGAGTTGTGCACCCAATGGAGTCAATCCCTTGAAATTGACGCGTTGGACAAGTTGCTCGACTTCTGGCTCGGAGCGGATGTGATTGCCTTGAACTTCACTGTTGATGAAGCGAACTTCGATTCCATCGGCGTCGAACAAAGATCCAGCATAAGCAGCTCTTCCCAATACAAGCTTCATGTCATCGATACGGCTACCATTCTCCTGGAAAATCATAGAACCACTGTCATCTTCATAGCGTTAGTATTTATGAGAACTAAAGGATTCTGCAAACATACCAACGAAGAGAATAATATCGAATAAAGCAAGCTTTACGATATCAGCACCCAATTCCTTGGGTACATTCCAGGCTTGACATAGTTGATCGATTTTTTGAGGAGCAACGGCGCAGATCTGATCAAGTATTTGAGGGTTTCTGAAGAAATTACCCAAGTTCTTCTCCTGGATAGTCTGCATAAGGGATTGTTTCACTGCTTGAGGAGGGATCGAGCTTCCACCAGGGACGTAACCCAAAGGTCCAGAACGGGGTGGAGCTCCTCCCTGTTGTGGTGGTGGGCCGCCTGGGTAGGCTTGATAAGGCTGACCTGTTTGAGATTGTGTTAGTGGATTTCCAGCATCTTGTCCATACTGCGAAGGAGGAGAAAATGGTTGTGCCGGCGAAAGAGGTTGGGACTGTGGGTTCGGTGGGTATTGTTGATATGGCTGCTGATATGGTTGCTGATATGGTTGATTTTGTTGATATTGCTGAGGGGGTGGTTGAAACTGCCCATATTGTTGGTATTGTTGTGGAGGGGGTGGAGGCGGAGGCTGTCCATATGGTTGATTATACTGATTGTATTGTTGTTGCGGCGGCGGCGGCGGGGGTGTGGGATGTCCATATGACTGAGGATGCGGAGATGTAGGAGGTTGTCCGTAAGGAGATGGTGAAGACTGTCCACCGTACGGTGATGGCGGAGGTTGTCCATAAGGAGATGGCGACGATTGTCCATATGAAGGATATTGCGGATTGGGGGATGGGGATGGATGCACAGGTGAGGAAGTCTGACCTTGACCTTGACCATATTGAGGTTGACCGCCAGTTGGCTAGATTAATATCAGCAAACAGTCATTTTGAAGCAAATATCGAGAATCTGCAAAGAGAAGAAAACATACATATGGTGGCTGACCAGGAGCACCTCCCATTTGCGCCTGTTGCGCAGCTGCCATCTTTGAAGCTAGCTGTTCCCCCGGATACATATTAGTATTTGGTCTTCCGTACATCTTGATTATATATAAACTAAAGACTTTAAAAGCTTACCCCCATTATTTCGAAGTAAGATTTTAAGAGTCTTTTGGGTTGAATTAGAAAAGGTTCGGGAAAGAGAGGATTCGTGAGATGTTTAAATAAGTTATGAAAGGTGCTAAATAAAGGTGTTGTCGTGTACTTCTGTATGTTTGGATAATGAATTGGATAATAAAAAGTAAGGTAAGATGTAAATGGTGCTTGCTGGGGCATAGCTCAAGGGATGGTGGGGTGATGATATAATAATTATTACTGTTGTTGATGACGCACGCAGGGATGCACACAGCCTTGTCAGTCACTCCCAGTGAATTAATTGGGCCATTTTCATGTTTTCTTTAACTTGTTCAACGTATGACTGGAGTCTTTGGGCCTTGGCATGTATTCACCTTTCAAGGCCGTTTTAGTTGTTTTTGTCGTCTGCCATGTGTGCTTGGGAGAAGTGGGCTGTGCCTTATATTGGTGTAAACTTAAATAGCTGATGTAATACGAGTGATACGAGTATATGGGCGCATGTAGCTCATTATACGAGCTATTTGATTTGATGCATCTCATTGTATGCAAAAGACTTTGATTGTAAACATTTGGATTCACAGCATCAAAATTATGGTCCAGGGGCTAAGAGGGGTCAATACACTGACGTTGCCGAGCTATTAGTGGGGTTTAGCCTTCATTTCTCCGTCGGACCATTGCGAAAGACTCCAGTGTAATAGATTGGCCTAACCATAATAATAAGGATCTGCTTCGTTGGCTTTTTGATTCAATTCATAAAAATATGTCGTAGAATTTGTTCATATGTGTCTGGAAACATTTTCTCGTGGTTATCATTCTTCGAAGTGCACTCGGCGATTCAATGTAGTATAGCTACACATTATTCATTTGTGTGAAGCTACCCCTCTATAAGCAATGTAACAATGCAGCATAGCCCGACTTTTACCTTGCGGGAAGGGGAAGCCTATCATACCAAAAAATGTAACAGGCCAATCACAAACTTTACTGAGAAAGTAGCACATTCGACAGCCAAAATAATTACTTGGTCGGAAATAAATAATATCTAAAGTATCAATCAATCCATTATAAGATCGATGAATCATCACGAGAAGGTGTAAGTGGGACTAAATCATCTTCATCACCATGCAATAACCCTCTGCGCTCTCCTCTACCTTCTTCTCTTGCAAGTCCCGTGTCCAGACTCATATCATCCTGCCCATTTGTTCTCCTAGTCTCTTCTGCACCATTCAATATGTACCAGATGTCTTTTTTGGTTAACAGTCCCTGTAATACACCTCGATCGCAGTAAAGAATATATCGAACACCCAATTTCTGGAAATAGTTCGCCGTGATGAGAAGGTTTGATCGTGAAGGTAAAGTAATAGGGGTTTGGTCCATCCATGGTCGGAGGTCAAGTGTTGTTCGTGGATCCGCAAATGGTTGATGTGAAAAGAATGCTTCTGTTTCAGGCCGGAGTGATCGAGGTGCTTGTGTAGATATCTTGAGGTTATACTGAAGTTCTGCTCGGGATATATATCCTAACAATATAGCTTCCCTGGGATCCGAGATCACAGGAAAGCCGCGATATGGATGACTCGCCAAAACATTTGTTAGAGATTCAATGGTATGACCGGTAGCGGTGAGCACGACAAGATCTTCAATCCGAGTCATGATTTGCCGAACCGATATATCAGGTATTGGCGTCTCATCACTATTATCCAAGAATGGATATTCATTCAAGTGAATCCAACTTTCGTAAATGCCACGCTTCCCGAAAGCATCACCGACCCATTTGCTGATCATGACAGCAATCATAATTGGTAAAACATAAGTCAGAGCTCCGGTGAGCTCAAACATAATAACAACGATCGAAACAGTCATCCTGGTTACACCACCCAATGCTGCAGCGGCTCCAATTATCGCATATGTACCAGGAGTAATACATGGCATGTCTGGCTCGCAAGATGAGAATGCAAAAAATTTGGGGAAATTGTGAACCCATATTTCTACGAGAATGCCAACGGCACGACCAAAGAGCGCTCCAACTGCCATTGAAGGTAAAATGATCCCTGCGGGAACTTGCAGCCCGAATGTCATCGATGCTAAGAAGAAACCAAGTACAGCTGCAAATAGTAATAAAAATATTGTTCCAATAGTAGCAGCTCCAGTTTTGCACAATCCGAATTGGTCGTCGGTAAGCTTTGAACACTCGGCAAATAAGGAGAAAACTAGCTCAGACGACTGAGTTCGCATGTAAAGATTTGGGTAGTTGATTAGGGCGGTCAAGGTGGCAACAATCATAACCTGTGTTATTGGACCCGGAAGCCATCTAGCAGTCTTTTTCCATTGAAAAATGCTTGTATTGACTTTAATAAAGAGACCGCCGTAAATTCCCTACTTCACGTTAGACTATGCGGAGGCACTTTCACGAGGGATACTTACCCCTAAAATACCTAGAAAAGCATAAGGTATCATCTCAAATCCATGCCAGGCGGTACTATAAGTAACCTGATATAACACAAGCTTTCCACTCCTGAAAGGATCAAATGCCTGTAAAGTCACGGCAGCTGTCATGGCACAGACAAAACTTTGCCACATGGTTTTGTCGGGAAAATAGTACGACAGTTGCTAAGCTCCTTTAGTAATTGAACGTTATGATCATCGGAAGTGCGTACCTCTAGACTAAAGAGTACACCACCAATGGGTGAGCCAAAGGCAACTGATATACCAGCAGCTGCGGCCGCTGAGAGTACCTCACGTTTTCGAGCTGAAAATAAAATTAGACACTGATCAAACTTTGAACCTCAAAAAGTATACATACCTTCGTTACCATTGATGTTGACGAATAACTTCATAAATACATTGGCACAACAACATGCTACATGTACAAGTGGACCTTCTTTGCCGAGCCACATTCCAGATGCGACTGATAGGCACTATATAGATCAGTATCCAATCGAGATATATGTTAGACGAGGCTCACCAGTCCGAGGGACTTGATAACTAATGTCCAGATCCCCATAAAACGCCGAATTACAAAGCCCCCTAATATAGTTTTGATCTCAGGGATCCCACTATGCTTCGCATATAAGGCATATTCCTTCACCAACACACTTGAAATAAAAGCAAAAGATAACTACTACACGTCAGTAATCATATCTGGGATGATTTATGGGTTGAACCTACTGAAAACAATATAAAAAAGAAATACTCTATGAACCATTTTCCACCCGCCGAGCGAACGTTCGACGCCACACTCCACGGTACCCAATCACGACACTGCGCAATACTGTCATATCCATAGCAGCAGAAGAATTTATTTAGGTAGAAATGACCTCCATCCTCTCCAGCCCGACAATATCCCGTCTTTAAATCTGCTAGGAAATCCGTGGCAATATCTATTCCGGCTGCAAATGTCCCTGCCGCCAGTCCTGTCAAAACAAGGACTATCCATATCTGACTTGCATCCAAAAGCTGTTGTACATATCCAATCAATCCTGTTGCTCTAGAGTATAATATCCGTAGCCTTTGTCGTTCTTTCGTGTATTCAAAGATCCAATCAATAGCTGTCATATCTTCGTATCCAACCCGCCGACCAGGCCCTTCAGCATACCAGTCCAACGGCGCTCCATCTTTAGGCGCAGGACTATGTTGTGAAGTACTCCCTATTGGGTATGCTCGACCGTTTCCTTGGCTTGGTGTGCTTCCTCTAGGTGATCGTGTATTATGCCGCGACTGGGATTCGGTTCCCAATTTGGCGAATGCAGATAGGAATTTCGAGGTCGCAGGCTGTTTCTCTTTGCGCTTAAATGACAATTTATGCGCGTCGTCTTCATCGAGTGGATCGTCTGCAAGAACAACCTGGGGGTCATCGTTATCGCTGTCTTCGGCTGAGGGATGATTTGATAAACTGTGACTCGATAACGAATTGGACTTTTGCGGAGTTGGAAAGTAACCCGCAGATGAGCTGGCCATCTTTATACCTTCGATAAGCAACTGTGCATCTTCTGCGATAATGATACACTTGCGATAGCTTGAATGTTGAATCTAGGCTTCGAGAGATCCTTCGGATCAATATTTTGCCGAGTTTCCTGACTAAACCTATCTAAGTATTGACTAATAACTTAACCCCAGTTCGTTTACTCATCCAAGTTACCAAAGACGTTGAATTTCATGTCGAAGTTAGAGATATTTTTCTAGCACATTTTTTTTAAAGTAATACTCTGGCATTATCATGACAGAATCAAAAGTCGCTGGTGGCTCAAGTTCTGAGCCAACGGGTCTCACCAGCCCTGGCGCAACTTTTGAAAAAATGAAGGACCTGTTGAAGGCGAAAGACGACACTTCCAGGTTCGTAGGACTTGCTCTCCTTAAATCCGTTCTTGACAACGAACAGCAGCTCGTCAACAATATAGAACGACTACAAATACTTTGGGAATCAATATCTTCAAAATTCTTGGATCGGCTACTGCGAGCTCAACTTGGTGGAAATGTTGACAAGTCCCAAGCGAAAGATATGGTAGATCTCGCAGTAGCTGTACTACATACATTCTCAATACTATTACCAGAAAATATACGAAGAGAACCACAGCTTACTCGAAGAATAGGACCACTGGTCAAAGCTCTGGTCCAAAGGTAAGCCCCAGCTTTCCGGCTATAAATCACGTGCTAATCCCAACCAGTTCCCCTGAAACGACACAGCTCATTCTTCAAACGCTGTTGACTATAGTCAGTCAAGCAGAGGGCTCTTTAGAACTTTTAAAAGTCGAGGATCTGTCTTCGTTGACAGAAATAGCGCCACAATACCCTCTTGTCCTGGACATCTTCAATTATACTTGGGCAAATGGTTCTACAATAAATACTGAAGTGCAAGCTGTCCATGAAAGTATCAATAGAGTGATTCCAAATCTGCTTGTAGTATTCAAAGGAACTGACGCTGTCACATTTTTAACATTTACTGCAAGTTTTATACCGAAACTGTCTTCAGAAGTATGTATGAATATTCCCTTCTAGACCCTGAGTCTAACACATTTTAGGCACTTCCACGTAATCCAAAATGGCTTAAATCTATAACAACCTTGCTACGAGATTTGGTCAACAGGAAACCCACACTTATTGGTAGAACTGCATATACTCAAGCAGCAGCAGCATTACTCCAAGCATACCCTGCGACCTGTCCCTCGTTGTTATTTAGCAATGAATCTCTGCATACTTCGGATAAGACCGACAATAGCAAGCCATTTTCTTATCTATTTGTAAATCTTTTATTGATTGACTTGCGATCCTCTTTTCCATCTCTCTTGGCCAAATTGAATAATAGTGATTATTCAGCTATCTCACAGCGGTTGGCGGCTGCATTCGATGTTATATCAAGTTTCATCGGATATCTTGTACGGAGTCTCGATGAAGACTCCAATACCTCCAACATGACCCCAGATTTAATGTTAAAATTGCGCAAAGATATCGCTGAGACAATGTCTTTAGCAATCGAGTATCTCCGAGATAGGTGGGATGCATCTATTGCTGGGGCTTCCGGATTGCATCCGTCTGCACGTTCTGGAACGGCTGCCACATCTGAAGGGACAAGACTTACTTTAACCTGGGACTCTATGAAAGACAACGTTACTGCTGATCCTCTGATTCTCGCTAGTATCAGAGCGTTGGCCATATGGACCCGCGAGGATGAAAATGAAAATTTACGAAAAGAAAGTGCTGGTATGATGGATATGTTCATTGAATTATACAAATTACGTAACAAGGACGAACCTGATTTCAGATATCCAGTATTACTGGCGCTTGAGGGTATAATGACTACCGAGGATGGCGTGGAGGCTTTCTTGAACCAGGATGGATGGCAAGTCGTCTCTGAAGACCTCGCGAGTATTGTCAGTAAAAGTACCGATATCTCAAGCACCAATAACTATTCCATCATCACCTCGGAAGCAGCAAGAGGTCTCCAAATCGTAAGGGTTCTACTCGCTGTTATCGATGAAGAGTCTACATCATATATAAAACAGGAATGGTTAACTATATTCTCAACCACATCTTCCATGCAACTTCCCTCCTCCACGTCACCCTCTGTGGTTATTGAGCTACATATCGCCATGCTTCAGTTATCCACAGCATTATTATCAAAAGCAGGAGATAGCATGCAGAAGCGTTACGCGAATGATCAAAAATCTCTAGTCAGAATAGTGCAGCAACTAGAGGTTGTAGTTGGAGAGATGGAAGATAAGGGAGAGGCAGCTGAATTCAAGGAGTTACTGTCGGATGTGGTGTTGGATTTGAAAAATTTGGGAGGGCGTTAAATCAATTGTCCAATTGAGAAGAGCTTTGGAAAGAGCATAATCTATATGGTATGTACAAGTTGGTATCATATTAGCTATATTATTTTGGAAATTTTCCTAGTAACAGCATGTGTTTTGACTCATATTCATCCTCCTGTTGCTCCAAGGATTTTGATTCAGCCATAAATTATCTCTAGTTGCAACCATCTAAGTTTAAAGTAAATCCCCATGGATTCCTCATGAGTTGCAAGAGACAAAACTCGTTTGAGGGATAAAATCTCAAAATGTGCACTCTCGTTCTATCGGGGACTTTTGGCAGAGGTATTTCAGGATGGGAGTACGATAGGCAACCTTAGTAAGATGGAGAACGTAAGGTATACTGATAACGGATACCGGGACATGATCCCGGTGATCGCTCTTGATTATGTGCTCATGGCTATCTATATCCTTGATATATATATTTGTGTATTTTGTGTGACCAGAAGTTTGATGTGACGCTTGATAGGACTGTTTGATGAGATTTAAGAAACTTTGTCAGTAGATGAGATGAGTAAGGGGGAGGTGAGAGCGAACGGATTGAAGCTAATAATGTCTGATTAAAGCACTCATTTCTATCTATGCCTTTGGTATAAGGATTTGGGTCACGAGCAGGAGATATATATTATGACGTGCTGATTTGAATACCCGTAGATCGATATCGATATTCCATATCCCAAAAAACCACAAAACAAACAGATCCCACATCCATACCACATCAACCTCTCGGATCTCGCCGTTAATGCATCATCGAAAAAAGACACGTCAAATCCAAGCACAAAGCTCATGATACCAAAACGGCAAAAGAATCCCTATTCATATATCATATTGTGGCAAGATCATGATAAACTTCCTCGGTACGAGACACAAGGCTCGGATGATTGCAGCTGGTATACTATTATATGTATATTCCCGTAGCAAAAGATCATCACCACGTGAGGATCTTTCACTATGGGAAGGAAGCGGGAATATGACGAAACTGAAGAATTGTTCAGTATCGGTACCGTTTTTGCTGTCATGGGGTTAGAAAAGAGATATGGAGCTGAGCTGATAAGTTGAGTTGATCTTGTGTTGTACATCGTTAACCTTCGTATCCTAAGCAATGCGCTTGCTGTGCTCGCGTCTCAAGCTGGTAGGCTAAGATGTAATTTTGATACGTATCATTGTCGGCTACTACAATTCTGTGGATGTGTGTGAGGTATGGATACTGCTAAATTGTGCGTATATAACGGCGGTGAAGTATAATAGCAATATTACTGCTGTGTTTCTAACTTGAAAATCCTGCCAGGAAGATATATTTCCGCATCGAAGGGAACATCAAAATAAGTAAGATCTTATTAAATTCTGTTTTGCGCAGTTATCCGAGAGATTGACTGCTTGTGTACTCTTGTGAGACTTCCACAATACGATGATCACCTCGAATACTTTGACACTTTGACACTCTGAACACAACGGCTCTCTGATTAAAACATCTTGCATGTGAAAAATGTAATGTACTGTCATATAAATAAAGTGAAATCTTCACTTGGAGATAGAGATCATTTCAAAAATACCACCGTCAGTACGTACCACCATAATCACATGAACCTAAAAAATGCATCTCCGAAAATTCCTCGCTGTTCTCTTCTCCCTTGCCGTCGTTGGACTTTCAACTCCAGTAGTATCAAAAGGTATATAGAAAAACCTCTCCTATCCCCCTATCCACGAAACAGCTCAACAAACCCTCAAACCAAAGCCCTCCAAAATCCTCAACAAACAACTCACTCACTCACAAAAAAAAAACAGAACAACCCCCCAACACTACCCACAACAACATCAAACCCATCCCCACAATTCCAACCCAAGCCCAAACCCCACCCAAAGCCCAAGAACCTTCCCAACTCACCAATAAAAACACCATCCAAAGTATCCAAACCAGCAATACAATAATCGAAGGATCACTCAATCGCAAAACTATTGATGAGTCTCTACTGGGGATTATTCTCGAGCTCCCTACAACACAAACACGTGTGATGGAGTGGAAGAAACGGGGTGATGAGACGGTGGTTTGGGTTCAGCCGCCCCCGACTTCGAAGATGCATCCTCCTGTGTGAGTGACAGTTTTGCGATCGTTTGGTTTACTGGTTTTGGGGGCGATTTTGTGGGGGATTTTTGCGAGTTGGGGTGGTATGCTGGGGGAGGGGAGACGGGATTTATGTGGTGGAATGAACGGGGTTGGAGGGATGGGTTGTGGTGTTGTGATATGATTATTGCGACTTGGAGATGTTTGATGGATGTTGTGTTTGCGGAGTATTCGATTATATTAACAGTCTACTGTTATTTAAAAAATCATAAATGGAATACTTCAAAACGAATCACAAAATATCAATTAAAAAAAACATTATTAGCATAATATCTTTAACTTTTTCCATACTTCCTTAGCATTGCTAGCAATGATACCAGACGTATGCACGTGTAAAACTATTCCGAGCAGTACCTAGAATGATATACATGACTTTCTAGAAGTTCCTAGATATCAACATAAAACAGAAGCTCCTTTTTTTCTTGAGGGTGATGCAATACCTAGCAATAACCATAACTTCGTCTCAAGACGGATAAATCTCGAATCCCCATTGCAACTTATTAAGAGCAGGTATACATAGATCAAACTTTGCAAGAATTCTCAGCATTATGAGATGAGGTGCACTGCTTCAACTTTGACCCCGTTCCACATATATTAAAACTTTTACCTTGGACATACAGTACATGAGTTTGACTGGATGTCTTTTTATATGGACATGGAGACGTTTTTAAATCGATGCGTGTTTGTCGATGTCTATTGTTTGAAATCCAGCTCTTGTCTTGATAAAATAACTCAAAACAACAACGCCAATTTATCCTCAAACCCTGGTTTCCTCATCAGTTCTTTACAAAGTAGTAGTGATTGAGATATCAAAATGTATTCTCACGTGTAAAAACCCCTTTTACATCCACAGTAAAAATATTGAAATTCATCATATTACAATCATTATCATCCGGCAACCTTCCATCTAATGTCATACCCAGGGTATCCACTCATCCCACTCATCGCACTCATCCAACCCTCATAAACGCCTCGCTGAAATAATGACAGTCTATGAAATATTGTACAACTTCTTTTCTCTTCGCTAGATGTAACCCATTTTAGTCTTCCCTTAAAGGAAAACCTATCTAGCTCAGAACGAAAGTACCACCCATCTAACTCCGATCCAAATCCGCCTTTCGGAAACCCGCCAAAACCTTCTGCCCCGTCCCTTTCTTCTGCGATGGCACCCCATCTCCTCTTCTCGCCACAGGCTGAGGATAAGTCGGCTGAGCTACCGATGGATTTTCTTGTACAGGCTGTAGCGCTGCACTACCTTTCCTGCTCGACCTTTTGTCCTTCGAAGAGGTAGAACCCGCTCTATTCGGTGAGTCCACATGTGTACTCGAACTCGAACTCCTCTCCTCCACCGGTAAACTAGGCTGTCTATGATCCTCTCCTTTACCCAACAACTTCTTGGGTAAACTCGGTACACTCTTCCAACTTTTCTTAATCTCCTCATTTTCTTCCCTCTCCTTTTCTTCTTCTCTCCTCTTTCGTATTTCCGGATCAATCTCTCCTCTTTCTTCCGCTTCTTTGAGTTTTCGCGTATTGATAGTTTCGACGACTTCGGATGTAAGTTCTTGTTTCATCATTCTTTCTATCACTTCGTGTTTGCGTGTACGTTTGTCACCGATGGATATTAGTACTCCACCCATGATGTTGCAGGTTATACTAAAGCAGAGAATGACGGTCGTGAGAGCGAATGGTCGATGCTGGTAGGGGATTCCCCATGTGCATGCTCCCAACGTGATTTGCAGGCAAGAATGTAAATCGAGTAAGATGACAACAGCGAAGAGCAGTTTGAGGGGAAATGCATAATGAGTCTCTGTTTCGTGGGGCTTGTAGAAGGTGTGACTTTTAGAGAATTTTCGCTCGTGGAATTCGAGGACGCTTTGTTCTTCTGGAGATAGAACCGTATACTCGTAATTTGGCTGTACTTCTGTTTGATTGCGAGCTATCATCATGTCGGCATATTTCTTTGGTATGCGTGGCGCGATTCTACGTGCGAAACTTTTGGGCATTCGGCGGGCACACAGACTCTCAATATCAACCTGAGGAGGTGAAGCGATATCCTCCTTGCGTTGCTCCGGGAGATCATTATGATCCCATAATTCGGGCAGGCCGAGCTTTTCGCGACGTTTCCAAGTTTTACGGTGGTAATGTGCTATGTAGGCCATATGGTATGTATCGACAGCACGAAATGGGGCTAAGCCATCACCGATGATTGCGAAAAGAGCGACTAGTACGTTATCGACAACGTTGACTATGTAAGCTTTTCGGGAACCTAGAGAAATCCAACCGATGAGGAAGAGTACCCAGGCTGCACCGAATAGCGTAATCAAGGTTGCATAGACTGTGATAAACAGTCCCAAAGCTGCGAAATTATCGTTAGTCAGAAAACTTAGGTACCAGATCAAAGAGTTAACTTACGTCTGCGAACATATTGCTTGAAACCTTTCAGTGAACGCTTAAACTTTGCTCTTCGAGAATGTAGCTGATGTCTAACACCATCATCTAGCTCGTCAACCTCAGCTGGTGTCCAACCAACAAGCCTTTCTCCATCAGGTAGAACAGCGTATTGTAGCTTCGGCGGCTTCCATGTATCATCATCCACTCCTTTTTCTGGACTTCTTAGATTCTTCAACTTTGCCTTGATCCTATCAATAGTGCGTACTTCTCCAGAGCCGTTTGAAAGTCTATATGTAGGCTGACGATTGACAATACCTCCCATTTGAGGTACGAAAAGAGAGTTCTGAACATTGGTAAGGGTAGAAAGCGTAGATATTTCTGGGTCTGCAATGGGTCAGTCTACTTCCTAAGCAACCAGTCTCATCGCACATGCCTACAACGTCCAACAAATCCACCATATCAGGGTCATATTCATGCTCGTAAGACTCGTGCTGTGTAGAGTATTCTCCGCGACCAAAAAGTGACCGAAAGCGATTGGTAAATGCATTTCCTTGAGATGGAAGAGGCTGCGTTGATGCTCCAGTGGCAGATTGTTCAGGCAGTCCTGCACGGCTATGCTGTGTGCTTCCACGAGTTGGTGAGTCAGCATTGTATTTCTCTGAAAGGTCCCTTGGTGAGGACCCCTTTCGTGACTCTGCATTCGAAGCGTCACGATGAATTCTAATGGTCGGACGTTGATGTGTGCCCAAAACCGACTTGACTTTCCTACCAACTGCTATTATTGGATTCTCCGTTGTCGACGAAGAGGGAGAGGATTGTGACGAGCCTTGCTGAGCCATTTTTTCAACCGTTAATTTTTGTTCCAGGAATGAAGAATTGGTAGAATTGTCAAAGATGCACGGGCTGGAAACTCCAATATCTATAAGAGAAGCACAGTATCTACTCCAAGAGTAGAAAACGGTCACTTATTCCAGTCAAAAGAGATATGCAATCGATTATCAAGATGATTATAAGGGATCAATATCAGGGTCCTATGTACATGAAGTGTATTACGCAGGGGTGCGTCCCTGTTTTGGGTGCCGATGTCATTTTGCAGATAAATTTGTAGTGAATTTTGCGGTGCGACAGCAACATCCTTGGGACGATCTGTTGGCGACGCCAAAGAGAAAACTTGGAACAGGATTCGTGGATGGCATGGCTACCTAGCTCTGATTGGCGGAAATCCACCAAAATGTGGGAGCGAAAAGCAGGTTTCTAGAGTTAAAAATATAAGATTGATGAGAGAAAAAAAGCGAAATCCGTAAGCAAACAATTGTGAACATATAGATAAATATATATTCATACCTAGATATATACGAGTACAACTATTAACATATAGTTAAAGCAATTTCCGATATTCCAAAGGAGTCGTACATACTGTTGTAAATAAGAATGGAAAGTTTGAATCAAAATCTAAAAGGTTGGAGCAATAGAGTTATAGAATAAGTCTATTTGCTTACTAATCGTGCGCAAGCTCCAACTGTCACTTTGCGAATCAAAAGACATTCAACCACATTCGATCAGTATATAAAAATAGCATTTCTTTAGTAAGTCTAGTACTCTACTTTCCGGCCACCTGTTACGAGGTTTGCCGTCTAGATCACGTGGAAGTGCTCTAGGCTCTCGAGGTGGTTTATAACTAGGCGTCAAGCAGGGACTTAAAGTAATGACAATAATGCAATTCGTAACTAATAGTAGAGTATACTAAATGATTGATCTTGAGCACGAAGCTCTATACAAAGGAAATCCATCTTGGTTATATAGACCTTCATGCTAATCGTCCCCTTGGTCCCCTCGGTCCCTTCGATCAAGAGACCGAGGGGATCGAAGGGACCATGTGATTACATAATTGGTCACATGATACGAGATCCGAAGCCGTCGTAACATATAAATATTTGAAAAAAATTTATAGTTTATTTTTACTTATTTTTGTTGAAAAGTTGTTGAAGATTTTTAAGATTTTCAAATTTGTATATAAATGTTACCAGGTTTGCCGTCTAGATCATGTGGAAGTGCTCTAGGCTCTTGAGGTGGTTTATAACTAGGCGTCAAGCAGGGACTTAAAGTAATGACAATAATGCAATTCGTAACTAATAGTAGAATATACTAAATGATTGATCTTGAGCACAAAGCTCTATACAAAGGAAATCCGTCATGATTATATAGACCTTCGTACTATACATCCCATCGCCTCCCATTATATCCCACTGCCTATAGTTGAGTGATTCTAGGTGGGACAATATTGGGTCATGTGACCATGAGCTTAGTCACCTGAGTAGCTGTTAGGATTGGTCGTAACAAAAAGGTGGCCGGAAAGTAGGGTACTAGACTTAACTTTCAAGGAAAACAAAATGACTTTCCCCTTTTTTATTTTGCTTTGCCCTTCGCTAAGAATGCGAAGCATTCAAAATTAGTAGGAGATGTTCAATCTGATTTCAGCAGTAGAAGCAATGTTTCTCTCCATGCATGACAATTTACAACTTGCAAAGCTATAGCTCCCACCCCCCCTCCCCCCCCCCCTTCCCCACCTCCCCAAAGAAAGATTTCGCTAATATTGGTATATTTATCGCCAGTTGCACAAATATACGTCGCATCTCCCCAGATTCAGAAATCTATTTATTTTCCCTTTTCTTTTCTTAGCTCATAATTGACATTTCGAGGACATTTGAAGACATTTGGAAATTACACCGGAAGTTAACAGTAATGTTGACGATAAGATTTGGACGATTGTCAGCTTCTCTTCTTGAAATTGTTGAAGCGGAAATCCGATGTTGTTGCACCTATTTTTTTGTTTGCGTTTCTTAGTTATCCCCAAAAAGTCTATGCGCCCATGCTTGTGTGCTTGTGGACGAAGATTTATGCAGGGAAAAGCACTATGGAAGGCTGAGTTTGCTATTTCCATGGACCTCTATAGCTCCAGACGTACTCAAATTCATAGAGCAATGGCTTCTGAAAGTTGTTTGGGCAAGAGCCCAAAGTCGTAAAGGCTTCGCGTCGTATTTACCCCCTTGTTATCTATGCTCGGAAGCGCTCATATCAGAGGTTGTGTTACCTTTTGCAAAATGATGTCCCAAGTACTTGGTGCTGAATACATTGTGACCGTAAGTATTTGCTCAGAACAAGGCTTACAAGTTCTTCTGAGACACCTACTAAGTACAATGACCCATCATGTATAGCGCACAGCAACAGTCTCAATTCGACAATTTTCCGGTAAGCTCCTGCAGAACAAAGCATATGTTGCCCTCAAGGGTAACCTCACCGTACAAGACTCAAGCAATACTTCCGCAAATCCAATCGTTTCTTCTAGACGGCTATCTCAACATTCTTATACGCAACTCACAATGAATTCCATGTATCAAGCTACATCTACTACCATTAATACAAGTTGAAGGTATATCAACCTTGTTCATTTGTTTACTGTACAATCTATCCCTATTCTTCAGATGCATCTCCAATACACAGGCACATGAAAATCTCTGATGTTGGGAAAGATTGAAGCTTTGTCCAGCCAGCCATTGTCGGGATTCATCCTATTGGCGCTAATGACATGGGACTGCATATCAAAGTCATCAGTACCCTGAAACTATGGAGTTTTACGCCCCATGGACGTGTTTCCCATCCTAAAAACGTTTCACTAAATGCTTTTTCCATTGTAAAGTGTATTAGAGCTCATCTTGGTACCGCACATATCGTCGATGCAATGCCATTACTATGGTTTCAAGTAAATAAGGTTACTTGTACATGATGACTGTGCCTGAAAACTTCTAGAACTCGAAATATTCACAAGGAAAATATGTTATCCAGATGCATAAAGACATTCCCCCTCCGATGCTTCAGTCAAACGCCCCATACAAGAGGGAACGTTCGAGTAGAAGATAATAACTCTAGTCTCACCAAGAACACTACATTCTGGTGATTTCGCACCAAATCATATCATTGCTATCATGCATGGTACAACCTCCTACCTTCCAAAAATCTATATCTAAGTTCTCATCCATCTTAAATTGAACCATTTTAGTGCCCACCGACGACGTCACCGCCATCTGATTCGGCTTTACTAGCATCCTCCTCGTAATTGTATCTATATACCATGCGCAGATAATAAAATTTGGCTCCAGGTACACGAGAAAACCCTTAAATTACCTCAAAGTCAAAGGAAATTAAATAATCACACTTCAGAGCCTGGATTTACTAGAAGCTACCCCTCAAAGTTTAGCAAAACGCTACCAAGTCTTCACCATGGTTATTCTGGCTTTAATAATTGGCGCGCAAGAATCCTCTTCGGATGTACCGAGCCTGGTCTAGTGGGCCAGTAAGCAAGCATCTGACAACACTATCGTAAATCGATGCAACGAATTGAGAAACGGCGGATTCCACAAATGGATGGATTATATATTGCGACATGGGACCCTGTTACCATTTTACACGGATGACTTATCGCATTATATCACTAAATGATCATGAATCATGAGATGGTAGCTGCTACAAGCAAGGAGAGATGCATTTGTGGATGGGAATGGGATGAAGTTGATCTTATCAACCGAGCGATGATGTGCAATAGGAAGTATATGTATCTCCGCAAGTGGCAAGGTAATGTTAGACGAGATGGAAGCTCACGGAGTAGATAATATGAGGGACAGAGTAAGATTTTATATTTACATCCATTGAACTAACTATCTGAGTGCCCTTCAGTGTAACATTCTCAAAGAATATTGGGAGACAAAGTGACCTCCCATTGATTCCATCGCCATCTAATGGTGCACAGTAGCCGGACCCGATCTTTGCAAGGTCTTAGGCAACAAAGGCTGAATAGTCTTCAACCAAACGGTCTCGTACAATCTATATCCAATTAGCACATGAATCCTCAATCAACTCCAAAAAAATAGGAGAAAACTTACCCAGGACTTCCATCACCAGCCAAACTTCCCGGTTCCAAACTTCCCCACTGTGCCGAATCCGCACAGCACGGAGAATTAGCTCCCCAGAAAGGTCCTGCGGCCCAGGCCGTCCATCCAATATACACATCATTCGCCGCCATGTAGTTAATCATGCCTGAAATATATGGTTCGCACTCTGTGCCGTTTGCGCCACCAAATTCGGTAATCATGGCTTTGAGCTTGTAGGTTTGGAGCCAGGAGGTAAGAGCGGCGAGATTTGATGAAGCGGGTGAGGAGCAGAGGGAATGGCCGCCGGAAAAGTCAGAGTCGAGGTATTCGTGGATGTCCATGGCGGTGTTGTTGAGGGGGTCTTGGAGGGTTTGTAGAAGCGCGCTTGAGGGGTCGCTGCCTTGGGTCCAGGCGTGTCCTCCTGTCCATGAGTTACCTGGTGCTAGGATCCTGTGTTTTGTTAGTATTGTTACCAACTATTGGGTTGATGAGGGTGCTACTGACAAGTTCTTGGCGCCGGCTTTGCGAATGGCGGTAATGGCGGCTTGATTGTTCTTTACTACTAAGCTTGTGGCCATATCGTGGGGCTAGCACTTTCGTTAGTCTCGAATATTTTCTTCCGTGTAATAGAAAGTATAAGGAGAGGCCATGGAGACGGAGCATGGATAGTATAAGAAAACTGACCTCGTTCATCAGCGCAAAAATAACATTCTGGTTGTTCTTGAATCTTTTTGCCAATTCTCCCCAGAATGCACCAAATTGTGCAGTGGTGGCAGCCTTTGCATCGGTGGTGTCACCTATTATAGATCCAGAGTATGGTTGTGAAGATGGATCATTATAGCGCATATAATTATGAGGATCCAAGATAGCGTAGGATGATTTGGTTTGAGTGATGTAGTTAATTGCATCTGCGTAGTAAGAGTAATGCTGTTCTATATGTTAGCTCGGCTGATGATGAGGGAGGAGATGATTGAGAAACTTACGGTTTCGTTGAAGGTAGAGCCTAAGCCTGTGGCAAGAGGGCACATTCGCTCCAGTAGGAATGCTACACGGAACAAGTTTGCCTAAAAAGCTGTTAGTTATCGCTTTTAGTTCACAACTAAACTACTCCTCTGTTGAGCCATTAGAGATAGAGTCGGTAGTTGAACGCACCTTGTTCTGGTCAACGTAGATGTCAATTGCGGATTTGTTGATGAATTCATAATCTCGACCAAATGTTCCCGGCAATCCTGTTCCTACAGTACCTGATCCACCTATTTCCATGTTAGTATCTTTGAATCTCGAACATCCAAACCTTCTAACGCCAACTTTCTATGCTCGAATGTGAAATTTGACATTATTCAAGGAACACATACTGTAGACTCCAAACTCTCCACCACTTTCAGCAACTCCTGCATAGTATATGGTAGCGCTTGCCGAAGTTGCGAGGACTCCAACCGTGGAGATGAGACTCTTGAAAAGCATGGCTATCAATTTGTCACTGTAAACATAAAAGGAAAGCAGAATGAGCTTCAGAAAAAGAATGAGCTTCAACCAGAGTGCCTATATACACAGATACATAAATAGACTAAGGGAAACAACTCCCATGTTGCCGATTCATCCATAATCAAGGTAACATCTCGGTAGATTGACGTACTCCGAGACATCCTTGTACCCCAGTCGCCCTCCATATATCGCGGTGAAATATCCAAATGGTCAGGAACATTCTTGACGAGATAGGTCAATGGAGAATCCATCATGACAACCTGTAGACAGGGGATAATCGGAGGCTCGGCCCGGATATATATAACCAATTTGTGGGGACCCCGCACGGGACATTACGCTCCGCTGTCAAAAGTCTCAGACATTGGGTAAAACGTCTAGCCGATGAACCCGGGGTAATACTGAAGAAATGAAGCTTCGCTGATCATGCGGAGGCCTACTTTGAACAGCAATAACCAGAACAGAATGTCCTGGATGATATTTTGCGGGTTGTTCGAGAGTCCTCCAGTCGAACGACTCGAACGACCGACTTAAAAGTCGTTCGAGCTTTGCAGATAACCCCATACAGATGAAACGTTTCCAGCATACTCTGTATCTTCAATAACTTGCCAGCAGATATCCCCGCCTTTTCCCCGGTGTTTTTAAAATCACCTCATATGTAACCCTAGACATATCCCCGCAAACTCAACATGGATCTTGCCTCCCAGACGGCGTATCTCTGCCGACTATATATTGTGCCAAGCAGTCAAGCACTCAAGGCCGAGGTTTCATCGCTCCTTCATTAATTGGTAATCTGCTGTCGAAGATATCAAAATCATGATTCCGTTCGAGCGGAAGAGTTGTCTGTGGCGAAATCGCTGTAATCTGCCTGGCAAAGCGCTTGCTTGTAAAGTACGAAAGTATGTTCCTTTGTGATAATCATTTATGGTAGAGTTTTCAGATTTAGAGACGCCGACTCAACAGTTGGCCCACGACAAACGAAAAGTGGGATTCAAGCTAGGTTTCGCTAGATGTGGCTTGACCAACTTTAATTTTGACCACGATGTTTCATGTTTCATATAAAGGTCAAACAAAACTTTGCGAAAGATTACTAATCTTTACCAGCCGAAACATGTTCTTCAATTCCAGGTCTAGGGGCTCCAAACCCAAATCGACATCGATCTAATATCGGAACTCTACGCCTTTTCTGCGCGAGAGAAATGATGTCCGAGAGGAATTCTAGGCTATAGGTTAGTGCATACGATAATCATAACAATTTCTAATTTACATGAGCCAATTATTATAGAAATATTTCTATGCTAATCAACGATATTATCATATATCCCAGGCCGTAATGGAACGACGAAATAAATGCTTAGTGAAATATCTTGATGCCATTACTCATCTCAAACCATCATATACTACAACAAACTGATGAACAAGACTCAACAGGAATCAATTATACACGAAAACAAAACAAACACCCAAAGAGACCAAAGAGCGAATAATTACAATCCCTCATCTTTTCCTTCTGCGTCATCCTCGTGATTACCCCCTCATCTCCTCCATCCCCAAGTCAAACACCTTGTCTTTCCCTCTCATGATTATGAATATAGCCCGAGAATCCCCACATACTACTAGTCTTCCTCAACTTATTTGAATGCTGCCTCGTTCCCTCTTGTGCCGTCATGAATTCGAAACTTTCCGGCCTCTTCCAAATCCCAAGCTCATTATCTCTCTCCCCTTTCTCGCCCTTCTTAACACTCCACTTATCAACACCTTTAAGGGCCTTTGATGCCTCTTTCCACGCATGTTCATCCTCAAATTCTTGTTCTACTTGTCTCCAAAGATCTACATAAATACTCACGTCTTTATCCCATGTCCCCTTTCTCCAGTAAACTCTCTTCAATAACTCAAGTTGTGCAATAGCAATGACGCATACTTCATTACTGGGCAATTCATCTCCAGCATCAGAGACGGTACTGCGGAGAATATCTTCATGGATACGCATTGCTTTTGTGAGATTAGGATTTGGAGACGAGGTATAGAATGCAGATAACAGGTTTTGCATTTCGAGGGTAGTGGGATCGAGTGCTCCCCAGACACGACGGACGTTGTAGCACATGTCTTCGAGGAGATGAATGGCTTGTTCTTGGTGGTTGCTGGAGAATTGCGTTTCGACAAGGAGACGACCGATGTGAACGATTGTCGCAGAGGACCAGGACGGTTGTGAGTGGCGGGAGTTCCACAGTTGAGTGAGAAGCCACTGCGATTAATGTTAGCAGAGAGAAAGGGAAAGAAGGGGATGATGCTTACCTCGAGTGATTCTAAATCTTGTGTTTCTCCAAGCAAGCCACATGCAGTATTGAGCTGTTCGATTGGTAAATCCACAATTTGAAGCTTGCCGGCACGCAAGCGCTTGATGATTTGTTTCATGATAGATCCAGACAAAGCCACCGACGAGGTACGAAGCTGAGGATCTTTCTTTAGCTTAGTTTCACTACTAACCAAGACATGGGCTAATCGTAGACCCATGTCTACCTTGAGCAGAGTGTCGTAGCCCCCATAGAACTTCTGGAAGAAGTCGACATATCCAGCAAGTTCTTGTGCCTCTGTAAATTTGCTTTTGTCCATGTAAGCACTTGTTGCATCGATACCTGCTTGTAGGATGGAGATTTCGGCTTCACCATCATTGAGGTTGACAAGAACAATGTGCAAGAACTCGCGAAGGATGTGGCTACACAAGTTCTTCTTGACTTCTAGGTTGGTTGCAAAGTATTCCAGAACTGATTTATCGGCAATCTCAAGTCCCGCGTCATCTTCTACCTCTTTCAAAAAAGCGAGGAGTCTGGAAGCATATGAGAGGACAGTTGTGAAGAACATCTTCTGCGCGATCGATCGCTGGTACATTTGGTACAAAAAGGCTTCCATGAATAGACCAGCCATCATCGATGAGTAGAGCTCTTTTCTTCCGGTGATGGTTGACTCAAAAGAAACAAAGAAAACCCAGGTATGGCTCTCGAGCTTGATCTTGGGGTCCATTTCTAGGTTAGAGTGAGCAAATATCGCTTGTGTGCGAACTTGGTTCATTAATCTCTTTGCTTCGGATTCCAATCCCGCATTCCTATAAATTGTTGCAAGTGTCGCTGCTGAGTCTGACAGTATTTGAGAATTCTTCTCAGACTTGAGAATTTCTATAACCGAAACCTGAAGAGTTTGTTGAGCCTCAGTGGTCGCTTCTGGCTTATCTTGCGTTGCCAACGCCTTGGTCAAATGTCCAAGCCAAAGTAGCGTATAACGATGGGCATATCCTTTCTCCGTATAGAACTTGTTGAACTCCTGTCTGTATAAAGCAATAGCTTTCGTGGACGTGGAGAGTTTAGAGATGGAGTAGAGATGAGGTAGACGCTTCTTGGCAGCAAGCACAGCTTGGAGGGTCGTCTCCGTGATTTGCCCCTTTGGAGCTTCATGAGCCTTGGAGTCGGCGTCCTCATACATGGATATAGCATCTTCACGATACTGCTCACTATGCTCATCAAGCTCAGCGACTTGGAGTGTGGACTTAATCGTGACCTCTTCGTGGACGCCGTAGAATGTCACACATGCTTTGCGGAAGTCAACAGCCAGGTGGCGTAAAAGAGTATGGTGCGTTTCTGAGGCTTGTCTAACGACACGGACATATCTCTGATACAGATCTTCGGCAAAATCTGATTTAATCTCGTATTCTTTTCCATGCTTCACAAGCATCTGCCAGAGAGAACTACATATTTTTTGAGCAAGCACGTACTGGCGTTGTTGCTCATAGATAACGCAAAGTTTTGAAGCCGCCCGAAGCGCATCTTTGTGACAGATTTCCGTGTTCCCATTGCCCAAGTTGACATGTATGGTGCGATACGCAGTTTCTGCCTCTGTGATATTGTAGATTTGCATGCTTAAACCACCCAACAGATACAAAGTCTTGATCGTCCATGTATGTGTCTTACCATGTCTCTTTTCAATTTCATGGTGAAGATCCCGATAAACAATGATGAGTTTGGCAGTCATAGAATGTGACTCGTAGAAATCGATGAGTTTGTTAGATGTCGATTCCAAGAGTTCATCTGAGGTCTCTGTAGTTGCTATGACGGCGTATAGAATTTTTCGATAGGTAACCTCTGCCAAATCAATCTGGCGTAGCTTAGAGTGTGCGAAGGCTAATCGATCGAGCAGCTCTAAAATCTCCGCAGCCAAATTGGTTGGTAAAGATACATTGACGTTGTTACCTGAAAATGATGGCCAAATTCGAAGCAAAGTCGAGTTCGTCACTTGGGTTATCTCGGACCATCGCTGCTCTGAGTAGTAAGTAGAACATAAGGACGTAGCTTGGCGTATCGTGGTAGCATCGATTGTCTTGGTGGTTTTATTGACGATAGTTCTTTCGAAAACCTCACGAACGGTCGTGATATCCCATGTAGTTTCTTCAGTCTTTGTCTCAGTGATCTGGGTTAGGCTCTTAGAGACAGATATGGCCTCCGTTGATTCCTGCCTGCCGTTTCTGACGTAATATTCCCAGAGATTACTAAAAACCAGACGAGCTGCTGCCACCGACCCAATACTTCGCAAGTGATCACCTACCAATTTAGTATGCTTGATCAAAGTAGTAGATTGAATGTCACTATGTTCGAGGTCAATGTGAATACCTCGAAGTATAATCTCTGCTTCAACTGTTCTCTGTTCTCGTCTTAAAAATTCGACATAGCGGAGAGCAACTTCAATCTTCTTCTCTTGGATGGAGACGTCATAAGTTTGTGTCAAACTTGTCAAGCTTTGCCAAAGATTAATCAGTATCTCCTCCGTTTTGACGGTGTTTTTCTCCTTTTCGCACTTTTCAATCATGGCCCATGATAATTCGAGACGCTTTGTATCGGCTGCACTCATTTTCCGAACACTGATTTCGTATTCTTGTTCTAGAGTACTGGTATACTGGTCCACCTTGGAGATTTCAGTCGAGCTCCTTGAAATGATTTCCCACGATTTAATAGTCTGTGGGGCTGATTTTCCATAAACCGTTACATTCAACTCGTATGTGTATTTTTGCCATTCAGAGACCTTGGATGTCTGGTGGGTAGAAACGTAAATCTGTATAAGAGACTCCGCATATGTTATGGTTCCTTGGCTGACTGAATTGGTGGATCTCTGCACCTTAATGATGTACTCAAGAAGCTCAGTTTTTCGTACAAGAACCTCATTCTTCTCGGTAATAGTAATTGAAGACGTTCTTTCAATGTATTGTTGGGCACACTTGAAGGCAATCGATGAAACATGAAGGGCTTCCGCTAGCTTCCATGCATCATAGTAATGCTCCACGTTTGAAGAAGTACTAATATGGCCCAATCGCGCAATATTGAGTAGAGTTTGAAGCACAGACGCTGAAGTCCCACCAAGCACCAATTTTCGTACGGATAGAGCCAACTGCAATTTACTCAGAGCGTCTTCAAGTGGAAATTGGTACTCCCAGCAGGATCCTTCGAACATTGACAAAAGGACGGAATCGGGAAAGCAGGTTTTAAACCCAGGTGTAAGCTTTTGCTGTGCTCCTTCATTCAAAGGAGATGCAGCCAAGTGCACTATCCAATATCTGGAGGCATATTGAATGAATTCATATTTTTGAAATAATTCATCTAAATCCTCTTCAGAAATGGTGGTAAACGTTAATTGAGCCGAGCGCCTGGTGAGAGTGGCTTTGACATAAGCCAAAGATCTCAGTGCCAAGTCATAATGGGCTTCTTTGATGTGAAAGGGAAAGGCGCCAGTGTTCTTGTAATCTAAAATCGACATTGATCTTTGAGTGATGTTTTGCTTCACAAGATCATGAGAGAATCGGGCAAAGCCATCATCCATTTTAATCAATGGCCCAACGGCAGCGGTAATATCATCTTCAGTACGGGTTACTCTCTGGACATGCTGACAAGATCCGGTATCAATCTCGAGTAGTTGTTTGACTTCACTGATGAGCAAAGGACGCTCGCTTGCCAGGAGCCAAGCAAGAATTGATTTTGTGTCCCGATCCTTGAGGTCAATAGAGGACATAATGATGTCGAGCAACTTCCCTAGATCCTTGGGAAGAGTATCCAACCGCTTCATTATGGACTCTAATGTCTGTTCTTTCTTGAGAATCTCGACTGCGTTTTGAGTCCATACATATGAACCATTAGCTGCCTGCAAAAGCTTCGCTGTAACCAAAGCAGATTCTCTCTGGCTCAGGTTCATTGTTGAGAATAGAAGCGACTCAATGAAGTATTGCAAATCTTGAGTTGTATGCTGAGCACTGATTGAAAGCTGAGAACAGTCTCCTGGAATTGGTTTGTTGAGAGGTCGAGAGAATATGATGCATTTAGTGTTCTTATGTTTGGAAACAATAGTCCTCAATCTCTCCAGTAGGACGAGTCCATTACCTTCACCGCCATGCACTTGCTCGAAACCATCAATAACGACTGTCTGGCCACGGTCCGTTCGAAGACTCTGACCTAAAGCAGCCCACAGCGAGTCTTCAACTTTGGTGTTCGAATTTCCTTGGATATGCAACTCATATGCGTGAAACAATTCCTTATACAAAGCTTTATCACCAGCACTGAGCTGAAGCATTTGTAGCAAGAGTCCTTTGACGATGCTGAGAGTCGATAACTCTGTCTTCAAGGCTCCATCTAGAACGCGTCAGTAATCATCATATCAAAAGACATGAAAGGACATACCAATGGTATAGCGAATCACCTCAGTCGCTCGGCGACCTTTGAAGGCTTGGAGTCTTTCAACAACCCACTCGGAAAGCACGGACTTCCCTGAGCCAGCGGGTCCAGTTATCATAAAAAGATTCTTTCCGCCTCGTAGAAATTCTCCCAAGGGTCTATCAAACCATTCACATGTGAAATCAGCTCTTGATCCATGGGTGCGGCGAGTAGTTGCAAGGATTCGTGTAACTCGATCGTGCGGAGTCAGAAAGTTTCTCACAGCCTCCACAGAATCGTCTGAGTGAAGATTATCAGTAATGAGTTTAAACATTCTTTTAGGTCCAGCTTACCTCCAGGCTCAGCTAGGCGTTCGAGTCTAGTTGACCAGATCTTATCTACAAAGCGATCGCTGTGCATGAAGAATTCATCTGTGCTTTGGCCAAACATTTCATCGAAGGCACGGATACTGAAATTCGAGTCTACTTGCTGAATTAGCTTCCATATATTTTTAGATACTAGAGAGGAGCTCACCATGTTGTCGTCTGGTGTAATGTATCGTGACACCAGTTACAAGTTTCAGTAGGTCTGCGTAACAAGTCACCAATACGGTTTGTAGCTCTTCAATTGTGTGTAGAAGTTCATGGTGACGTACGAGGAAGCCTAGTGTGAGACTGCAATTGTAAAGCACGCCAAATATCTTTTCGAGAATGGGAACGAATTTTGGGCCCATCTGAACACAAATGGTCAGTACTTTGCTTTTTTAGATGTGGAGAATGTTAAGACAAACCTCCAGCAATATTTTACAGCTTGCATATATGATGTTCGTTGCTTGCTCACTCTGTGCTGTGAAAGAGGAAACCTCTTCACTGTATGTAGAGACCTGACCGGTAAAGAACTCTGCCCATTTCAATATCTTATCCCAGCGGCTACCATGATGTGGCATCTGTGATAATCGAATAGTAGCCACAAAGTCAAAGAAGCCTTCTATAGATTTGCAGCTGTGAAGAAACTTCTCGGAACTTTGCCCGAGCTCAGATCGATACAATTTGATAACTTTTTGGGTTGTATCCTGAAGTAGGGGTGTTTGAAAATAATCACTCCCCGTCATGCTGCGTTGGTCAAAGCTTGGTAATGGCGTATAGTCTTGAGAGCCATATAACTTTGTAAAGTGAGGTCCATTGGATAGCTGTCGCTGTTTAAGAGGGGATAAGGGCCTGTTGTGTATTGCTGACGGAGGCATGTTGGCGGATATTGCCTTCAAAGAGCTTCGATCTGAACCTCTTCTGGTTTGTTCTAGCTAGAGCTTTATGTATGGACTGAGGTTGAAGATGGTCTTAAATATTTCGTAAATTGAGACTCCTAGAGCAATAGAAGTTTGAGCATTCTAATGTTCTTATTCGAAGCAATGTGGAACCTTTAATCGAACCTGTCTCACTCAAGTGAAGAGCTACGGCGTGTATATCCACTCGCGAATGGAGAACAATGGCGTGCAAATATTTATATGTAAGAAAATGTAAATTTGAAGCGACGGGACCTAGCGGAAATGAACTATTTGTACTTGGCTAGGTGATGGTGCATCATGTTTTCGAGCTAACGTGCCCCCTATCATCTCGGAAACACCGAGTCTCGATGATATTTGTGATACAACATCATTCTTGAGATCGCGGAATGAGTGGGAGTAGAAGGTCAAGACCCTAGAAGAAAACTGTGATAGGAGTTTCGTCGGCGAGCTCAAAAAACTGCTGGCTATAAAGCTCCATGCCATCAATGATACCATTACTTCACGAGCCATAGCTAATACAGATTTCAGCTCAAGGAGAAATTCAGTGATTGGCAGGAAACACGTCCAAAATGTGACTATCACCCACACGGGGAGCGTTGATGCCGGGTTAAACAGAAGGGACAGCATGGTAGGAAGAACAATCCACAAACATTATATCGGGATTTCCGAAGATAACGTCCAGACATATTGGAGTAAAAATCAACACCACTGGGAATGTTGACACAAGGCTGAGCTATAGAGCCAGCCCATGGTATGATCAATCCATCGTTCAATGCTGAGTCGAATTAAGATGAAGTATCAACGTCGAGTATTGAAAACATGGAACAAAAAGGTAGTAGCGTTAGCTATTGGATAAATTATCGCGCATTCCCCCGGTGGGCCACTCAGCCAGCCACAACTTCAGCACGGTGGATTTGTGGCGTTCCGAAAGGGGACTCCAGGAACTCAAAAGTCTGATATATATTGACTCTTCGTACATTCTATCAATGAGGATTCAATTCAAAGTATTCCCATACTAACTATAATTGTGCCACGGAGATATCCATATGTGCAATACTACTGGAAAGACTTAAATTAATCCGTCTCTGTATCTTTTGTTTCATGCGGCTTCGTATGAGTAGTTTAATGGGGAAGCCATTCCACTCATCGAATAATATCGCGCTTATGATTGAGGCATTCGCTTGCTTGATCTTCATGGAAGGCATCATTGGGACATGTTGTCGAGGGATATCTATGAAGGGTCCAACTGAAGATTTAAGCTACCCCAGAATGCCACTAAGCCAGAAGCGGCCTAACTCTTCTGCTTTAACCAGGTCCAGATCTATTATGGGATCTAAATAGTGAGACGCAGATGGTTAACAACTAGTTCAATTTTTAGATGTGGCTGGGTGGATTCTTTCAATAATGTTTGCTTAGAAGCTTCAGCGGACAATTCGATCTAGAGTGTCTCTATACGCGTATGTTATTTCAGATTAGCCCTTATCATCGTTATCAGATCACAAAAAAGCCTAACCAATAATCGCCCGAACACATTCTAAACTCCCTTCCTCTATTTATTGGCCAGATATTTGTCTATTCGTCTACGGAAGGAGCTAACGTCTGTCTATTTGTCTGAGTTTAAGTTAATTAGCGCCTACCACATCCCCACCAACTACCCAGCTCTTCGGGAAGACGTATTCAAAAACATATGAGATGAGAGAGATTCCAAGCCTTCCGATCGCTTATACATTAGCACCACAAGAGTTCGGTGCTATCACAAAGTCTAGCCAATAGACATTCATTTATTAACCTCCGCTCCTTGACAACTCCTTCTCATCTCCAACTATCTTCAGTCCTAGACTCCCAGATTAATAAACCCCGCTCCTTCCACAATCCTCTAATCAGCTAACCCAACACCCACCTTCCAATCTAGCGATATCACTCCACAGACAAAATCCCCATCCTCAGGATAAGCCTCCGCACAATGAATATTAGACTCAAAGTATCTCCAAATAAGTCATCAAACCCATTAGCGACGAATTTCAACGGCCAGCGTAGTACTTACAGCCTGACCCATTGATCCAGAAACCCAAAACGGATCATCGCGCTATGGATAATGCTTAAAAGGAAATAAGATGATCGTAAAGAGGACTTTCAAAATTGTAAGATCTTAACTTGCACTAGAGAATTTCTGGAAGTGTATTCAGCTGCAGGGGTGGGTGTACAGCTATTCCACTTTAGTTCGTCTATGGAACACAAAGATCCTAAATGAATGCGATCTATTTTGAGTGAAAAGACATATAGAAACTCCCCGACAGAGCGATAGTGCATAGACAATAAGACCCTGCATATCCAAAATATCCCGCGAAACTATACGTAGTGTCACCAACAGACTAGTAATAAATTATGCAGTAGCACGCGGCAAGATGCAAGATGCATACTACAGTGAAAAGAATGTGGAGTTTCATTTCTCCCAAATGGGACAGTCGAGGAATATTGATAAAACGATAGGTTAATCATTAGGATGATGGAGTGGAAATCTAGATTTTCCTTCTCACACTGCTGTATGGAAATAATTTACTTGAATTAATTGATTAAGCATCCTGTAAAATTCGGAAAATAAAAGGTCCCGCAAATTGTAGATAGAGTGGTAAGGTAAGTATAGCGAGCAAATAGCCCATGGAAATTGAATGTCAATTTGATCGTTGCGCTGAATGCCTCGCTCACATCTCGATAGTGCAAGTTCCTATTTGGGAAGACTCGGGAGGACCGCATGTGGAGGCGGAACTATCAGGAATTCTCCTAATTTCCGACGTGCTTAGATGTAACTAGTATGACAGTGATATGTCTCACATCTTGCATTGAACAAGGCATGAGCTTTATCCCTAGGATATGCGGGGGCGTTAATCAATGAAAATATGAAGCACATAGGCTTGATATAAAAAATATATGATGGTAAAAAGATTATGGTAGTAGTATTAAATTCTGCCTCGAACCTACAACAGTAGCTAACCCAGCAAGCTATGTATGTACTCCATTGCTTATCCTAGCATATACTCCAAAAAATCCTGTACTCCAATCCAAAACACCCAAACGGAATCAAGGCCACATACATTTTGCCGAGTCCAGATAGCTCTCCCTGACACCATAGAGACTACTTAGATCATCGGCATAAATATCCTCGTGCAATTTTTGCTTCAACAGTGCAGATTCATGTCTTTTCAACATTACGTTCCACGAAAACATTGAATGTCCTACGCCGGCAAAATATTCTCCTCGCAAAACCACAAGGTAGTCGATCAAAGCTCTCTGATCCCATCTTAGATGAGAGAGCTCCTCTCGCTCATGCTCTTTCAAAAGATCTTCTTTGTGAGTAACGTCGATTCCATGACCCTTGGCCTCAATTGCGAGCTTGTGGGTAGAATCAATATCGCCAGATGCAGCATAAATAAGTGGCGTTTTCATTGACTTAGCCAGTGCAATATATGCTTCAGCTTGACCATCATAGTGCGTGAATGGAGCTGCAGTGACATGTCGTTTTGCGATGCCTTCTGAAATTTCTTCTGGCTCGGTTTTCAAATGTACGCCCAGGAATGACGGGGTAACAATTGTTGAGCTAACGTTAAGTGGTACATCGTACCAGCTGGACATTTGGCGCAAAGTTGAGGTTGCGAGTCGACGAACATCGGGTCGGAATTTCAAAATCTTTCCAAACTCATGAGCAAATACATGACCGTCGGCATGAGTTGGATATTGAAGATTGGATTGTTCGAGATCCACAACAATTGGTATCGAAGTTGGTGTTGGCGCCATCCATTTTTGAATCCAATCATTCAATTTACTTTGCCATTCCTCTGGATGTTCCAATCCACTGCTTGGCCGGTTGATAAATAAGCTCTCAGGCTGGAGCCCGCGCCTTCTCCCATTAACTGTTTGTTCCATATGATCAATGACCTTCAATTCAGGACATGACATTTTCAAAGATTTTTTGAAATGGTGCGCATCAAACATATAATCCATCCCTTTCCAACCAAGCCCATGTCGTTTTCCCATATGTGATCCATCCCCATCCTCGCTTGGCATCATGTTCATTCCCTCAATATCTTCCCTCAGCTTAATATTTGGCATAACCAAGCTACCACCTGCACCAATCGCATATCGCACACAATTCAGTATCGAATTTCGCACATGCCCAACTCCTCCTTGGTTACTGTCGCATGTAAATATGATGCTGGAGTTCCATGTTTGTGTCGCGCAAACTGCTCTCATAACCTCGGAATTGACGTGTGGGAAATCGAACACGTCGTGCTGATCCAAGGTAGGAGGGGGAGTATGTGCTCGAGAGCCATCGGGGCTAGCATTCCAGATGATATACGTAGGTATAACACGAGGACGATCAAAAGCGTACCAAAGCCATGCCAGTCCTAGGGAAAAGCCTGCTAAGGCGGCATATTTGCGATTAATACCAGTTAGAAGCTGCATTTTTCTCGCAATTTGTATAGCGATATTCGAGTAAAAAAATGAAGGGAAAACATCTCCAAGGTCGACATTTTGAGTGAGTCTGAAGTTGTGCTTTGATCTTGGTGGCTCAGGGAGAGACTGTGCGAAGTGTGTTTTAAAGATGATGTTTGGACTTCGTGATGACCAATCACAAGCAGGCACGCTTTGGCTTAAAACATCAATGAAGTTATCAAAACCACTCTGAGGAGTATATTCTTTGTTTTTGCTTATTGTTTCTGAGTTTCAGACTCCGTAGAATATCTTCAAGTGGCATCATGTAATAATTGTAGGGGCTCCAGGTGGAGTTTCTGGCTGTCAGGGAAGCTTCCCGTGACGAGCCTGCAGCTTACCGGGGATCTTGTAAGCTTGATCCAACTGCTCACGCTTTTTATCCTATCTGACATTAATTGAGATCCTTAAAGTATTTATTATACAATCTTTAGCATATATGATTCATTAACATAAAACTCCATACAAGTATTTAACTTTCATTGTGATCCCGGACTTATCACTTACAAGCATGAATAATTTCGAAGTGTCAACCCTTGCATTGCTCAATATTCATAGCCATGTCATCGTTAATTGACAAATTAACCAAAATTTTATTCAATCAACTCTGTGAAGGCATAATCAAACCCATTGGATATCAAGAAACATCATCCAAACACATAATCTAGTATCTATGTAACTACTCAACAACCCATCCCTTCCCTCTAACCTTCTTCTGAACCACCTTCCTAGCCGGCAATGGCCATCCTAAACCACCGGAACCCTCCGCCCTTAAATAAGGCACCACCCAGCACTCTCTCATTTCACCTTCTGCTTCTGCATTTTTGCCAGCGTTCTTCTCCTTAACCATCACCTCCTTAATCGGCTTCCCATACTCCAAAAGACTCGTTCCCTTTGCCAAACTCGCCAACTGCCCTCCAGTAACATCCGTCAAACTATGCATTCTAGTTTTCTGTCTCTTCCTCGATCCATCTGCATTGACGTCCTCGGCGGGTTTCTGCAAATACGAGTAGATGATGTATTCAGGACATTCATTTGGGGAGAGATGAGATAAGGGGGAGGCAGGGTGGATATAGACTGCCTTGTCTTGTTCTTGGTCTTCGTCATTGTGTTTGTTGGGAGTACGAAGATGGGAAGGGAAGAGTGTGATATAAGGGACGTCGATTGCTCGCTTAGGTTTTCTGTAGGCTTCAATTTGTGTTGGGGATAAATCTGCTCGGATGGCTACATGATCGATGAATCCTGCCGCGACCATTTGTTTAAGCGCTTTGACCTGTTTAGCAGAAGGTGGAGCCAATTTCTCTTCATATTTCAATGCCGCGAATGCCGGAATATTAGTGCGCAATAGATCTGTGATTTGACGACGCAATTGCGAAATTTCCTTGAGAGTTTTATAGCGGACATAGTGAGACGTACACCATGCCTCTGTGGGTTCGTGTGCGAATTCACCAACCGCCTGAAGGAGTTTGATGGCATCAGACCTATCGTCAAGGAAACAAAATGATTGATGAACTTTGTTGAATTGACGACGGAGATTTGCACGTGCGTCTTGTTCGATCTTCTCGGCAGTAGTAAGGTACAAGTCTTCGTCCTCGCGGGGAGCGGCGGCTGGAATGACTTGGTTTTCTGGAATGAAAATATCGGCAGCAGAGAGACCAGCTACAAGTGCGATTGTGTAGGGAAGACAATCGTGTAGATGTCCAACCAGAAGGATACGAGAAAACCGTGGTGAAAGTGGGAATATAGACATGGTGGAACCTGTTGGGGTTATTTGACCCGATGGCGAAATTGCAGAGAGATAAGTGAGGAGTTTCTCGGAGCTCGCAAGACTTTGTCGATCCGGGGGAGTTGGGAACGGGAAATTAACAACGTGTTGCAAATTCATCGATTTGAGTTGCAGCACCACACCTTCAATGGGCATGCGTAATATTTCTGGCTCCGCAAACTCCTCGAAATCTCTTTCATAAACAGCTGATGAATAGAATCGATAACAATGTCCTGGACCAGTACGTCCAGCACGACCTGCACGTTGACTTGCACTAGCTTTACTGATCCATCCGACCTCAAAACTTTGTACGCCAGTGGTCTTGTCGTATTTACGTTCCTTTGATCTTCCACAGTCGAAAACATAACGAATACCAGGAATTGTGAGAGATGTTTCAGCAACGTTAGTGGCCAAAACAATCAATCGTGAACCGTCAGGAGGTGGTTCGAAAACCCTCAATTGTTCTTTTGTAGGTAGTAGGGAATATAGTGGCAATATATGCATCTTTGAAGGCCCTGTGTCCGCTTCTTCTCCGATATCAAAATCTTCCTCGTCATTAAATGTAACTTCGTCATCGTCATCGACATAATCGTCATTAGTAGTGTCCATAGTTTCACCAAAATCGATATCTTCGGCTTCGACTGGTGCATCTTTTCCGGATATGCGGACTTGTGGTCCTGCTGTAGTAGAACCTATCTTGAATGCTTCTTTTAATTTCTTACTGAGATGTGTGATTTCATTTTGACCGGTTAAAAATACCAGGATTCCCCCTGGTGGAAGTTTTCGATGACCCTTACTAATCTTTCGGAATGCTTCTTCGACATAATCATGATGTGTCCTTCGGGCAAAATGAGTAGTGACTGGATATTGTCTACCCTCGGCTTGAAGTACCGGTGGAGGATTAGCAAACAATGTCTTGTTCTCTGTGAAATCTGTAATTCGTAGAGTAGCAGACATAATGATGAGTTTCAATGGTTTGATAGATGAGTCTTCTAAAGCCATTTCCTCTCTTAACTTTACCACTCTACTAAGCATACCGATTAAGATATCGGTATTCACGCTCCTCTCGTGAGCTTCATCGATAACAATGGCGGAGTACTTTCGCAGAGCAATATCTTGTGCTACTTCTCTCAATAGTACACCATCCGTCATGAACTTTATAGCAGTGTCTGAACTTACTGTTCCCTCGAATCGAATTTGGTAGGCAACTCGCTTACCATGATCAGCAAGCTCATCACCTACTCGTTTTGCCATACTAACGGCCGCAACTCTTCGAGGTTGTGTGACTCCGATCATTCCAGGATTGGGAGAGTCTTTAGTACCATAACCAGCTTCATATAAGAACTGAGGTACCTGAGTAGTTTTTCCGGAACCAGTAGCACCATACACAACCACTAGATTATTATTATGAATTGCTTCCATAATCTTCTGTTCCTCAGCTACAACTGGCAGTTTAAGTCTGACGTCTTGTATACTTGATGGTCTTTCCACAGAAACACTAAATGCCTTCCGTGATAAATTGGTAGTAGGTTGTAGTTCCAGTGGTAAAGGATCTTGTTCCAAAGGTCGAGGTTCGAATCCTTCTATTTTTGGTGTTTCTGTCGCATTTGGAATATTTGATGATGGTTCATAACCATAAGCTTCATTTACTTGCTGAGTTGCCCAGGCTTTAAATGCAGATGAGCGTTCCTGTTTCCTCGAGGTATTGTCCTCATCTTCGTCTTCCTCACTGCTCCCGTCGCTATCGTCTTCATCACTGTCTTCATCCGATGATCCTCTTTCATTGTCATCTTCCATGTCATTTCCAAGCTTCGATTGAAGAGCTCCCTCCTTGCTTTCTCCAAAAATGGCCATAATATTCTTTAGTAACTGGGCATGTTCTGGGTCGCTTGCCTCATCACTTGCCTCATCGCTGTCTTCATCGCTGTCTTCACCGTCTCCATCTGATGATCCTTCCTCAATACTATCTTCTGATTCGCCACCTTCATTTTCTTCAGCAAAAATGCCCGTAAGACGTTTCAGTAATTCAGCACGTTTTGGGTCGCTTGTATCATCCGGCGCATTCGAATCCTCAGAGTCCTCATCAGATTTCATCTCTTCATCACTATCAACCTCTGATCCCGAAGAAAATCCTTCCCATTCTGGTTCCGCGGCCGGAGCTTGTGGCTTCAACGATATCCTCGACTTAACACCTCCTCGCCTTTGCCTCTTTTGTATCACCGGTTTTCCGTCATCGTCTACCTCAAGTGGTCTCTTTAAACCTGTGCACACGCCAAATTGTAATGTTTGCGCAGGTACCTTTGAGGCCGGAGCGATAGGTAGCGTTGTCACAGTGCCTTGGAATAGTGCGCCTTCCTTCTTGTGTTCGGTTTGATCGTCTTCTTCTTCACTGCTCTCACTTTCCATCTCTCTAACGGTTCTCTTTTCAAAAAGGAGTTCTTCTCCATCTCCATCAATATCAATTCCTCTCTCCCGCTCCTTTAGGGCTCGAGCCAATCTTTCCCTCCTAGTTAATGAGCCCTGGCCCAATTTCTTACTGCTCTCGTACAATCCTCCCTCCTCTTTCCGCTTGGATAATTTCTCAATTAATATCCTATTTTCGTCCTTCCTAAGCTTCGTCTCAATATATTTCTCTAGTCTCTTGGCCTTCTTTCCACTAATTTTATTATCCCCTGCCAACTCCTCCCTCAGTTTCTGCTTCTTTTCTTCATGAGCGGATTTCGAGGAGGGAAGAATCTCTGTCGCATTAGAGTCGACCAGGTTTTCAGACTCATTTGTCTTATTTCTCGCAAGCACTTTGTGCTTTCGCTGTCGAGGTGTAAATTTTGGAGGCATCTTCAATTCTCGATCCTCAATTGAATGTAGAAAGTTTGATCTGTTGAAAACGATAATTATGGCATTTTTTGAGCTTTTGCGATTCTGGTCGGGAACTTTTTTTTGCCGGATTGTTCACCGTCTTTGAACTTTCTTTATAAATGGATCCGTTAAATTGCGGGGCAACGAAAGGTCACACAGGCTCCACCGGGGAATTCTGCTATAATTCGTGCGCTCACAGCTCATCCACCGAGTAAATAACCTGGCCCTGTTAAGATTCATCAGTTCAGGTGGGGGTTCATCTACATGATCCATAATAGTGGCCTTTTCAAGTGGAATTCATTCTATGGGGCTCTGCCTTTATGAAAGCTTTCAACATGCTAATGATTGAACAGCTCCTAGCTGCTCGATCTGAAAGCCAGACATAATGTCTCCAAAAAACTCATATTCCATTCGTCTACTCTCTAAATCTCCAAACTCAGTGTAGTACATTTTATATATATCCAATGCCTCAATGGTATTATGAGTAGTAGGTAATGAGTAGTAGGTAAGCAGGTAAGAATAGCAGGTAGAGTAGTTTAGTTGAAGTAATTAAACAAGAAATTGTTATAGACAAACTCAATTTAGTAATAACTGTATTTACTGAAATAGAGTCCCGACTTAACCTACACATACCTACCTAATACTAAGCTTTCTCTTCCGACTTCGCTCTTCCTTGAGTACTTCTGTGTTCTGTGTTCCAAGAAGATACCCCTTCACTTCAGCAAACATTCTCCCACTTCCTGTCTCCAACCCAACACAATTAGCCATGATGCACTATACCAAAAATGATAGCTTCTGGCTACTAGAGTCCATCAAAGTCGAACAAAGTACACAGGATTATTCATAAACAATGATTCAGTTGTTTTGATATTTAATGATGTCCGTTCGTAAAGATCAACCATCTAGGCCAGATGATCGACGTCATGGAATTCACACTAGCGGCCGCTAGGATTTCTCCAGCTTCTCGGTATCTGCCGCCATTTTTGTCCTCTTCATTCTACCATTGATACCTCTTGTGTGATTCTGACAAACAACTTATTTGAATGCTCTTCGCATATAGCACATAGGACAGATCTTTTCATTCTACAGAGTCAGAGTTAATGTGAATCATCGAGGCTTTAGATTATATTGCTTCATCTGTATATTCAACATCGTCCCTCCATATCCACTCGCATCCTAACCATGGCATCACAAGATCCGCCCCTCGATGAGATACAATGGAGAGATCCACAATGGCTTGCGCAGAATACTGGTCTTCATGAAAATACCGTTCTGCACTATTTTGCGCAATCCCCATTTTTTGATCGTGTCTCAAAAAATGCCATCCTTACTATTCAAGCTCAGATGAATCCAAACTTGATGTACCTACTTGGAACCCGTGCAGCATTCGAGGGGCGACTTAAATCTATGTCTGGACTGGAATTTATAGTTTCGCAAGAGCCTGCAGAGAAGACACCAGGTAGTGGTACCGGAGTATGGGTGATTAGGAAACAAACAAGAAGAAAAAGACCTCAAGAGGATGATGAAATTACAATCCACGCATCGTATTTTGTCGTGGGAGAGAATATTTATATGGCTCCTACTGCCGCTGATGTAGTAGGTAGTAGAATGGTATTTACAATTCTTAACCTAATATTAAACTTCTCTAATCGCAATACAGTTATCAACCTTCAACGCACTCACAAATGCTATTTCAAAAGTGTCCGAACTACCTAATTTCTCTCCCTCTCTGGGTCATACATATATGCCACCGGTTCCTCCACGGACAAAAGCCATTACATCCGCTTTCTCTCAAACTTCCAAAGAAAATACACCAATGCCTGATTCTCTCGCGACTGAAACCAAAAATTCTTCGAATAATTTCTCCAACAATGTCCTCGCAAATCATCTTTTAGAAGAAACCCTCAATATCACCCTCAAATATGGTGACGAATATATGGACGAAAATCCTATCACCGGAACTCCAGGTGATTTCCATTTCAGTACAACAGGTCGGAAGGAAAAAGAAAAGCTTATGGTACCACCAACATCAAAAGCAGCAGGCTTTGGTTTAAGTGGTAAACCTTCACTTCCTACACCATTGAAGACGGATCTGGGAATGCAAAAGAAAGGAAGTAAGGGAGAGAAGAGTCCTAGAACTCCTGGTTCAGGTAAACCAAAAAGAAGGAAGAGCAAGGTGATGAATGGTGGGGTGAGTCCTACATAGGATGAACAAAGGTTTCAAATACAAACCCGTTGTACAGTACATCACTTACATTCGATATTTTCACGGCGTTGCGGGGGATATACCAGTACCGAACATAGGTTACTAGAACCAGTGAAACTCGTATAATCACAATACAATAAATAATATCACTATACACATATCTCTCTCCCTTTTATCACTCACCCCCTACTAAAACAAAAGCAAAGCACCCACAACTACGACCCCACGTATCCTTCCGCCCAAACTAAAAATCTAGACATGCAACAAGGAGTTTCATATCCTTCTAATTAATGCACGTTACTGATCCACGAATCCACCACAGTGACGATGATTGAACGTAAATGCTTACAAAACGTGGCAGTGGGTGAGGCCCCAGTCCAGTTACCCTGTCTGGTCATTTTAGTACGGTGTTGTGGTGAGAAGCTAGGATGTGGTGGTTGGTATGTTGTGTTGGTGTTTTTTTTTTTTGTTTCTTTTCATGGATGAGATAGCCTTTCTTTTGTGCGTCGGGGGGGTTTGCATGATTGTATGATTGTATGATTGTATGATTGTGTGGGTAGGATGGTATGCTGAAGCGTGAGTAGTGAGTGAGTGAGTGGATGGATGGATTAGTGGTAGGGTTGATTTTGGTGTTGATTTTGGTGTTGGGGTTAATGTTAGGGTTTGTTAGGCTTGGTTTACAGAGTATGGAGTGCGGAGTAATTGGTAAGGCTTGAGGCTCGAGGTTTACAGTTGCAGTTGCAGTTGCAGTTGCACAGCTGATTAATCAATAAGGAGATGGGGTTTGAGTTTACAAGGTATTGAGTATACTCTGTTTTTGTTATAGTGGGAGATGTTTTATTTTGTATAAATGTTGGGGTTGTTTTGTTGATTTTTATTTGAGTTTATTGTTATGTGGTTTGCTGTCTAGATCATGTGGAAGTGCACTAGGCTCTCGAGGTAGTTTATAACTAGGTGTCAAGCAGGGACTTAAGTAATGATAATGCAATTCGTAACCAATAGTAGAGTATACTAAATGATTGATCTTGAGCACGAAGCTCTACAGTGAGGGAATCCCTCCTAGTTATATAGACCTTCGTGTTCTGGCTCTAGTGGCTCTAACTAGATTGATTAGAGCCGGTCACATGATAGCTCTGATCCTGTGATTAGTCATGTGATACGGAAATATGTTACTCGTCGTAACATTTATATTTATTTGTGTACTTTTATTCTTTAAGTTTTAATTTTGAGTCTTGACAAATTTATTTATATTTATATTATAAGATACTTATTCATGACTCGACACTCTTAAAAGATAAATCTTATACACTACTGTTTTGGATATAATATAATCTTATAATTATTTACTAGATATTGTTACGACAGGTAACAATTAGGTCACGGGATTAGTAATAACACGTGATGCGAGGACTCGAAGAGCTCGAAGGCTTGGCCTCTCGAGCCCTTCGATCGAGGAGAGCGAAAGGATCGAAGCTCGATCCCCTCGCTCCCTTCGAGCCATGAAGCATAAAGGTCTATATAATCAAGATGGATTTCCTCACTGTAGAGCTTCGTGCTCAAGATCAATCATTTAGTATACTCTACTATTGGTTACGAATTGCATTATCATTACTTAAGTCCCTGCTTGACACCTAGTTATAAACTACCTCAAGAGCCTAGAGCACTTCCACATGATCTAGACAGCAAACCTCGTAACAGATATATATTTATATCTATGATGTATATAAGATTCTATTATCTTATTGATTTATCAATAAGATACTACTCATTATATTAAGTATAAACAAAATCAATTCTAATATTAACAAGAAACTATATAAGCTATCCAGGCTGTATACATAAATAAACGTGCCATAGATATATACTCAACATCCCCCCTTCCCTACTTCTCTCCACCAGACATCTCCTGTCGACGATATCTCACTCTGCCCTCTAGATTTTCCCTCGCCGCCACATCCGACTCATTTTTCTCCTCATTCAAAGAAGCTCCATCTTTCTCTCCCCCAACTCCACCTATTACTCTCTCCTCCCTACTAACCATACTACCCCATCCACTTCCACTTCCCTCTCCATCCCCCCTCTCCTCCTCCCTCACATAATCCTTAACCTCCATCCACTCACCTAAGGGATATTGAATCCGTACCGGCCATTTATAACAAAGACCCCAATAAACCAAAAAACTCACAAAAAGCCCAATAGGATATGCGAAATAATAAGCTCTTGTGACGCCTAGGGGAGCTTTAACACCCATATTATTTAAAAAGCCGTAGAAATTTGGAATTATGCCGATGACATATGCGGCATAGGCACGCCAGTTCCAACCACCGGTATAGTGATATGCAGCATTTTTATCCGAGGTGTAGAGGTCTGGGATGCTGAGGAAACCGCGGGCGATGATAAAGTAATGACAGAGGAGGACACCGGTGATGGCTGAGAGGAAGATTTGGTAGGAGGCGAGGAAGGAAATGAAGATGACGGCGGATTTGAGGAGGTACCATGGTTGGATTACTATGGAAATGACGGCACAGATGAAGAAACCTGTGCGGATGGATATGTATTTTGGGACTGAAGTTGTTGTGTTAGCAACGGATGATTATATGTAGACTTTGCACCATGATGAGCATGACATTGACTTACAAAGAGCGGCAATATCATTTCCTGCTGGAATTGAGTTTTCAAAAATTGAAGAGAAAATTGCTGAATAAGCGAAGCAAGCAGCTATGAAAAAACATCCAGCTCGAGTAGGTGCATTGTATGTACGTTCAAGAATTCGATCGAGATATGTAAGTGGGGACCAGATGACTTCGCCAAAGAGGACTTGACTTGAGGAACCAACTAGATTACCGATGATTGCTACGATTAACTAGTGAGTGTGTCAGTATGAGGTATAATATGTGTTTGCGGAAAGACACGAACATTAGATATAGGAAATCCAACCAAGTTTCCCCAAATAACATCATTAGGTTTGCGAGCATAACGTTGGAAATCCGCCGCGTTGGAAGCAAATGTTGCACAATTAGCAGCACCTAGGAGTATAAATCGAACGATAAGCCATGTTCGTTCTGTGCCTTTAACTGTCCCTGGTTGACGAGCAACTGGTCCAATACCACCAGCCATGGTCAAAGTCCAGGCACACATAGCAACGGCGGAAATGATAAAGACGATAAGTTTTGCATATACAAGACCTTTCATCTGTTTCGCGTTAGTATTACCATTTTAACAAATAGCTGAATTGTACTAACCTTTGGCACAGGAATAATAAGGAAGCAACAGGTAAGAATCCAAAAGATTCCAAGTCCAAGCATACCACCAGAATCAAGAGCAGATCCTTCCCCCATGACATTTTTAAAATTGGCAACACGCGGACTCAAAGTGTGAAGCATGACATAGATACATTCACCTCCTTGAACCATATTGACACCATTCCAAACAATGGCCATCACAGCACGATTAAAGGTAGGCCACCATGCTCCAAAAACACCAAATGCGGCTCTGTTGAGAATAGGATAACCACTGAGTGTTTCGTTTATTGTCAGCAGATGAGGAGCAATGGAAATTTATAGTATAATGATGATCAAGGAGACAACTGGAGATATTACTCCGAATAGGAAAATGACACTGAAGCTTTTTGGATACAACAATTACTTAATCGAGACGGTCATCCAATTTGCATAAGATGGAAATTAAACTCACATATGATATACAGCTCCTGATCTACCATTGAATACAATGACAATAGCAATCAAACATTGACCACCAAAAGCACACAAAAGCGATTCCCACATACTCAATCCCAAAGCCTGAGCACTTGATGCAGCATACCATGTCGAAACCGTTGAAGCTATTTAATTCACGTTAGTACCATCAACAAATCCATATTTAAGCTCATGATAATATGTCCAACATACTTGCAGAAAACCAAAATGTAAGATAAGTCCAGACATTCCAAGTACGATCCGCCAATTTCAAAGGTCTAATATCATCATTATCTAACCAATTATCTTTCCCATGAAAATTTGCTGTGTCTCTTGCTTCAAAATGCGGATTTCGCAGCTTTTGGCGTAGGAGACCGAATAGATGACCGATCATTTTGAATGAGTACGCAACGAATGCGGTTGATTGATAAAAAAGCAAGACGGATGTTGTTATTGATGCTGATGTAGAAGAAACGGGGGAAAACAAGGAATAAAGAGTCTATCGGGTAGGAACGGTGAACGGAGAGATATGTCATTTGTAAGTAATATAGATTTCTCTAGATCGCATCTAGTAGATAGAAAAATGCACTACCCATCCAACCCCACGCTAAAGTCTATTCCCATCTTTTTGGTCCCAAAAGGTACCTGCACGAAATGATAAGGAAAAGATATAGATATGCACTGTAACCAAATATTCTCCCCAAAGCAGTGACTCGCAGCAAGGCGCAGAAATCCGGAGCAATAAGCAGCATGAAAATTGCGCAGTTTTCCGCTCTCTCAGATTAAATGTAACCAAGAGAACATCCTTATCTCTACACTCCATACAAGACTCGTGCAACCAAGAACTCAATCAAGCATTCCGACAATTAAAATACACGCTTGTGTACGCCAATGTCAAACTTGTCATCAGACTTATCAAGAACTTGTCATGCCAGGAATCATGCACGAGAAAACGAGGTTTTGACATTCTGGTACTATGTGAGATCTATGTATGCGAGTAGCCGTTGAATTGAAATGAAGGGATGTTGTGATACGGATGGATAGATACATTTGAAACGTTTGATGTTGTGTTTACGGAGGATGTATTGGATCAGTCGACGCACGTGATGAATTTTATTGAAGCTGTGATCTGGACTGTTGCAGGGATCATTGCACTCCACAAGTAAGGGATCCTTGTAGAGTCGTTTTAAGGTCTGTGCGACGAGAGGTCTTGGTTTGGCTTGAGAATTACGATGAACACGATAAGCTGAACATGAGCGATAAGAAATCAAAAGATAGTGGGATATTTAATTCTTCCTTATCAATAATATCTTGGATATCACTTGGCTAATAATATAATATGAGGATATAATTTTTCAACGAATGCCTAGATCTCTTATTAATATTAGATCTATTATTGGATATACATAGAACATAAATTCATCATTTAAATCGAATAATCCCTTGATCGGGACCCGCCGATTCACTGTTGTATATGACCACTTGGCGGGGTATAATCAGCCACCATTTACTAGGTAGCTACAGCTACAACTACTTCTAATCTACTTCACCATTTCTTTCGCCTTCAAAACCCAAGCATTTTGAACACTCCTATATTCCTTCTCTCCACCCTACCTACAAAAATCATCTTGCTTCATAATGTCCACTCCTAGCCCCACCCCCACAACAACCAAACTCGAGCTCCGAACCGCCTATGGTCCCGTCTATCGCGATGTACTCAACACACCACCTCGTCCCTGTACCGATACTGAAATCCCTATAATCGACCTCTCGAATATAGATTCTCCTAATCTGAGTGATCGACAAGCGTTAGCAGCAGAAGTACGAGCTGCGGCTGTAGGGACGGGATTTTTTTATGTGAAGAATCATGGGATTGAGGAGGAGGTTATTGCGAGGGCGAAGGAACAAGCCTTGAGGTGAGTTTGTGCTTTTGGGGGGTGAATGAGAGGGGCACAGAAGCGAGATGGAAGGTATAGGGAGGCTTTTATGGGGGATCTTTAAGGGTCCAGGGTTTCTGTTCGAGATACGCGGACGGGAGAAAGAGAGCTGGGTGGATGAATAGAAATGAATACCACCACTAATCCATGGTCCTAGTTTCTTCAAACAACCATATGAAGAAAAAGCCAAAATAGATAAAAGGCATTCCCGCTATTTCAACGGCTACATGGGATTAAAAAGTTCCAACATCAGCCCCGGAGAAAGTGTAGACGTCAAAGAATCCGTGCGTCCCCAAACCCTCATATCCCTTCCCCTCCCTCCTCACTAACAACCTTCAGATCGCCTGGCGCTACGAACCCGAAAACGACCCCGATCACCCACAAACTCTTTCCTCCATCCCCTCTGAAGTAAAACCCTTTATACGAGGTGAATCCTTCGTCTGGGAAGGAACATCGCACCTCCCCAATTTCAAAACCGACACACTCGCCTACTGGAAATCCTGTCTCACTCTCGCGCGCAAACTCGTGCGAGTCTTCGCACTAAGTCTCTCACTCCCTGAAGATTACTTCGATAGTCGAGTGACGTATCCCGGCGCCGATGGTCTCTACAATTACTATCCCCCCAGCACCGAAGAGGAGAAATCAAATAATAGTGTAGGATTAGGTAGTCATACCGATCTACAACTTTTTACATTATTATGGCAGGATATGATAGGAGGATTACAGGTATTAAATAAAGAAGGACAATGGATTATGGCTGTACCCATCGAGGGAACCATCGTAGTGAATATTGGAGATTTCATGATGAGACTTTGTAATGATATGTATAAGAGTACTGTGCACCGAGTTTATAACCGGGCTTCCGTGGAGCGAATATCCATGCCATTCTTTTTTGGTAAGTTTTTGTTTCCCATTCATTCTTCCTTCTTGAATATCTATGTATCTATGTATCTATCATATCATATCATAGACTAAAATACCGATAACAATACTAATCCACATACATCACAATACTAATCCACATACATCACACAGGACTTAATTTCAACTGTGTAGAAGGCGTAATATCTACATGCACCGATGAAAATAATCCACCCAAATATGAACCAATATCTTGTGGCGATTGTAAGACTTAAGTTTTTCTCTCCAGTTACACAATTCCATCCATTCATTCATTCATTCATCAAGAGAATCTCCCAACTAACAAAACTACAGGGTGCCAACTCCGCTTCAAATTGGAGAATGATGAGTTTAAAGAGAAGGCTGCACGGGCGCAGGCACCTAGTGCTGTTGTTGTGAAGGCTTAGGCTTGTATAGGTATCTAAGGTCTTATGATGGCGTGGACACTTCTGGATTAAATCCTCAGAAACAATATTTCGTTATTGTTTCTATAAAATTTTGGAAAGGAGTTTTGGAAATCACCTAAAGCTGGCAGAAAACACTGCTATATCTAAATTAATATATACTCATTGGCATTTTTAGAATAGGCAGATAGCGTATTTACTCATTGAATAGTTAGCATTTAGTCCCTATGTCCTTTTCGAACTCCAGCTGTGCCCTGCTACATGTCTGTTAAAGGGATCATGGATATCGTCACGTCCTAGATAATACGCCTTCCGTCAACATCCGTATAATTTTTGCATAGCAATTCCAGATATCATGTATGCAAAACCCCTAACTCAACATTATTGGCATGGCCCTTCTAAAAGTTGCAGAGATGACTCCACTAGCCTAACTTTTAACATTTTGAGGTACCCCCAGGATTTGGTGCATCCTCCAACATCAACTGGAGACATGTTTGCTTGTATCGATCGAGAGGTAGATAATCGCTTAGGAAGAAACTTAACTGGTAATTGAAACGTAGGGGGTACTCGCGCGAGTGGACACCCTCCATGGACTCTTGCGAAGGAATTTATTCAAGTGGTTGAAAACATGCGCTGCGTATCTGGAGCCATTTGGTCGATGTGGCGATATTGGGTTGGCTCTTTCTGCTGGTTACATTACTGCACCTTGCAAATACGCCTCATACAACCACCAATTATGCCACTGTACCCCTCTTTCTCCCCACGCATCTTTATCGAGAATCCCCTCGGAAGAAGAATACTCCTCCCTTGCCCACTGCATTACCCCTCCTCACAAAACCCCACCCACCAACTCCAACAAATCAAAATATTCCATTCTCTCCCCTTCTCTCCCCTTCCTCTCCCCATCTTCTCCTTCCCCATCCACCGCACCCACACTCTCCTTTCCCTTCTCCTCCTCCAACCCCAGCCCCAACAAAACCGTCCTCCTCTCCTCCGGATCCCTCCCCAAAATCATACTCCCAATCTGACTCGCATACAAATGAGCAATCCTCTCTCTCTTTTCCCCAGCCGCACCTAATAACGTACGAGGAGTTAAATGTTCAAGAGGCAGAATCATATTTGCGCCATTGGATATCGAGGTAGATGTGGAAGATGGGAGGGGAATTGCCGTGTCGAAGCTGGTGGGAGAGGCGCTGGTGAGAGGGATTTGTATCTATATTGGTGAGTGGGTGGGTTAGTGAGGAGAGTGAGTAGACAGTATAAGGATTGATATAAGGAAATCATAAAACTGATAAATAACCCATGAACAAAAGTGAAGAATAACAAACCCATTGACCCAACCTTCCTCCCTGAGAAATAGTAACTAAAATCCTATCCGCAAAATACATGCAGGAAACATCCGTAGGCACACCACTAATCATAGCAGAAGCAGTTTTCGAGCGAGCGGGAAACGGTGAGGGATAGACATCCGAGTTCGCCGGAAGATTTGTAAGAGGAGATGTGGTTGTTGTCATTTTTGGTTTTGTTGTTCAGGTATGAGATTGTTTGTGTAGAATTTGCTTTTGGTATTGGTGTGGATGGTTTTTGTTAGTTTGTCTGTTTTTGGAAATGAGGGGTTGGAGGTTCTGGAGGGGTATGTGAAATGTTGATGTTGAATGGACAGTGTCAGCCTTGCAGGAGCTTCGACTTCTCTGGTCCTGAATCCGAGGCCCAAGCTCCAGCCTTGTGGGGTGCTCGCTGCAGGTCAAGTGAGGTCACCGGGAGCAACTCAATTATTTATGGTCAGTGGTTGAGTATATTTAAAGAAATATTTCGTAAAGTCATATCATGAAAGCTATTATCGTTTTGCTACTTCCTATCTAATGTTATTATGACTATCTATTAAACCCCACAGCATCTCAAAGTAAAGATCTCTTCATCCCATCATTGCAACCTATAAAGCAAACATATGATATATGTACAAATGTGCAAAGTGTCCTGTCATAATTTAGAGCCTCAAACTGTTCAAATATCCCACAAAGTACATAATTTCGCAATTTTATCGGGACAAAAGTTTTCCCCGTCATCTCTTTACCGTAATCGTACAATACAAACGTAACATCCTTCGCATCCAGAGTTCCGCAATACTGAAATTGTGAGCCCCTTTACCAGCCACCATTTGGGCCAGTGTTGTTCCATCCACTGCTGCCAGAGCTGTTATCATAACCAGTATTTCCAGATTTGTTAGCCTTAACATTCTTTCCACCTTTACTGGCCTTACTAGCCTTGCGAATTCTACCAGTATAGCCACCGTTACCGCCATTCTCGCTAGGTTCAGGTGAGGCCCAACTCCCAGCAAGAGAAATAGCAGTAGGAGTTCTCGTATGGCGGGATTTGCGACCACCATCATAATCACCAATGTTGGAAAAGTTTGAATATCCGCCCTGGTCAATATTGTCCCAGTTTCTCAAAATCTCACTGCTTGTGGGTGTATGATCACGGAACTGGGGATTGCCTTCTTCTCCATCGTCATCTTGGTCTCCTCCCTCGCCAGAATTATGTCCATCCCCGCCCCATTGACTTCCTCGGTTGCTGGAGTTCTCTTTTCGGCCACCGTTGATCTGGTTGTTTTTCTTGTTGTTCCATCCCTTACCCTTGGCACTTTGAACTACGTTGTAATTTGTACTAGATTTCTTCCCCCATCCTTCATTATCATCTTGTTGGTTACCTTCATCATCTTCTTGGTCATTTTTGTAGGCAGTCCATTCTGGATCATCGTAGCCCTTAGGCCTTTGATTATTCTTTGGCTTGTTATTTTGTGGCTTCTTAGGGTTATTGTTGGATTTGCTGTTTTGATTCCCAGAACCTGCACGAAAGCCGGATTTTCCATTGTTTTGTTGATTACCCGAGCCTGCACAACCTCCAGAATTACCTTTGTTCTGTTTCTGATTCGAGTTTGCCCAGCCCCCTGCGTTGCTGTTATTTTGTTGCTCATTCGAATCTCCCCAACCTCCCGGAGTAGTATTATTCCTACCGCCCGAATCTCCTCCCCAACCACCGGAATTGTCATCGTTGTATTGAGCATTGGAGTTTGATTGGTCATTATTGTCGTTGTTACCCCGGCCGGAAGATTGATTGTTTGCGCCATCATTAGTGCCCTGGTTATCTCCACCCCAGCCTGAATTCTGGTTATTGTCATTGCCCCAACTTGGGTTCTGGTTGTTTGAGGTATCGTTGGAGTCTTGGTTATTTCCTCCCCAACCTGCGTTCTGATTGCTTGATTTGTCATTTTGGTTCTGTTTATTGTTGTTGCCCCAGCTCGAGTCTTGGTTGTTCGAGTTATTGTTCGAGTTCTGGTTGTTATCATTGCCCCAACCCGAATTCTGGTTATTCGAGTTATCATTTGACTCCTGATTATTGTCATTACCCCAGCCCCAATTCTGGTTGTCCGAATTGTCATTTGACTGGCCATTATCATTTCCCCAAGAGTCATTGTTCGGCGTGGCATTTGCATCCTCTTCCTTGGTATCATTCCCCCACCCCAAATTCCCACTTGTTTCATTGTTCGCACCCCAGCTGTTTGAGTTGCCAGACTGATCATTGTTATCTGCACCCCATCCATCACCTGAATTGTTGTTGGACTGGTTATTCTGGTTGCCTTGACCCTTTCCACCTTTCTTATTATTCTTTTGCTTGTTGGAAGTCTGTGTTTTGTTACTGCCTACAGACGCAACCCTCTGATTACTGTTCTGACCAGTGTTGCCCCAATCGTTCGAGTCTTGATTATTGTTTTGATCATTACCGCCCCAACCACCTGAACCCTGATTGTTATTCGTCTCGTCGTTATTATTCCAACCAGAGCCGGAATATTCTTTGTTATTTGCATCCTCAACCCAGCTACCCGGCATATCTGTATTCTGCGGAATGTTATTATTGTTGCTATTGCCTTGCTGCTGGCGCCGATTGTTGGAAGGATTCTGGTTGGAATTAATACTGGAGAAGTTGCGCTGCCCAGAGACATTCTGATTGGGAGTGTGTCTGACAGTATTGCTAGAGAAATCGCGGGGTAGTTTTGGTTGAGATTGCTGCTGATCATAAGATACCGGCCTCGACGGGTTAAAAATTCGAGGTGAGCCACCAAAGTGTGCTGAATCTGGAGCACAAGTACCAATTGGCACTTGAGCTGGCGTGAGCAGTGTCGCAAAAGGATTGCCATATACCCGACCATGGTAAACGCGCAGGACACCACTTTTCGTATCAAGAAATGCGTTTGGACGTGGATCAGAAGGATTTTCGATCACATCCTCCCGCAGTATAACTTCAGCTCTCATGTCTTGAAGAATACGTCTCTCCATTCTTCGACCTAAGTATCTCAATAAGCTTTGATTTTGATGATCGGATTGCCTCTCAAATTGATCTGACTCGTCTGAGCTATCTTGATTGTTTTGGCGGGTATTGTTTCTGGATTTTTGATAATTGTCACGTTGTTTCGCATTCATATCCCGCTGATTTTGGTTCCCTTCAAAATTCTGATTTTGTTTGACCTTTTGATTTCGTGGCTGTGGGATGCTGTTTTTATTGCTGGGTTGCTGCCTTTTCTTCAGTTGTTTATTTATAGGTTCAATTTCAACTTCCGTCTCATCATTGGAATCGCTTGAATCTTCCGTGCTGCTTTTATCTTTCATTTTCTCCCGCGCTCTGCATTGCGGGCATTCGCATGGTCGGGGCCCTGCTGATGCCTTTGGAGTATTCTTCTTCAATGCCGACTTAAGTTTTGGTGTTGGCTCTTGAAATTTTACTTTCTTATCAACCTCCTTTGCAGGTTGAGGTGTCTTGGGTTGTGGTTCTGGTTCTGGTTCCTTGACTTCCGGCTTCTCAATTTCTTTGGTTGTTAGTTTTGAAGGAGGCCCCTCTTCAGAAGAAACTGCGGAAGAGGTGTCAAAATCAGAAACCTCCACTTCGATTGCGAGACGCCGACGAATGCGTGGTTGGCTCACTGTGATAATATTGGACTTGGCTGTGGCAATAGATCGATATGCAGCCTTCGTTGGAGCCGGGCCAGCGACCCATTCAATCACACTTGCTGGGCGTTGCGGCATTATTGGAAGCCCGCCAACCACATGGGATCGAGCTTCGTGTACCTAAATAGTGTATCTGCCCTTCATCAGAAAACAGTCGCAGATGCTTGCACTCGCGAGAGGTCACTTGGGAGTAATGATATCGAAGGATTCAAATGCTATCTTATTTTAGTCCTGGGAACAAAAGGTGCATTCGCACTTCTATGAACAAGGACCTTACGCTGGATATGCTACTACGCGATTTGAGTACAAGTAAAGAATAGCCCAGTCTAGTTGAAGAAAAGCGCTGTAGCATCAAGTATTATATCGCGCATGGAAGGATAGGTAAATCATGACACGAAGGCGAAAACGCGTCAATGGAGTTCGGCGCTCAGAAACTTCGTTGGGAACGCTGAGAATTCGATATAGGAACTGCTCAGCACCGTAGGAAGTAAGGCGAGCAGAATATATCCGTAAAAGTTACTGTGAAAGGCCTGGATACTTTGATAAAGGAGTTTTGTGATTTTGTGAAATCAAGATTGAGGGTGAATCCTTCTAGTTTGCGTCGTCCATTGACACTGAGGAGTATAATGGCTGCGACAAGGAATGTAGGAAACATAAAAATAACATTATTAAAAATTAAAGAGTGTTGAATGTTGACTTTGAAGAAAGGTGTCTTTCCCACCTGGAAATCTAAGGTAAAGAAAATCCATTATCTGAGGTGGATGTTCAAAATCCTCATGTCTCTTCCATTTTGGGTATGTTGGGTTCTCTTAGCGCACCTTCCCATCTGAACTCCTAGCACCCCCTCCCAACTCCAAATGCCACCGTAGTAAAAGATGATCCATGAACCAAAATAAATAATCATTCCAAACTATTCACAAATGTTTAACATGTGAATTTTTGACCGCACTTAGTGCATTGGAACGGATACATAAAGTCGGGGTAATGGTTGAATTTAGGTCAAGAATTCACATGACCTTGAATTTGAGGTGGTCGGCTGTGGATATAGAATACAACCATAACCTCAATCTATGAGAGCTTTCAATCTGTGCTCTTGTGCTCTTGTGTCTATGATTTCAAAAATCGCTACCCCTTATTAAATAATCAAGTAAAGTTGATCCGATCTGAAACTCAACCAAGAAATTCTCCTATCATTAGAAAGTGGTAGATCTAGATTCTGTACTATGATGAATATCAACACGGAGTGTTTCAATATGGCCTGAAGGATATCCTATGGGTTACTGCAACTTTATAAAGGAACGAAAACTGTCGGCCGAACAGGAGACCCCTTAATCTTGACACCACATCTTGACCGCAGTCACGGGAAGGAATAGGGCCTTGCCTATTATCTTCGGCCTCCACAGGTGTGTAAAAATATTCCCAGTAGGTGCAAGAAACGATATTCTGCAATGTCAGTACGTTGGATCTGACAGGCTTGTCTTGGAAATCTTTCTTCGGAACTCCATAATGGTCGCTATCCTTTGGAACTGTGTCCGTTCCTTTTTTTTTCTGGCTGACGCCTCATAATTTAGCCTTGGCTTGTAGCTCATCTCTTCTCCACTCCTTATTGATGACAGTATTTCTCCAATAATTCCATATGCCCGCAAGCCCAGCTAGTGGTGGACACAATAGTAATAACCAGGCCCACCATCTAGGGCTTTTGCCTTGAATAGTTTCCATGACCTTTTGTAGCTCTATCTTCAGTTCATCCTTTCCCTCATCGTTCCAGACCACCAATCCACGCGACTCTCCCCTGGCTTGACATCTTCTTGCTTTTTCTCTCACGTCCCCTTGACTCTTCACCCTGTTCTCGGCATCTTCCTCTGTTAAATGTGCATCTCTGTCCCTTAACCTCTGCATTTGTATCTTTGGATCCCTTACCGCCACAACAAGGACTGTGCCACAAATCATATCGATTCCACTTTCAAATAATAATGGCACATCAAGAACGACAGCCCAACAACCCCTCAAATAGCATCCAAGCAGTTCTTTATACATCTCTCTCCTAACTGCGGGATGCACAATCCCATTCAGCACTGCCCTATCTCTTTTCCTTTCCTCAGTATCCCCGAACACTCTCCTACCCAGTGCGGGTCTATTCAACGGAGCGCCTTTTGTATTGTCATGATCGGGAGAAGGAGGCAGAAGAAGATCCGGAGTAGTTGATGAAAAATGCGCAACAATCTTTTGATAACCTGGTGTGCCTGGTTCTACAACTTTGCGCGCAAGTAAATCAGCATCGATAACTGGAAGGGAGTAAGGAGGTTGTGAAAGGATTGATGAAACAGTGGATTTTCCGGTCGCTATCGAGCCGGTGAGACCAATTAGCAACATGTCAATAATTTATGGTGGACGTTTTGATTGAAGTTTGGAATAGGAAGGAGTGACGTGAGGTCTCATGAAGTTGTTTTGTTGCGGGTAATGCCGAGGCTTCTTGAGTCGAGCTCAGACCACCATAGAAACAACAACACCACAATCACTCAACATCAGCCTCGTCTTGAATGAATACAGGCTGCTCCTATGTTATTATTTGAATGATCTATGTCTAGGTGCTCATGGTTAAAGGCCATCCCTCTGAAAATTTCATGGCTGAAGTTGAGAATGAAAGCTACCATTCAACCCTCGTTGAATATCACCGTCTCGAAGAGACACCAACTCAATTGCCGACGATGTAACAATCTCACCGTATGTTATTCCAAAATGGATTGGCATAGAAAATGAATATCCTCTGGCCAAAGAAAGTTTAACTTTATGCACTTTAATATATGTTGACTCCGTTGCTGGGTTGGAACTATCCTACCTGCTCGAGCCAACGCTTACACCAACAACTCACCCCAACATGACGGTCGATGGGGCTTCCCATTTGAACAGTTATTCATTTTTATACATTATATATCAACAAGATAAGCCATGATAGAGCGTCAGCAAGTCTCTTTCCAAGCTGAATTTACTGAGTTGTCAGAATCGCTTATTGTTGACTGCTTTGATGTGGGAAGACAGGAATTGAAAGCTTCTCCACCATGCTTTCTTTAATAGCGTCAAAGGTCATGCTGGTGGTTGTCTCGTTCTGGGAATTTGCTTCTGCGAAGAGAGGAGAAGCGTTCTTGATGTTGGTAGTCTTACCTACCTCAAGACGAAGATTGTCCTTTTATGCACCATGGAGTTAGACTATGGCAGAACATCGCTTACCATGAGTGTGGTGGCGGTCTATGCTTGACAAAAGTCTTTAGCACAACAGATTATTTTACGCTGAAGACATTGTTCTTATAGGTGTGAAGAGGGTTATCTTATTATTGATGCTACGGATCATGATTATATAGTAGGCCCACAATCATCGTACTTGCCATATTAGGCCTAACAACGCATGCCAATAGCCTCGGGGTGGTTTAGGAATCAGAGGAATATTTGCATACTTCGAGCTCTACACAAAATCAAAAGTGCTCGGAAGCAAATATCTCCACAGCAACTTAGTAAGGAACTAGTGCAGCTACTAGTCTTGTTTGGCCCTCTCTATCATTATGGCGGTTCAAAACTTAGATCCATTTTATCAGCGCTCACGTGAAAAATCTCTCTTATGAGCACCACCTTTAGAAACTGAGATATGTGGTTTTGCTTCAAAGATTTCTTCAGTTATGAGTTTTTCGTATCACAAATGCGCTCTATAAAGCTATGTGATCACTGTGGAAGAAAACAGAAATTACTCTACGTTCTATCCTAGAGTAAAAACATTCTTAACAGAACACACCCTGTCGGTCTTCTGTTTTCTATGAAAAGTATATATGGCGGAGACTCGGTCGTTGAAAATGATAGGCGGCAGGAAGTCCGCCATGAAGTAGTGTTCAATGCTGAGTAGTAGCCTGTATTATCTAGCCTAAATGGTAAACCTTAATCGATGCCACAACAACTGTTCTCAGGAATTAGCAATAAGAGATTGTGAAATTTGGTCCAAGTAGTCATGCTGACCAAAGTGTGTATCCAAGCCCATACTGGGTAATGTTTGTAAGTGAGCGCTGCTATGTGTTTTGAAATAAAGTGTTCCCAGAAATCGTCGTTGTCTAGCCGACCATTTCTCAAATCGAACAATTTCTTATTGGTCAATTCGAAAATATATAGAGATGATCGGCTTCTAATCAATGGTTAAGTCGTACAAATCGTACAATCGAAGAAAATTCATCTTTCGGCGGGGGGATTTTTCTGCATTAATGTTTTGCAAGCCACTAAGATTGAGAAATCAGAATGTACAATCGGCACAGAATTAGCTCAGAATACCAGAGCCCGAAAAGAAAAATCTCATTAGCCTCGAATTCTCCATATCCCGTGATCAAATTTACCTTGCTGGATGGACTACATGAACACTATAAAAGGCGAATCACACACGATACGTGTCGGCATACCTTCGACAACAAGTCCTATACTTAATTCATCCAAGTTCGAGAGTCATGATAGGATGATGGAGACTAGCTACTCAGTTTGATATAATCCAGCATGTTTTGAGTTACGCTAAGTGGATTTGAAAAGCCTTAACTAGTCATACTTATAGTCAGAATAAGAATTCGCACTTTTTTTTTTTCATTTACATTTGATGCCAAAATCTGTTTCCTCCTTCTCATCCATACAACCACAAACATTAACACTCCCGAATCCGATTCAATAAAATACAGCAACTTTACTTTCAACATGTCTCGCAAAAAACTTTCCAAACTTTGCCATGTACGCGTTAGAACGCAACAAAATCGAGCCTTCCGAACGTCGAGATCTCTCCGTCCATCCTACAACCAAATGCGCGGTACCTCCCACCCATCCACTCCTCGCGAACCAACACTTTTCGATCCTATCGAGAGTGACCAAAAAGCCTGTCGTCTCCGCGGTAACCAAACACGCACCGCTCCCGCCCGCACCCTCGTCACCGCTCCCGCCCACACCATCGTTCCTGGTCCCTCCTGCACCATCATCCGATCAACTCCTCGTTTCTCAGAACTTTTCCCTATATTGAATATCACACCTCATGAATTCCTTTGCGGGCCAATGTTCTCTATGTGGAGAATGTGGAGACACCCCCAACAAGAGGAGGATATCGACCAAATGTGCGAATATCTTTATAGGTCGGAACCGAAACTCCTTCCTACTCCTTGGAAGGTCGATGATCTTCTTGCGCATGTTATTGAAAATGATTGTAATTTTCATTGCAGTAGGGAGGAGAAAGAGGAGGAGATTGAGAAGTGGTTGGATGAGGTCGAGGAAGTGGATTTCGTGGGACGTGATTAGTTGCATGAGGGATGTTGATAATGGAAGGGGGGAGGGGGTATTGATGATGGAGGGTGACTTTTTTTTTTTTTTTTTTTTTTTTTGAGCAGAGTTCGACGATGGGAATGGTGCCATGGGTTGTGTATAACGACGTGACTTCCCATCTGTCATAACTTTTCATGGGAGAACGATGTATTTGATAATTTCGACATTTTGCGCGGGGTATTAGGAATAGATGGGATATTTTGTGAGGTATAGATCATATCAATCACGGGGTATATAAATTGATAAAAAATTTGGTATTTGGGGGTATTTTGTATAATGTAATCTTGTGTTTAGATAATTAGTAGTTATGTTACGGGTTTATAAATTGATATATTTGAATAATTTTACTATTTACTTCTATGAATTTTATAAGTATATCTTTAATCTTGTCGTTCAATTGTAAGATTATAATTTATGATTCTAAACTTGAAACATGACATATCGAGAACAAAACATCGTTTGAGTTTATACGGTGGATAACCTCTCTTTTTCTCTCTCTCCCCCGCTGTATAGTAAGTAGGAGCTGAATAAATTACTGGGATCAAACCTGTTTATATAAAATAAGATATGCAACGAATTTATTTAGAAAGATTGTGATTTGAATTGGAAGAACTATGTGTGATTATTAGGTATCTAGGTATGTAAGAACTTATATTAGCTGGGAGATAGAATGGTGGTTGATTTCTTAAGCTGCTAGATTAGTTTTTAGATTTGTAGATGGAGTACTGTGTGAGGGGGTATAATTGGGTATTGAATGATGGCCCGGAGGCCGCGCGGGGGCAGGGGGGGGAGTTAATGTGTTGGGGATTTTTGGATATTCGTGATGAGGGGAGGCTATAGTTTCCCTGGAGGGAAAGATGGGATATTAGATGAGGTGTTAAGTGGTATGGAAGGTTTTGGTTCAAGCATAAAATTGATTTGATAGGAGATAAATAGCAATTCAACGATCGATAACTCCCAAAATCTCCTTGGTATCTATCATTCTCTGCTATTGGATGTATTGACGACAACTTGATCTCTTACACCGTACTCATCTATTGTTTTCCCTGCCAATTGTAGACCAATCTAACCTTCAACACCTCACTTCCCTTCTTAACCACCACCCTCCTGGTATAATATCTCTTCCCGTCAATAATCGCAAACCCCCAAATCTGCATTGCGTTCCAACCCCTCTCCTCATTAACACCATAAGTCTGAACATGTCTTTCCCCATCGGGACCACTATTTTCCTCTTCACCCTCTAACCAATCCTCTTTCAAAAAAGCATCATCATCTACTTGTTCCAAATTACAAAATCTAGATTTTGCGGAAACATTGCCGAATAGATGATCTTCATGAGCTCGAGGAACCCAATCGAGTGTTCGATATTCAGATGTGCCTTTAATACCGCCCGTGGCAGTCTGGTCAATGTCGATGTGCGGGATATTGTTTTCGTCTATGTATTCTTTGACGTGGAGAGTTACGGTTGCGAGGGAGATTGCTTTGCGGCTCCACCAGCCTACTCCTTGGAGGGCGAGGACTGCGTCAGTGTCGTCAGAGAGAGTTTTGTTCTAAGGGTTGTTAGTGAATTAAGGATAGTAGATCAAAATTATGGATATGCTGGTGGGATTGATGGCAGCGACAGAAATAAAGTATGTGAGAAAGTCACATATATCTTACCATAACCCAGTCTCCACTTAGATCCTTCAAGGTAATTTCTGGTGGTGCGGACATTGTGTGGTGAGGTTTGTATTGAAATTTAGTGTTGGTTGACGTTGATGTTGATGTCAAGGTTGTTTGGGATCTCTAGGAGTATAATGCGGGGTAGCTGTATGAGAGGTGTATGTAACGTGGAGAAGGCAAGTTTGGCAATATGCTAGGAAAGAGAATATCAAAAGAGAAGAATGAAACGAAAGGAAATAAACTTTAATACTTATATCTCTCAATACTCAATGGCGCCATAATCTGTACCTGCAGAAAGTACTCCTGACGTGCCACAGATGCCAAAATCACAAGCATTAGTAACAACATTCTGTATATTCTCATCTCATCACCTCGGTACTTGGTGATGTAAATCATGAAGGAATCGGCTCACATGTGTTCTCGGCATCCATTGAGACGTACGGAGTAGGTTAATGAACCGTGCGAATGTTACCCTGGTAGAGCTTCATGGGAGGGATTTGCTATCTAACACGGTAAGAGGAGTTCCGATAATAAAGTTGAATGGTGGAGTAGTAATTGCTCCGAAATAGGAACTTTTTTTGTTGAGCAATAGTATCATAAAGGCTTTGAGAAATTTGGTTGTCATTCAATGTCATCTCCGACCACCCGCACCTTATGAAGGAGGTGAGTGTGCTTGGAGACAAGATGAGGGATGAATTCATGATCCAAAAGACTCGTTGCTCATACAGAAATATGTTACTAACGCCAATATTAGAGTGATCGTAGATTTATCAATATCTGACTTAAGTTTAGCCAATTTCCAACCAATCAAAAATAATTTAATCAGCAAACCTGGGGTTTGTGGATTTTCCGTGCTCCGATATCGATCTCAAGAAATAATTTCTATCTGGCTCATACTTGAAGCTGTGTTGTTGACTATTTGGGAGGTCACAATTGCTTTCATTTCTCTGTCTTTGCTTTGAAGAGAAGTACAGGTTAACTTTCATACCTGTCCTCTTATCCTCAAATTTTCAGCATCGACAAAGACAAAAGTTGAAGTAATTAATTTTACTTACAACATCCCTCAAACATGCTCTCACAATTGAGAACGAGGGCAAATGCCTCTCTTCTCACCTCAAGAAGAGCTTCACAATATGTGTAAGTATTTGCAAAGTCTTTTCCTTTCCAATTGACTAACTTTCTATCAAGACGCTCTTTATCTTCTACCTCATCTCTCCGCACATCATCGGATGACTCAGAACCAAAACTCAACAGAGTTTCATCTACTATCACACAACCAAAATCACAAGGTGCTTCGCAAGCAATGTTATATGCCACTGGAATGACCGAAGAAAGATTAAATAAAGCACAAGTTGGTATTTCCTCGGTATGGTGGTCAGGGAATCCTTGCAATATGCATTTATTGGAACTCAACCATAAAGTAAAGGAAGGAGTTGAAAGAGCTGGTTTAGTAGGATATCAATTCAACACCATTGGAGTTTCTGATGGTATTTCTATGGGTACAAAGGGTATGAGATATAGTCTTCAATCAAGAGATTTGATTGCAGATAGTATTGAAACTGTTATGGGTGGTCAATGGTATGATGCAAATATCTCAATTCCTGGATGCGACAAAAATATGCCCGGTGTTATGATGGCAATTGGACGAGTTAACAGACCATCTCTTATGGTTTATGGTGGTTCAATTAAACCAGGATGTGCCTCAACTCAAAATAATGCAGATATTGATATCGTTTCCGCATTCCAAGCCTATGGACAATTCATTACTGGAGAAATTACGGAAGAACAAAGATTCGATGTTATTCGTCATGCTTGCCCAGGTCAAGGTGCATGTGGTGGAATGTATACTGCAAACACAATGGCATCAGCAATTGAAATTATGGGAATGACCCTTCCTGGATCCTCCACCAACCCAGCAGATTCCAAGGCTAAATTACTCGAATGCTTCGCAGCCGGTGGTGCCATTAAGAATCTTCTTAAAGAGGACATCAGGCCTAGAGATATCATGACTAGACAAGCCTTCGAAAATGCTATGGTTCTTGTCACTATCACTGGAGGATCTACTAATGCTGTTCTTCATCTTATTGCTATGGCAGATGCTGTAGGAATTAGGCTCACGATCGATGACTTCCAAGCTGTTTCTGACCGAACACCTTTCCTCGCAGATCTCAAACCATCCGGTAAATACGTTTTCAATGACCTTTATAGTATCGGTGGTACTCCTGCTCTCATTAAACTCCTCATCAAAGAAGGTGTTATTGATGGATCAGGAATGACTGTAACTGGTAAAACTCTCGCTGAGAACGTCAAGGATGTTCCTGATTTCCCATCCGATCAAGAAATCATTCGTCCATTCTCAGCTCCTATTAAAGAAACCGGTCATATCCAAATTCTACGTGGCTCCCTCGCACCAGGTGGATCTGTCGGTAAGATTACCGGTAAAGAAGGATTACGATTTGTCGGAAAAGCGAAGGTTTATGATGCTGAAAATGATTTCATTGAAGCTCTCGAACGTGGTGAAATTAAGAAAGGAGAGAAGACTGTTGTAGTCATTCGTTATGAAGGACCAAAGGGTGGACCAGGTATGCCAGAGATGCTAAAACCATCTTCAGCAATTATGGGTGCAGGACTTGGAAAGGATGTCGCACTTATTACCGATGGACGTTTCAGTGGAGGATCTCATGGATTCTTGATTGGACATATTGTGCCTGAAGCACAAGTTGGAGGACCTATTGGATTGGTTAGAGATGGTGATAAGATTATTATTGATGCAGAGACCAGAGTGTTGGATTTGGAGGTTGAAGGTGGTGAGGAGGAATTAGAAAGGAGAAGAAAAGAGTTTGTTGCGCCTCCGTTGAAATATACCAAGGGTACATTAGCGAAATATTCGAGATTGGTGCAGGATGCTAGTCATGGATGTATTACCGATGGGGATATTGTTGAGGCATGAGAGATGAGATGATATGATAGGTAAATGGAAGAATGGATGATAACAGAGGATGAAAATAAATGTATATTTCAACTTCCGGTCTGAAGCGACAGGAGTAGAACCGGGAAACAAAATCGGTGTTTCTTCAATCTATGACTTATTTTTCCTTCTAATAATAGGAAGTCTAACTTCGAAAATCAATAATATGAATGAATATCTCTGAAATGAATTAAATTCTTGCTTTTTTGAACACTGCTTCTTGTGAGTATCGAAATGCGTTACCTTTTGGCTGTATAATAGCAGGGACATGTCGAATTGTAACAGACCACCAGACTTAGCAGATAATAGATAGATAACTCAATCTCTGTAATTAACCAAGCTAAATTATTGTGTTAATTCGAGAAAGTAATGATTTGCAGGGACCTGTAAAGATGATGGATGGTCTTGATGAGAAATTGTTCTCATCTGTAGCAAGGAAATCATCATGGTTTCGAAGATTCGGATTGCAAGAGCTCTCTTTAGACAGGTGTATGATTTTTGTCTGTGGTGGTATTCTATTTCCTCTAGAATATCTTTAGCTTGTTTTCTCCGCTATAAATGTAATATAATAGCTTCATATTTCCCTAGAAGGGTAGAGGATTCTGATGAGGTAGACCATGGGGATGTCTTACTTCTATGGAATATTAAAAAAAGTAAATTGTTCATTTTGGGATCTGTTGACCATGGTAAAAGCAAAGGAGATCGAATCAACGGATATAAGGGATAATATTGATGTTCTTCTTGATCTGGTAAATGATGATGATGTTGAAATGTTAGATATTCACGTTGATTACACCATTATACCTCAAATTTGCTTCGTATGAGCGTGTAAGACTTTGGTACATTAGGGGAATCTCAAGAAAATGCTATTGTTTGCGCCTAGATTCAAATTTCTGCAGAGATTGCTTTCATCTGTCCAGGATTTTTCTAGTGATCTTCGGTTCTGAGTACTGGACACTCCGAGCTTTACTCATGTGCAGGGTATTCTTTTAGCGGGAAGTTTCGGAGGGCTCAGCTTCAGGTTTGACACGGTTGACTTCCAAGAGCAACTTCTACTTCAAGGTTCAGTCTTTGATCAAACACAAGACATCTCGGAGCTATTTTACAACACTTGATCCTGTTCCAGGCCTCCGCTGTAACGATACTGTATTGGAGGCAGCGGCTGCCTAAGGTTTCGTCTGGTTGGTAGTTATGGGTTAAGGCTTTATCACTGGTATTCACTTGGAAGTGAAGTCGTTACTAGATCAAGTAGAATATAGGTAAACTAATTGATAATTAAGTTGAGCACGAAGCTCCTATACTATGAAAATAATGAATGTTTATATACTGGTCCTTTCCAGGAGTGTTACGTTGTAACATTATAAACTATTATCACGTGTTATAGGATCACATGGATAATCTTGTGAGGGAGCGAGGGAGCGAGGTTCGAATCTCGCTCCCCAGCTCCATCGCTCCAATGTTGGGATACGAAGGTCTACCTAATCAAGATGGATTCCCTTTGTATAGAGCTTCGTGCTCAAGATCAATCATTTAGTATACTCTACTATTAGTTACGAATTACATTGTCATTACTTAAGTCCCTGCTTGACGCCTAGTTATAAACCACCTCGAGAGCCTAGAGCACTTCCACGTGATCTAGACGGCAAACCTCGTAACATATTAGGGGTGGCCCAGAAAGGGGTACTAGACTTAGCCAATACTTTGCTTTTCCGGCGACAAATTGAAAAATCGACACGTGAAGAGTCGGTTATCAACAATTCATATTCTCAGATCTATAGAGTTGGATCAAACTGGATAAATGTTGGCTGACCAAGCTTCTCGACTATATCACAGATACTTCAGAGATACTAATTCTAGAGCCGGCTGGAGATATTTGGTTTTATAATGGCTTTAAGAACCATAGCCCTCGAACTTCAACGAGCCTTCATAACCGCGAATGAGAGTTTAAGCATCGGGTCAGCCTTACAATTTGGGGATATTGTAGCTGTTTTACATGGAATTGAAACACCTCATATTCCGAGGCCTGTCAACAACTCTATTGAGACGTAAACTCATTGACAGTGCTTACGCTTATGGAAGAATGTATGAAAAAGTGAAGAATATGCAGTTAGATAATCGTGATTTTCGTATTTAATGATGGTTCTTATTTAGCATTGAGCTTGGGAGAGGAATCACGACTCAATCATCGTGCTAAATGATTGATGTTTCTTTTCCCCTCCATAGGTGATCTCCTGATTACAATTGAGGAAATTGGTCAAGCCAGATGACTGAGGAGTGAAATTAAGGATAGATGCCAAGATCTGAAATTCAATCAGTGAATTAAACCAAGTGCTAATTCCTCAAAGGTTTTTAATCATGTTTCTGTTTACATAAAAGAGTTCTGAAGGTAATAGTAGGAATCATATAGATACATGTCCGCTGGAACAAGTCTATGCTTTGACCAACTACAAGATAGATGGGGGGAAACAGTACAAAGTATGTTTACAAACTTCCAAGATAACAGTGTCCAGCCACAGATTCATCAAATTCATCAAATTATCAAACATGAATTTGTAACAAAAATGATGACTTAGATAGGGGCTTCAATTCTAAAACAAAAGTCTCTCGATCCTTATTGGAATAACGGATAGAACAATATGAAACTTCATATTCATTTGGAAAGATTCTTCATATTATTCTTTGGAACCTTCCAAGCTTTCCAAAGGTATCTTGGTGAGATTGTATTACTTTTGATTGAATGGCTGAAATATTATTTAAGAAAATGATGAGACAAATGAACAAATATTTTTTCAATGGTATAAGAAGTCTTGATAGTTTTTGATGTTTTGATGTTGACTTTGATGTTTAATAAAAGTATCAAGACAGCACTAGAAATATACGTGGCTGAATCCCCACCAATCACCATCTTTCCCCGAATCTCAACATGAAATACAAAATCTTTCCCCAACCTCCGATTCATCAATCCCTTGGACTTCCCCTCTTTATTAGCCACAGCCCCAGGGACAACACCGGATCCATCCTTAAAGAAGAAGGTACGAAGCTGAGATCCCCGTATGCAATACCGAACCAATCACCATCGATTCCACGATAAGACATCTCCCCTTTAAAGATCGAGTGAAGATAAGAGGAAAGCACGCTTATATAATTTGTATTACCTCATTTCATAAATTCATACGCTCTGCAAGCCAACGTCGTAGTACATTAGAATTATACGAGAAGTAACACCTTCTAGATGTGGAATATGGTGGGGATATGATAGAGGAGAGACTGATTATTCAGCCTACATCAATCTGCATAGTTGGGTATGGATCATATAAAGATAGACGGTGTGGCAATTTTCAATGGGTTTTGGAGGAAAAAGGTTCGGAGAGAAGGACTCATCCATTGAATTGATTTGAAGTGGGAGCCGTCAATTGGATCTCTCGTCGTCAGTCAAGTAAGGTTGTATATACCTAGGTATGTAAGATTTATTTTATAATATCCACTTTGTTTCAATCCTAAATGTTCTAATAACAATACACACATTCACAAATTCCCTTTTCTTCAATTGGTGATCTCTCTGCTTGATCAAATGTTACACCAATGAGCCTCATCCTATTGCAGTAAAGGAGAAAGTATTTCATGAAAAATGGAAAGGAACGATGGAAATCAGAGATGATTCTAAATGAACGGTATCATTAGACTGACATCATATACAGCCAATCAAGTTGGTTTCTACCGTATTGGAAATTTGATGATCTATCAGGTTTCTATATCAACAAATCCTCGAGCATCACAAATCTACCAAAGTCCATATCAAGCAACATGGTTTCTAAAATCTATACTGGTTGTGCGATTCTCGCATTCTTTCAATGTGCTTTCTCTCATCAGCTATATCCTGATGGTTTTGGTGGAAAAATAAGCGTATGTTCTCTTTCACCTCCTCTCCACATGTCTGCCAGTCCCTTACACCCACATCACTCCAAAACTAACCCCTCGCAAATAGAGAACCACCATTCCCCGTCGAGAATTAGCACTATCAAAACGCGATAATATCGATCCCTCCCTCCTCTACCCAACTTACAATCTCAGCGTTCCGATTGATTATTTCCACAATGAATCTCGTTATGAACCTCACAGCAATGGAACATTTCCACTCCGCTATTGGTTCGACGCTACCTACTACAAACCTGGTGGACCAGTGATCGTCCTTCAATCAGGAGAAACCGATGCTACAGGTCGATTACCATTTTTACAAAATGGTCTTTTACATCAATTGGCTGTTGCGACGAATGGTATTGGTGTTGTGCTCGAACATCGTTACTATGGTGAAAGTATCCCAACCCCGGATTTCTCGACCAAGAATTTGAGATTCTTAACTACAGAACAAGCATTGATGGATGAGGTTTATTTTGCTAGGAATATTGTATTTCCAGGATTAGAAGATCAGAACCTTACAGCACCAAATGTGGCTTACATTGGTTATGGAGGTTCTTATGCTGGTGCTTTCAATGCTTTCTTGCGAAAGTTGTATCCAGATACTTTCTGGGGTAAGCTGCTTCCTTCCTTCTTCAATTCCGCAAATAGCAATGTGACTAACATGATTAGGTACAATTTCTTCCAGTGGTGTCGTAGAAGCCATCTATGATTACTGGACTTACTTTGAGCCTATTCGTGTTTTTGCCGATCAAAAATGTATTAAAAATACTCAACTCATCACCAACTCTATGGATAACATTGTCATTGGACAAGAAAACAACACGGCTTTAATCCAAGAACTCAAGACTGTTTGGGGACTTCCAAATGTTACTTATAGCAATGATTTCATGTCAGTAGTCATGTACGGAATGTGGGAATGGCAAAGTAAAAATTGGGATCCAGCAGTTGAAGGAACACCATATTTCGATTACTATTGTGGTAACGTTACTAGTAACAAGCTTCTCTGGCCAAGTTTGAATACCTCTACAACAGAGGTTCAGAAATTACTTACGAAAGGTGGTTATGTTTCTGAACTTAGTAACTTGACAATTCCATATCTTAATTGGATCGGTTGGTTGACTGGTAATGATTCCTCGCAATCTCTGACTATTTTACCTGCAAAACACTAACGTATCACAGATTACACCTCTGCAAACTTCGGCGATTGTTCTCCCAGCCAAGATTCTTGCTACTCAACCCACAACCTCACCTACTACGCACAAGACGACTCATCCCAATCTTGGCGTCTCTGGCCTTATCAATACTGTACCGAATGGGGCTACCTTCAAAACGGTGCTTCCGTTCCCGCAAACCAGCTTCCATTATTATCCCGCACCATCGATCTCCCCTACCTCTCCATTATCTGCGAAGCTTCTTTCAACATCACCACACCCCCAGCCGTAGAGAACATAAACAAGCACGGCGGTTTCAACCTCAGCTACCCACGTCTCGCATACATCGACGGTGAACAAGATGTTTGGCGTCCAGCAACCCCTCACGCATCACCTTTTAACACCACAGCTCATAACCGTACATCTTCTACCTCCCAACCATTCATCTTAATCGAAGGAGCAGTCCATCACTAGGATGAAAATGGAGTTTTCCCAAACGATACCACTCGTGACTTTCCTCCAAAACCTATTAAGCAAGTACAAAGTCAAGAAGTCAAGTTTGTGAAAAAGTGGATGGAGGAATGGAAGAGGGATTGTGAGAAGAAGGGAAGAGAACTTGTTTAAGTTTTTGATTTCGTCTAGAGTTGAGTCGGGTCTTGATTGATGACGTAAATGAGTATATGATAATTTGTATATGCATATGATTCTAGGCATGTAAATGCATTCTACGCATGGGGAGGGGGGGAGCAAGGAGCTTGCGAAAGCGGAATCAGTGAAGCTAGTGGGTATTTAATTAGGTAGATATATAATTTTATGATTATTTTTATTTTTGTTTTTTCTTCGACCATTTAGGTGTGTGGTAGTATGTCATACATGGCTTACCTACCTAGGTACTCGTACATTATATTTCTTCTGTCTAATTACCTAGGTATTTAAAATGTAAATCAATCAGCTATTGAAGTCAGTAAATCAGCCAAACTAAGCTCAGCTAAGCTAAATCACCTAAATCACCTAAATCACCTGATCTACCGAAAGGTAATTATATCTAAAATTATGTCAATCTAAACGAATAGAATGGGAGTCAGGTGAAAGAGGAGAGAAATTAAGATGGGAGAGGTATGGGAAGAAGTATAAAAAGAGAATTTGGGATGGAAGAGCTAGGAATGTAAGTTTAGATGTAAATTTAGTACCCTACTTTTGGACCACTCTGTTACAGTCAACATGTCCATATGAGCTTGGACCCTGTAGAAAAGCAAGTCGATTCCCATACAAAATTGTATGGCAATTGACTCATAGAGTCTCCCCACCTTCAGCAAGCACAGACATATATTCTGATTGAAATCACGTGAGGGATCTAGGGGATCTAGAGGATCTAGAGAGTTAAACTCTAGATCCAGTAGATCCAAGAGGTCCAAAGGAATACAGTAGAGTATGAAGTTCTATATAAAGGATATGTTTCCATTTGTAGAGCTTCGTGCTCAAGATCAATCATTTAGTATACTCTACTATTAGTTACGAATTGCACTACTGTTATTACTTTAAGTCCCTGCTTGACGCCTAGTTATAAACCACCTCGAGAGCCTAGAGCACTTCCACGTGATCTAGACGGCAAACCTCGTAACAATTATATAGTCAGAGTAGTTTCATAGTTTAGGAGCTTCGTGCTCAACTTAGTTATCAGTTAGTTTACTTACATTCTACTTGATCTGGTAACGAATTCACTTCCAAGTGAATACCAGTGATAAAGCCTTAACCTACAACTACCAACCAGATGAAACCTCAGGCAGCCGCTGCCCCCAGTACAGCATCGTTACACGAGCTATGCTATAGCTAACTGTATATATGATGATAGATTCCATAAACCAGTTATTGTGCAACTGTAACATCAATTGATTGTTACAAACAAAATTGATTCCCATCCATCCATCTGCAATGGCATCTTTTCTTGTTGGATTTGACCATTAATTCCCTGAGCCCGTATGTAATTGCATCAACCATAAAACCTCCAGGCACTTCCCACATCCCATGTTCTATCGGCTAAACCTGCGTCTCTTCCGCCTCCACTGAGGAAATTCTGCAAAATAACATGTAGTTTAAGCTCCAAGCTCAAGCCCAAAACAGATATCACAAGTCCTTTGATTCATTTGAGAAAGGATCCATAATTTTTATCGTTAATGTTGCCTTCATAAGTTGTTGGAACAAGACGGGTGAGAATCCCTTTACCTCACTTTCTTGCTCATGGAAAAGGCCAGGCCATCCGAAAGCTCGTAAAAGCTCGATACCACCAAATGAAATAGCAGCATCTGCCATCAATTCCCGCAAACGATCACCAGTCCTCGTCAAAGCAAACATGTCTTCGATGTAGCTCGCCTTGAAATAGTTCTTTCCATACTTTACCAACGCTGGTCGGAGTACATTATACACAGCATTGCTGATATTTCCCAGATCGTATTTGTCTGCAAATCTCAAGAAAGATATACAACGCTGAGCCGTATTCGTTCCGCAGTTGGAGATAGATAGGGTATAACTGATTTCGTGACGAAGTATATACTCCACAAGGACCTCAAAATCATCTGTCGAGTCCTCTGGTAAATTTGCTGTTTGCGTTTGACTTTCGATTAACCTCCCATTAAAGCACCGATCTAAAACTGGAGAGTAGTATGATAGCAGGTCTTTTGGTAGATCGAATAACTTTCTTTTTGGTCCAACAAATACCTTCACCCTCGGCCCCATAATCATCCTAGAGAAAAGCTGATTAGCTGATACAACATAAAGTTCGTACTCAATACTTACTGAAGCTACCCCGAGGGTGAACGTTTTGGAAGTGAATAAAGTTCTTGAGTCGCCCGGGCAAACTGGTGTCGTGGGTACCTTTCTGGGATGTTTCATTTCATCATCTAGTCTAAAGCTTTTGCCTCCATCATCCTTTGGAGGAATAGAATCATCGCTTGTTAAAGTTGCCGATGAATCTTGTAATGATGTTGAAGTTATGCGACGTTTTGAAACAGCTGGAAGAGGTGAGAATGCATTGAAAACCTTTCGTTTAGCTCCGAAGGGAGGCTGCTTTTCCATGGCTACTTAATCTGCATATCATACGTAGTCAGCTGTGAATCCTCAAAGCACTAACAAAAACTACTAGACCCCTTAAGAAGGCCTAGGATGAAATAAAAATTGATCGGAAGATGAAAAAAAAGCCAGAGACTTACATGGACCTAAAAAGACTTGGATGATGAGTTCAATGGACTAAAGAAGACTCCTTTGTGCAGAGGGGTGAAGCAGATAGAACTAAATGGTAAGAGAAATGTTGAAGTTCTGAGTGTTGAGAGGAATTGTAAGATTATAAGATTGAATGACAGGATTGGGTGACGAGGGTACAGTTGATCCTCGAAATTAATGGGAAGAAATTGACCGGAGTATATATCGTCTCTTCAAGTAGATATTTGTTGGAATAACGAAAATGAGGTGAAAACACACGATAAACCGAATGAAATCGATGGAATGAGAATAGACTCACTCACCATGAGATGGTGGATGAGGATCCAAGGATATTTGAAAAAGAATGAAAGAAAAAGAAAATCCCATGAGGTGAAGGTTAAGATGAAGATGAAGATGAAATTGCGCTAGTGATGTGTAGTCAGGAAGTGCAGAAGAGGGAAGGAACGACTGATCACCTTCCTGGTTGGAGACGGCACGTGAGCTCTCGATGATTGCGTCAAGTAACTATAGACACATGAAATTCTAATGGATGGTGATGTGATATCTGAGGCGATTATTATTAAGTGTAAGATGCTGATATCATTTCAAATGGCTTCCTCGATATGAAGCATTCTCATCTGGATTCTCATGTCTGTGAATCGAGCGAGGAAGGGTAGCTCGAGCTCCCGGCAGGAAATAGTATGAGACTGGAAATGGGTAAAAGATTCACCATGAATCGTTCTTAACTTTGCTCTCAACTAGTTAGATGATTGTATTCATGCCTCAACTAATGCTTTGAATGTTGGTCCTCGTCTTGACACTATTATCCTACAAGATGGAACGGTACAAATTGACTCGCCTTGATGGTATGGATATCTATATATTAGATTTCTTGATTGTGATGATGAAGCCGGTCTATAGTAGGCGGTGGTATTAGTCTAGACGTGAGATCTTACGAGTTAGTAAATAATATTACCAGAGTCTCACGCCCATATTTAAAGCCCTTGATGTCTATTATGTGTTTTTAACTTTTGGATAGCGAAACCTTAGCAGTCTGTAACAGTTGAATTCCATATAATACCATAACCCATCGACTTTCACAAGGGTCATGACTGGGTCGCAACTTTTGTCTGGTGGCTCCAAACCAATCGATAGCCATGTTATTTAATCTTCGAGTAAATAATCACAAAAAGAAATTGATAGACTTATAATATTTCGGTATAATGAAAACAATGTTTTAGAGCCTTCCAGCTCGAACACCTTCTGCTCATTTCCACCCTTTCTGTTGACCTCCTGGGATCTTGGCAGCATATGCATGTATATTGCATGATGCATATAAGGAGCAAACAAAACTCAACTTTTAATTCATTCTTTCCTTTTTGGTATACTGTTTGTTTGCTTTCAATATTTTGATTTCAAAGCACTTCAATTCCGAAGGCTGAAGACCGAACCTTATTCCTTCATTTTTTGAATATATACTCGCAGCTTAACTGCTTAGCTAGAGAATCAATCAATTCAATCTGATGCTCTTTCTGGTCTCAAGAAACCCAATACTTTCCATTGTTTCTTTTTGGCCCTCTCAAGTGAAAGGAGGGGCGAACAAATCTCCCAAATATTAGCGAGATATTGAATCAAAATCGTATGATCATTTAACATTATGAGGTAGAACAGTATAAAAAGATATGATATTTTATGATTGCATAAAATCGGAAAACTCCCAGGAGGATATTATTCCCAAGCTCTAAAAAGCCAACATCTTCTAAGTTCTAGACTTAAGCTGTCAAAAAGTGCAGCTACGACTACAAGAGAAAGGCTCGGGATTTTCACCCAAACCACCTCTTTGCACATCGCGAATTGTTTCCCTCACTGATAGCCTCCAGCCCAGCAACTTTTCTCCACACTTTTGATCTCCAACCAAATTTGGAAAATATTTAACCAGTGCAACCACCAAGTCTGACAGATCCAGCATACATCTCATAAGTATCAGCATTGTTAGCAGCCTGAGCAGCCGACAAAGCCTTAGCAGCAGTTGGGCCATAAGCGTAATCCAGAGTACCGTATAAATGAGTCATCTCGTGCAAGAGACTTCCAGCACGATCATAATCGAAATTAGCGCAAGTCGGGGAGTATTCAGCAAATCCCCAGTATCCATTGTTGGGGCAAGGAACAATGACGTTTGCACTGGGAACTGTGTAGAGTAATGCACTTCCATCAGAGCAATCTCCGTAAGTATCTGTGCAGGAGATCTTAGGGGATTTGGTTTGAACGTTCTTGACGTCGGTGTAAATGGCTCGAACGGCGGTTTCCTCAGAGGTGGACTTGAACCAGGTGGTGAAGTAATAGGCAGCGGTGCCAGCGGCGGTGTAAGCGTTAGTGGCGAGCGTGATGGCGTCCTTTACTGTGGTTTGAAGGGAGGTGGTTTGAGCAGCAGTGCAACCGCTGAAGGTTACAGCACGCTGTTGAATGCGAGACATAGGAGATGATTCAGCTCTGGAGATGAGATCACTTAGAGAAAAGGTTAGCATGTAGCACTCACTTTCAGGAGTGATAATACTTACGCTGAAACCTTGCTCTGGTCAGGTTTAATTGTCACAGTGTTGGAGATGACATCCTCGCAAAGACTAGTTTCGCTCAATAGAGATGGAGCAACTTCGCCGGTGACATATCTGAAACCTTGAACAGCAGTGATATCAACAGCCTCAAGACCTTCAAGGTTGTAGGTCTTGGCGGCATTCACAGAAGCGGTGACTGTTTCTCCAGGTTGAATGGTCTGGAACATTGAAGCATCAAGTCCGGCACGTTTGTAATTAACGTAGGTTCCCTTGAATTCAAGGTCCTTATCGGCTGTAAATTGTTAGTCATAATTCTAAATGTAACGTGCATCCAGATTTTCGGCGTACCTGTAGAAGCAACAAGATCCAAAGTTGCATGTTCACTCAAAACGGTGTTACCCTTGAAAACGGTAACAGCCTCAGCACCAGTGTTGGTAATGGCGACTTGAGCAACATGGTTGGTGGTACCGGCGATCTGAACTGAGAGTGGGCAACTGGAAGCAGCCATAGCTGCACCAGCGAGAGCGGCGACTGGGAGAATCTTGGAAACCATATTGAGATCTTTGAATTATTGAGTTGACTTGAGACTTGACTGGAAGAATGTAGTCAACGAAAGGAGAAGACGTAGAACTATATATATTGGTTTACCATCCACCGCCGATTGAAAACAATCTCCCAGAAGAGGCAGGTAAGCACAAGACTCATCTGTTTCATCAACTATATCTCTCCATTGCTGTGTTCTCGTGATGAAAAGTGGCTCCAAATTTAACAACATCCTCACGTATATCCACATCGGCCAGCCTCGCTCAATTGATAATAACGACGAAGAAGGTGAAAGCCAAGGCGGTTCAATGTAAGGTGTTGTGTTCATCTCTTGGCTTCAACAATCCTTCCCATATATAGAAACTCCATATGATCAAGATATCAGCTGGCGGCGCGGTCCGCGTCCTCTGTGTTTTGTTGGTTTATCTCAAATGCCGTCCCAAGTCACTTGACTGCATATAGACCTTGCCGCATTCGGCTGTAGTTTATTTCGTTTTTGCTCGAATTCCGTAAATATTGATTATTACGAAGCAAAAATTCTGCAAAATCATCCACTTTGTAAATTCTTCCAATCGTATACTTTGTCCAGCTCCCCAGGTTTAGATTATTTTAGAATCAACTGGTTAGACCAATATTCAATAATTAAGCGAGTTAAGAGTGTATCTGATAAATTCCTTGAAGAATGAAGTTATGACTGGTGAAAGTGTAGTTTTGCCGGAGTGTGCTAATGTCGGATATTATACCACATTAGGCAGGGAGAAATGTTGAAAGGGGGCTTGGCGAGATCTGATAAGCATCAAAACTACGCCAAGGCCAAGCGCCAAGCAAGTGCTTGAACATTTGGCAGAACATTCTGCTTATATAGGAAGGTAAAGATGGCGCTTTGTCCAGTATGTGCCAATGGTATCAATGTGATGAGGTCCGTCCAAGTGCCGACGGCCAAGCGTATGTTATCTCGCAATGTTATATGATCGGGAGAATGTATTCAAAAGTGGCAGCTCGGGGATTGTGGATTCGTGTCTGCGCTGTATCTTTGATCGGCATTCATGGACATGAACATGAACATGTACATGTACTCCGCGCACGGCGGAGATAGCATAGAGAAGTACTATCGTGACATTATCGTTTCGTTGACACACAAAATCGAGTGTATCTCGGAAGCCGATGATGAGGTGTTCTATGCTTGATGGCATTTCTTCCTATGATTCAATTTATCAATGTACGATAGAGTTTCGAAAGATAACAAGTGCCAATTACCAAATTGAATGAGCATAATTGTGTATATATACAAAGGCATGGCCGATGAGACAGAAAGATAAGAAAGATGGAGGAAGTAATCATGCATGGTGGTTAGAAATTGGAAACCTAATGACTAAGCAACCTTCTGATTATGTGGGGTAATTGACCCGTTGTCACTCGATCTGATGGATATTATTATTTACATTTATACAACTTGTATGATTTTCATTTCTTGTTAGCTTGCGTGCTTTTACTTCGCCCACATATGACTGAAGTGAGCTGAGCTGAACTGAACTGATATTCCACAAGAAGCCTCTGCGTTTTCAAGGTGACTTTGCGTGGTATTAGAGAGGCCGACATCATCGCGCATGGCTATTTATACATGGAATGGTTGATGATGTGAAATCAATCTTTGAGTTGGCCCAAAGTTTGGATGCCAAAAATGTATTCAAGTCTAGGAATACTCGGTCTCACATTGCGAATAGTGTTGGGTGAGTCTTCCGACAACCTTCGGCAAGTCTGCACCACCCCTCATGTCCTCTTCCTTTGGTGTCCTCTTTCATCTGAGTCATTCTTATCGCCGCCATCTAAAACAAATCGGCCTACAAAACCTGAGTGTGTGGCAACTATGATAGAAGCTTATCCCGCTGCTGTCGTCTGGAAAGAAATCAATCAAGATCCTTGTGAAAACCGAGAGTGCTCTCATTTCCGATGACATCTTTCTCCCTCGATAAATATTGCTCTAAACACTTCGGTCTGCCTCTGTAAAAGATAGATTTGGCCGGATAACATCAAAGCTTTTGCAGAGAGTATCATAGGGGAGATCCTTGCTCTCAGTGAGACAGGTGCGTTCTACTTTTACTATATACCTGCTCAGCGTCGTGATTCTGTGTCCCAAACAGAAGTGGAAGCATGAAAGCTCAGCTGGCATGGAGGTTGACATCAAAACTATTATAGGTATTTCTGCTTTATCCAGTTGCTGAGATTTACATTCGAAGGCGTGGATTTGCATCTACGATGGTAAAGTTAGATGACGGGATCTATTCCCTGACTCTTCCTCAAACCATGCGTAGTGTATGTGTTTTGACCTAAGCTTAATTCTACCGTTGTGGAACTACCTTTGCTCCCTTATTGTTAATGGTTTTAGGTAGTGGCGGATAGCAAAGATAAATGTGTTACAACGAGCGGCTGAAATCGTATGGCGTAACGAATGAGATGCAGTCTAGATCAGTTTGGAGTTTCCAGGCCGTCTCTACTACGAGGTATTTATCGGCGCTTATTTCTTCACGGCATTTCGGAAATTTTTCCTGATTGGTGGAATGAAGTCTCATATATCCTTCTCCGAGAAAGATGCTTAAATAAAAGGAGTAAGGGCAAAGTAATGACCGGAGAAATATTCTGGTAGAAAACCTGGGACCAAGGCCACACAATTCGAAGAGATTTCTTTGTTTTTTGACATAGGTACGGTGCGGTATGCCAGTACTCCCTAGGTACTCGATTCCCCATATCTATCTCAGTACTGGTAGGCGTTCCTTTTTCCTCAGACCTCGTTGAGTTCAAAGCTCATAACCGCAATCGAATGGTGGAGCACAAATCGACAATACAGATCCACAAAATCTTGGTACCCGCAAATGTATAGTACATCACTATCACATATCTACTATGCATATGCACTAACTATAGAGTGACAAAAAGTTCGTCTTACCATCGGCGGGTAATAAACCACACAAAATTTAGTTGACATTCGCGCTAATATCGCATCTGGACGTACGAACCCGACAGTTTGGTTCTGACCATGGATGGTTTATTACTACCAACTGTTGCCAAATGTTAGTACAATCATCGACATCAAATCAATGGCGATGAAATTTACAAATATGAAACGAGAAGTTTCTCGAGGACTGTTATATATTGCGCCTCTCCTCGGCCAGAAGTGTCCGTCCATTACAACATCATCTTCATTTACTTCATTCGAGATTTGCACCCAGTTCGAACCGGTTTTGAGGCTTCATATACACCATGCATCCTTCTAGGTTTCTCGAATTTGCAGCTTACCTTGGCTTGACTCATGGTGCTTGCAATACAAACGTCACAATGAACGGACTGGGCACAACTTCTGATGGACAATCTGCCATCAATCACCAAATTGCTCTTTTTTCATTTGGTGGATCATCGTGTGGTTAGTCTTACCACTTCTCCATATTCAAAAGAAACATCCTAACAGACCATGCAGATCCAAATACTACAGTTCTGAGTTCGTGCTCATCACCAATGCCTATTTCCTATCCATTGTACTAACCTTTATCTAGCTCAAGATATCTCATATAGCCACATCAACATCCGTAGTTCATCCAAATCAGATTGGTACAGCTACTATGGCTTTCCAACATTCGATCTGTCGGCACACTGCGATATTCAGAGTTCTGGCGTTCCCCTCCGCGAATTCGTCCAAATAGGTCACTTCACCTGGACATTAATTCCCGAACAAAAAATCACAAACATTATTTGCGAAACTACTCCTCATACCATGGTTAATTTCATTGGAAAGGAAAAAGACGGAACTCAGGTTTTCCGCACGGAAAAAGTAGTTGGGGGTGAGGAGCTTGGATTTAGATTTGGTAGGTATCTTTAATTCATTCTCTTAATGTTGTAGGCTGCACGATTCTAATATGAATAGACTCAGATTCTCCATCCACCATCCACCAACTAGAATCCACCTACCCATATTTCAGCTCTTGCAGAGTTTCAAATGGAAGTAATAAATTCTCATTCACGAAAACCGATCGTGGGATTTATACTATCAGTCCACCGCAACCTCGGTTGAAAATTTCGTGTCCGGATTTAGCTTCTTATCCGTGGAAGGGGACTTCGATGCCGAAGTTGTATGTGCAGAGTTCGTGATGATTATGGTTATGGGCTGGCTACCTTGGGATTTTGGAGTTTGGTCTGGGTTCGGCGAATAATGGAAGAAACTATATGATTAATATTTACGGAGGTATCGAGTGTATTTATATGGTAGTATTTTTGTGGTAGAGAAGAACTGAGATGAGATGAGGATATCAACTCACTCAGTGATTCTAAGATTACAATCAGATACAAAATTAAAGAACTATAATCAATAACTCTTCCCTCGTCTTCTTCCTAATATTAATATCCCCATCACACAAGCATACCACCCCATCATCAATCATCAATCATCAATCACCAATCCATTCCCCCATCTCAAACTCCTCGTCCCAACCCTAGGTCTAACAAATATCACAAATATTCCACAGCACTCCGCACTCCGCAAACCCAATTTCCATTTTTCCCCATCAACCCCACACATATACTCCGTCCTCCCTCTGTACAGAGTACATGAACTCATACTCCGTACTTTTTTTTTTTCAGTTGGCGCCTATGTACCTAGGTATCGTTACATCGTTAATTCTAGTACCTCTGTAAATCCACTTATATTTTACAACAACAGGGATCTGTGAATGGGTGGATGCGGTTTGCGGAACTTGGAAGGGTTCCTGGATCCTTACTAGTTGCTTATTGTTAGGGGGAGTCTAGACTAACAGGTAGCTATTAATTAGTTACCGAGGATATGAGCAGGGGTGAAGTGAGGTAAGGAAAGTAAGGTAGGGTAGCTAGGGTTAATATTAGGTGAGATTTATTGTGCCACCAGTGTTCATGATGGTGTGGTTATTTATACTCTGTATCATACATAACTGTTGGTTTTTCATATGGTTATTTTAAAAAAAAAATATTGTTATTTTGGTATTTTGACATAGAGAAATGCTAGGGTAGTGGTTGGTTGGTGGCTACTTGGTCATGAATAGAAATGCGGGGGTTCTTTGGTTTGTGATGGATTTGTATGTGATCACAGGTATCATCTGATATTCTGCTGATCCACTAGATATATGTTAGTGTTAGGAGCCGCATTTCGACGGCCTTGTAGGGCGATTTTACTTGTGATCGTCTATTCTTGCACGGAGTATGGTACGTATGAAATAAATTCACCGCATCCTATCCATCCTATCCCAATACTAATATCAGTTATATTTCTATCATCCCATCCACAACAGAAATAGTACCCTTTTTCCATGAAAACCATCTGGCCTCACACTGTAGATGATGTTATTCAACTCTCAGCTTTCTCCGTCTAAAGTACACTGCATGTACCCAACCCCTCCCGCTTTCACCCCACGAAACCAGTACATAACCATATATCAAAATCTAGTCTTCAGTGTCAACCTTAGATACGCCCACCTACATCTCAGCATTCCAAATCTGCGATCTCCAATCTCGCATAGAAAATACGGCGCAGAAATATAATACTCATATCCAATTCCATCAAATCACTCACCTTCTAGCACAATCAATATAGAAAAGTCCTCGTCGGGTGGAAATATTGCAAGATTTTATACTCTGTTTCCTAATAGTTTTCTAGCAAATAAGTAGATGCACTATATTATCTTAATATAAATATAAGCCTTTATGTGTGGAGCCTAGACCACAGGTCGAAGAATAGATATATTATAACTTGTCTGAATGTGAAGTTCCGTCAATGAAAACCTGCCGGCCTTCTAACCAAGGCGTTTCCAATTGCTAGTCTACCCTCTTCCAGACCCACAACCTCAGTCACCAAAGAAAGACGTAAAAGCTTGATACTCATATTCATTGCGTTAAGCTTCGTAATACCTTCACTTTTCACAAAGCAGAAGAGGAAGTTATCTAGCTATAAATCATACTGAGCAACTACACTACATGAAACGAATCCGTATTCAGCCATCAAAGCATAAGTTTTCGTTCCTGCAATACCAAGTGTAAAAGCCCTATTTCCAGATCAAGTGCCATCTCACCACCGATTCCCAAGTTTATTCAAACCCTTCATAACAATATTGTATATAAACTCGTAAAGACATGTGCATTTCATAACCCCAACTCCTCGCTATGCCTTTTGCTCTCCGTAGGCAAAATAAAATTCGTTTAAATCACACCTCTTGCATGAATTGATGAATACTACCGGGCAAGTTGATCACTGCTTGCTTCACATTCCTCAAAATCCAACTCCCATTTATCAACTTCTTGGAATTTCCTCGCCGCTTTCTTCAATTCCTTTCCTACTCTCTTTTCTAATTCCGAACTATTTTCACTTCGAGGCTCTTCAGGTGATGTTGTATCTTGGACAGGTGCCAAACTACCATCTTGATCAGCTTCATTTTCCTTATCCGATGTTGTAGTCGCCGGTTTCCTTCCATAAGTTCTTTTTCCTTTGCCTTTTGCGGTAGGTTTGGCTTTTTGGGAATGTTTTGAAGGTGGGGCAGATGCTTTGGGATTAGATCGAACAGATGCTTGATGACGAGTAGTTGGTGCGACGGTTATGGTTAGTTCGTCATCATGTTCACCAAGGCCAGTAACATCTACTTCACCATCGGATTCCACATCTAAAGCGGATCGATGGCGTTGACGGCGTCTTGGAAGTAGAGCTTGTAAAGCTGCGGTAGATAAGGTTGCAGGCTGAGGCGCGACCTTACGTGTAGGCCGTTTGGAGATGGACCGTGTTGGTATGTCGGGAGAATGTGTGAGTGAGGGTGGAGAAGATATAGGAGAGGATTGCAGTTCTGAATTTGCGACATGTGGTGGAGTCCGAGGTTGTATAATACGTCGAGGTCGGCCGCTTGCTTGATGTAGATTTAAAGTAAGTTGAGGAGGGGGTGGAGGTGATGGTAAAGATTGAGCAGGCGAGAGAGAAGAACTGCTACCACGTGGAGGTGCCATGGTTTCACTCATGGGCTCAGGTGTTGTGATGCGTTCAATTGATGGTAATGGCGAATCATTCGGTGAAGGCTCTCTGTCTAGTTCCGGTAAACTATTCTCTCCCTCTTCATCACTCTCCATTGGCGCAGTCGCAGGTACAGTATCTTCAGGATCCGAGTCGTTCACAGGCAATTTGGAAGGGCTCTGCTGTGCTTGCGAAGCCCCTTGTGAACGTGGAACTTGTACGTTGGATAGTTTTCGCTTTCTTGAACTCGAAGATGAAGGTACAGCTCTTCCCTTGGTAAAGTTTAAAGGTGTTGATTCATCTTCCGGCGCAAAATCATCCGAATCTGAATCCGAATCAAAGGTAGGTCTTGCTTGCTCTGGCTTTCGCGCCGTTCCCAATATACTAGGTTCCCGAGCTCTTCTTTTGAAGTTACCGAGGCGCAACACTGATCCAATTTCTGGTCTATCCCCGGCCACGCTACTTGGTCTCCTAGATCCGGCGCGTCCTCTAAATGTTCCTAATCCCAGCCCAGATGTATTACTCTTGCCAACACTTGTAAGACCGTTTTCCTCTGCCAAGTCCGAATCTATACTGCTCGATCGAGCTCGCGAGCCTTGCTGTCCTAAAATACTCGGCTCTCGTGCCCTTCTTCGAAAGTTTCCAATCGCAAGCACAGAATTGTCCATGGCCGATGTGCGTCTACCTCTTCTCCTTGCCTCAATCTCGGGACTACTAGATACTCGCATAGGATCACCATCCGATTCTACATTCGGCGCATTCTTCTGATTTGCAGTATTCGCAGCTTTTCTAGGGTTTGTATCCTCGATATCGCTCGCGGTATTACGACCACTAGTTCGTGTTGCAACGGCCTTTCCCTTGATTGACTTCTTAGCGCTCGCGGATCTATTACGGTCATCATCGCTAACATCATATAAATCATTGAAAGGAAGCGTCGCCGGTGCTGCCGCCAGTACAGGCTCTGTCGCGACTGGTTCCGTTGAATCTGTGACGCGTTTGGCAGGTGCAGGCGCAGAACGATTAACTTTTGTACGTTTTGGACGCGGCATTTTGTATAAATATTGACGGATTAATAACTAATATTTGATTCAGTATGTTTTGCAGCTTGTAGAAGTGATCTATCGCATTTTGTAGAGATTCTGGTTGTGAAGATAGAATGTTGTGTTGATAGTTGACCGCGTCAATGTCTGAGCTGTCGTAGTTTATTAATTTGTTAGCGGCAAAACGGAGTCATCGTGGTTCAAATCGGCGAAATCGAATTTCGTTACAACAACACACCAAAACCAAAACGAAAACCAAAATCAAACCAAAAATCGCTACATTTTAAATCACTGTTAATTCATTTCAACTTGCATCCAATTTCTTTCATTTCCTTTCAACTTTTACAAGCAAAGACGATCTCCATGATCTGACTGTGCCTTACATGCCATGCCTTGCGACAGAGTCGGTTCAATAGAGAATTATGACAGAATAGAGCTGGGTCAGCGCCCACTTACTTTTGGGGAGCTCCCTAGAGCGTTTGAAGCGTTTCCCTGAAAACAATCAGCATTTCAAAATACTTGAGGCTCTTTAAGCAATAAAGCGGATTCATTGATAGTTCCATGAATGAAGAGTTTGTACACGTTGTGTTGTGGCAGCACGATAGCCACAGTGTGGTGACCCTATCACCTATGAATATCACATTGTTCGAATTAAACCCTGAGAGTCTTGATAACTTTTCGCCCATCAAGACTAAATGTGGCACATATAGTTACATCGTAATCTTACCTCGGGACTGCCTAATTAGGAAGCACACAAAACAGAGGAAATGGCGACTTTGAGTACCTATTCGCGTCAACTTTCTAACTGCGATACTCATCTTTCTTCGGCGGCTATACTGCTCCCAGAAATGATGATGGTAGATAGTCGCTTTGCGCCTCATCAACGTGTAAAATTCTATCGACTTTTGATCGCAACGAATATGATAGTTGGGATGCAACTTACTCTAGTCGGTCTTGGCAACTTCCAAAGTAAAAGTTTGCGTAACGCGTTGTTCATTGGCCGGGGTTGAAAATCCTATTTTCCATATTCAATGTCCACATTGGTATTGAACATTGCTTTCTGAGAGCTACAACGGTACTCGGTCACCAAGAAATACATGGCAGATCTTAAAGCATGGAATCGTATGCCAAGCGAGGTAGGGTTGGGTGAGGCTGAAAAAGTAGTTCTGCCAATAGCAGGTTTTAGACAACAACGGTTACACGGCAACGTTGAAACGTTTGTGGCTGTAATAAACACTCGGCCCGTGCCGATGACACCACATCCAACTGGCTTGGGCAAGCAGGTTCACGGTTACTCCGGTCCTCCACCCGACTATGGCCTTCGGAACAACATATTGTGGAATTAAGTTCGTGAAGCCCGCTTAGAGATAACATGGATATAGATCATTATCCCCTTTTGGCTAAGCATTGGCATGTTGCTTCGTGCAAACACGTCGTTAACTATTACTTATTGAAGAATCGCGTGTTCTATCTATCGGATAGCCTCCCACTCTTATCGATTATATTTGTATCTACGGATTTCAAGTCGGCTCGCTGTCAGTGAGAAGAAGACTCTGATGATCTTAAACTGTTGATCATGCCTCACCGGCTTTAATATTTTTAGTATGATTGGGATCCTGGAAGATCACCACTCGCCAATATATGAATTGATAGTGTTAGGTGTTGAATTTATGACTTTGAGCTAGTGAGCTCATTGTTATTCGAAGCGATTGTACCCCACATCAGGCTGAAATGACTGGTAGGGTGCCAGGAAGTTACCCCTCCTTCATTACATTCTGGATCTATGTTCCGAAAAGGTCAAGATTTCCGCTCCTCATGATTTCCACCATACAAAATCATGAGCTGAAATATTTCACCTGGCGGCGATAATACCCCATCAATGTATAACTTCTCGAAATTCACTCCAATCATGAATACATATCGTCCAAGTCTGTCGTCATACTACATAATTTACCCGGCTGGACTCTACCCCTGAACAAGGCTGAATTTGTTTCTACTTTTGATCTTCAAAGAAGAGACACACCGCATCTTTGAAACATATCCGTGATGTTTCACAAAGTTATCTATGATGGTAAACTCATTGAGGCGTGGGATCGCGCCAACTCATCTGGCAGATGTAAGCCATGGGGGCCGTTGGGATATTGAAACATAAAAAGTCAACTACAATTGGAAGGCTTTTCTGTCTTTGGAGCTATATGTGTTCAATTGCGATCTTTAGGTTAACTCACAATCATTGATAATACCGGGCATCAGGATGTGTAAGTGAAAGCTGCTAAGCTACGTCGCTCCTTGACTGACATCTTCTTAGTGGGCGCTGATAATATTATCGACATTACATTTGGCGTTGTAAGCGTCATTTTGACAGTGATCAGTATTTACTTAACGTGCAGGCATCAAACATCTAGAGGTAAGACAATTCTAGCCATCTGGTCAACTCCGACCACATGCAGTGTCCTACATGACGGCCTCTTCAGGTTCCGTTTGACTAATCAGTTATAGAGCCTGATGTTGAGCACGGCACAGACTTTGAAGTCAAATCAATCACACCCGACCCTGAAACAGCTTCTATTCCTTTGTACCCAAATACGGGATCATTCCCAGTTGAATCAGACCACACGATCAAATCGGCTGCAAATTACCCACAATCAGACGATCTATCAACCGCGAATCACTATGACATATCCTCTGAAGCTTCGCCTACACAGCATCGAATTGCCAATTTACAAGCTTGGCCTAATTTTTCTTCTCGGGCTCCAAATATACAACATCAAATTCCTTCGCCGACTGTACAGTGGTGGCCTGATGCGCCTGAAATCATCACGACGTCAGAATCTCCGGCTTCTCATGCTCACTACCACCACTCACTTCAGTCTTTTCTTTTAAAGGAGCTTGAGTGATTTTTTTTTTTGGATCGAGTAGTTGTATCATATTAACGGCATAGTTCGCATTCAAATTTGTGTTGACTTGACTTGTGAGGATTTAAAACTTGCGCTGGCGCAGGAATTAGATTTGACAGTAACATGACATGGGGTTTTAGGTTTAATTTTCTTTTGTGATGTCTTTCTTTGGATTCTGGATTTTGGGGGTGTTCACAATAGATTTCCTTTTTATTCTTGGGATAAACGATCTGGGGAAAATAAGGGGCGTGGAGGGGGAGCAAAAATGAAAGGCAACATTTTGGTGGTGATGGCAATACTTCAGAAGATGTGTACAGGATATGTGTATAAAAAAAAATTGAAAGGGATGGGTTATTCAAATTTGAGCGAAATGGTTTCCAAATTTCAAGTGGCAGATGTGTTCTAGTGGATGGGTTTTGCTCAATGATCTGCTATGTCTTTTATAGCATGTATCCGATACTTCTTGCCGCAAGGGGTCTCTTCATCTATATGCCTATGCGTGTGGTTATGACTGACCCACTCTACCTGAGGATGTGAGCATGCATCGCATCTGCACCAAGACATCATTTTTATAGATCGGAGCGGGAACTTATGTATTGATATAGAGAGACAAACACCATTCCAAAGAACGGCCATGGTAAGACGTTACCTGAGCCTTTGAGGTGCGCTATAGGCGAAGCTACTCTATACGGTTGAGTTTCTCGTCATCTCGTAGGGCTTCACTCCAAAACCGCCGCTGCTACCGTCCGAATTATAGTGACTTATCACGAGATATGAAATATGGGGGAAAGATGAATGAGGAAGTGATAGTGGTGAGGTTACTATAAATCTATATAGTGAGTCTGCTTTGTGATTTTGTAATTGTACACTCCCCCTTTCCTTCCCCCACCCCCCCGCGCCTTCCCGGGAAACTTATATTTGCCTGGGGCTTTAAGGTTCAATCTTGTGCAACTAGGCAGTATAGAGCTAGGGTGTGATTTAAAGTTAATCGTGTGCCGAGACTAGGCTCCCGCTTAACCTCGTCATTAGCCGCCACACGCCTTCAACCTACGAGAGGTAAATGGGCTAGAGGTGTCGTGGTGGTGAGAAGTGAGTTAAGAAAGGAGCTAGTTCTAACCTACAATTGCATTTCATCCATACTAATAACGATCTCCACCACTACCAGCTGCACAATGCCTAGAGAGAAATGACTAACGAGCCCTACAAGCTATCAGTCGCAAATCCAAAGCTACCATTCTGCTAACTACTCCTAGCTACCACTCTACTACCAAATACCCCGCCACTACTTCTACCTCTATCCCCGGTGTCAAAGATTCATATTATCCAGCTTCGTATCTAAGTACGAGCTTATCAACCTCCGCGCAAGCTTTGAGCTGAAGCGCGTGTATGCAATACAGTTTTTTCAGCGCTAGTCTCTTCACTTTAAGCTTACTGCTAATTGGCCACCTAGATGTCCTCAATTATGAGTAGTTATTTTGGCTGGGAATTGTATGTGTTTCGTGTCATGATTATCAGACTACATCATGATTTGGAAATTTAGAAAGGTGATCTGATGATCTGACGTAACAAGGGGAACCGGAAGGTTGGAGATAGGACTGGGTGAAAGGTGGAGTATATATAGCCAAGACAATCTGAAGTAGAATCTACAGTTAGGTCATTTTGTGTTATTTTGATAGAGTGGAGTAGCGATTTTATAAAATGCTCGAAAATTTGTTTCTATAGTTGTTATATTATATAATTTATTTTTATCTAGCTATCTACTATTTTTAACATACTTTGACACCAATTGATACTATTAGATAATTATCTTATAGAACCTTTTATATATTAAAACAACTCTTCTCCAAAGATTAAATACCCTGAATAGGGTGTACATACCTATACCCAGCCCTGATTAGGGAAAAATGTGACTCGTGACATTCAATAGAATTAGTCAAAAGTCTTTACGGGATTGGACGCATCTACAATAACCCTTGAAATGTTTTGAGGAACTTTGGGGATTTTTTGTCCTGCATGTTGGTTGTGGAATCCTGGATCTGCATGCGATGTAAAGCCACATACTAATTGCTGACTGCAGCAGCTTGAAACCCAGAATCTTAAGTACCGATAATATCTCAATGGTTATAATCTTACGTTTCTTGAGTTAATTGAAATTCAACCATTGAAAACTTCGTATCCTTTACTCCAAATTGAACGGTTGCATATATCATTTCTTCACAAGACCCAACAATGAAGCAACCAAAACCCCACACCAATCATAACCACATCAACCCCCTAAGCTCCTCCTCCCCCAAAAACTCTCGAACGGGTCCCCGCACCTCTGCTCTAAACCTCTCAGAATGGGAAGAAAAGCGCTATATAATTTCAGCTCTCTATCTTCATTACACGCTCCAAGAAACCCGCAATATAATGAGTAAAAAATATGGATGTTTCCACTCGTGGGTTTTGTTTCCTGTCTCTAGTCTTCATGATAAGATTACAGTTATTCAAAGTTGCATTTTTCCTGACATTAACTTTTACTTGAATAAAGAGAAAAACTCTTCAAGGAAAAACTTAATGAATGGGGTTTATGTAAATACATGCCTATATCTACCGCGATATGGATATTGAATCATGAGAAATGGGTGAGGGATAGGGGGAATGCTGTTGTGTATGTATTTAGTGGGTTGAGGGTTAGTATGGGGGAGATACGGAGGAAGATTAGGAGGGCTAGGGTTAAGATTAGGATTGGGGAATGTGGGGGGTTTGGTATGTGTTTATATATCCTGTTCCAATAACTTACTATTAATTTAGGGAAATACTTACACTGGTTGTAGATCCTACAGCTCCTCCAAATCTCGAGTATATGATTACGGGAGCTGAAAATTGGGATTCTTCACAAGATAGAATTACGTATACTGCGTTTAATTCCTCATCTTGTGATGGAAGTGTTCATTCTGATGACAGTATCGATACTCTTGATAATTATATATCTTCCGAAGAATTCGAACCCCAGAGTCAGATTTGGACATCACCAAAACGATACAATCCTACCACTCCAAACGCAAACCTTGCACCCAAAACCTGGAACAACAAATGCGCCCAAGAAATCCTAGAAACCTACCACGAAGGAATAGACATCTGGCACCGCACACGGCATTCAGAGCCCTCAATCCAACACCTCGGAACACAAACTGCCTCCCTCAAATTCCACGAAGCATTATTCGGATTTAATTATTTACATTCACCTAATGATTTGAAAACAAGAGGAGCAGCTTATCATCTTGCGGAATGCTATGCGCATCTTGGTCAGAAGGAATATTTTATTGCGGTTCTGGATTGGTTGGGGAGGGAATTGGTCAGGTGTGGGAATAGGGCTGATGAGACTAATGCGCATATAGTAAAAGTTATGGAGCTTTTTCGTGTGGGTGGGACGCCGAGGGAAGCGGTGGGGTTGTTGTTTACTAGTTTGGGGGAATAGAGAGATGGTCTTTTTTTGTGTGTCTGTTTTGCGAATTTATGGATTTGTTGAGATTTTATTTGGGATTTATAAGTCCTTACAATACCAAATCATATGCTTCATCGCAAGCAGCCAGCTCTTCTACACAGATACCCAATAAACGAATTGCTCCATAAACATCTCGTAATATCTACACTTGATAGAAAGATCACTAAATAACTCTACCTCCAACACTATAGAGGACTTTAAGGAACATCTTGACGCGATCAAAACAACATTCTACAGATCGAAACAAAACTCTTCAGCTCGACTATCACTTACACTCTCTATGATGTATGATGTATATGTTGTCAGATACACCCATATTCTGGAAATAATCAGAATTTCATTTTGTGAGAATCAGTGACTCGTTAAAAATAAAAATGGGGTATGAATATCTTATATACGGTAAATGTTGCTGGTTAAAATGGTACCTACTATGAGACAATTATTATGAAGGATGGTAGATAATGGTATGATTTCTCAAAGTGATGTGTTCAATAATAACCCCGTCTAATTCCTCCCAAGAACAAAACTTCTAATTATAATCTTCAACGCCGGTACAAGAGATTGAATAAATTAAACCCAAATTAAAATTAAACTCTCTGAATAACCTCTCCATAGTATGCTAGTTAGATGGATTCGCCAAATTCCAACTCCAAACCTCAACATTAATCAGAATTTGGAAAGCAAAATTTCTCAAGACCATTGTAATCTTACCTTCTTTTACGCGTCAGATTTTGATTGGAGACCAATCATTTATTTTATTTCTCACTGCTTGATTATCTTCGTAATATTATGTTAGTATGAGGTAGGAAGACTATAAATAGCAAACAACAATGGAATTTCAGAGCGCCATCCATCGGCATGTCAGAATGGGATTTTATCTAGTTATTTTTCATGTGATTCAGATCCATTCAATCCTTAAACTTGAGCATAGCAAGCTGATAAATGCTACTAAAGTGAATTCATTGATCAGTTAACTGGAGTCAGTTCCGTAGCTCCACCACGTCGGGGGTGCCGAATCTGGCGCCTCGATGATCTATACTATACGATACAGAGCACTAGACCCTGTGGGATGACCCGCGCATTCTTTTGACCATATCTCATCCTCAGAACTTTCCGATGGGATGAATTCCAGGCTGTGATTATCACGTGATATATACAGTCATATGACGAATGCCACTTTCTCTTTATCGAGGCTGTTTCTCCCAATTGAGGCTTCTACTTGTTGAATTATCACTTGATATATACGCAGTAGACTTTTTGGTCATTTATGTACTTGCTTATTCTCGTCGGGCCATCGTCTTGGTTTTCATCTCTTGTCTTGCTCCTATACTTTTCTCGTATTTTTCGAAAGTATACTGCTCGTCTACTAAAAAGTTTTGAAAATATTCACTGATCGAATATTATGACACTAAACCATGTCGCAGACTTGAAATATTAATCTTGTGTGCGAGGCGTTATGTTGAATGTGAATGTCTAATACACCAGCAATACAGAAGAGCGGCACAATATTGAAAGATCAGTTGCCGCTAATGCCAAGCCTTTAGTGAGTAAGTATCACCGGAGAGCATCACTGAAATAAGGGCTTTAAGAAGGCTTCGATTTCTTCATGCCAAGATGTTGTGACACAGCGGCTCAAGCATGACTCTGTATGTCCGTGACATATTCACCGTTCTGCCTCATTTCGATTGCCTCACTCATTTGCGTCTGACGTTTGCGGCTGTGGACTTTATATATGCTATGCGAGCCCTAGTCTCAACCTTGAAAACATCAATAGGCTTATTTTGAGACACAAGGCGCTCCCCTAACAACATTGCGAATGCCTTGAGCAAACGAGGTGTCCAGAGACAAACAATCTATTCAGCACTCGCTGAGAAACATTAGAATAAGTAGGCATATCGAAACGTAGTCGGCCCAATCCTCTTGTGAAACCTAGCCGAGGGATATCAAAGCTTGAATGGACGAGGCCGCTGTTCAGGGCTTAGACACGGATTTTAGCAACTTGCAAACAGAGATTTCAGAAAATATTGAACACAAATCGTGGATATATTTAAATCTATCGGCAACTAGCTGATACATAATGTATTGGCGTGTACGACTGATTTGAAAAAATAAAGATAACGTGATGCATTTAATACTTGGCGTTTACCCTGAAGTAGTCATACTTATGTGTTCAGTGGGGCTATAAGATAAGACCTAGAAAATACTTAGAATACAAACGCATTCGTGATTAGAAATATCTGAAAATATGAAATGTAAGACTTATATTCTCGGGACGTCATCGTAATACGGCTGATGACCAGTATCACTCGGAGACGGGATACTTTCGGAGTTGTATGATTATTTTCTCGTAGACTCTGTTTCGGAACATTTTCCACTGAGCAAGGAAATAATTTAATAATATCCCGCGACCTCCCTCGAATATCCATGTTGACTTCTACCTCGTAGTGATTTAAAACGAGGAAAACATGGCCAGCATGCGAGTATTTTCGTCACGGCTACACAATGCATGGCCAACGCATTGTACCAATGAACCCGTGAACTACACATTTGATGAATACTTCTTTTTCAGGCAGCCTCGAGTTGATACTAGTTCTTGAGTATCCTTCATGACGGGGACATGATTGAGTGGTAGGGCTGCACAAATACGGATGCCAAACTTAGACACCGACGGATGATTGCATCATCTTTTGGACTCGCAATGAAAATAACAATATCTTGTATACCATCACAAGGCTAGGGGATCAATCATGTGTATCCCGGAAGACGTCTTATCGGTAATGCGGAAAATGTATTACCTAGTGATATATGAGTAATCCAGCGATGGAGGAGTTGTATGTATTGGTAACCTGATGTTACTTGAAACCTGGGTTTAAGATTTTCTCGAGCCTTTACCTTATGTCTTCTGCAGACGAAGGCGGTGAAAGGCCGATAATCATTCTTCCTGATGAGTGGTTCGCTCACTCGAGCGATAACGATAAAGAAATAGAATGGTTCATTCATGTTGAGAAATTCCTATGAGGGGATTCGGAGAATACATTGACCAATTGAGGCTGTGAGACCCAAAATTCGGTACGGACCTTTGCATAACCCGTACCGGTACAGTAATAAGTAACCTTATAGAAGCTATGCCGGTGTGTCAAACACCACCTGGGCAAACATAACAAAAAGGATACAAATGATGAACTCGACAATTTGTTCATGCATTACTACCTTATTACATTAATGCCCTATACTTCCTCACATCTGATACCGTAGGGCCATTTTCTTCACCTTGGCGCAGTAGAGTTTTCCTTTCCGAGGCTAACTTATGATCGAGGAATATTGCCTTGGAAAAGCTTATTTTCGGACAAACGATATCATTATGATCCTTTCCACGAGCATGACGATTGAAGGCCGGCTGCAATGATATGCCTTATTATTCGACAGTTTCAAACTACACCAGTACCTAACTAGGTAGCTAGATATGGATTGCATCAATTTTCTGCAAGGTTTTGGTTGATGCAGATAGAAAGAAGTTGAAGCAAACTTATTTACTGGTTTACCTCAAAATAGAATCGAGGCGGAGTATTTGACGAATCATGCTCTCTTAATTTATATGACTCCTTACCCAGGTACCAAGGAGAAACTTTTAACCTTCAATTTCATACATGAACGCTGCTCCACCCTCAAAAGTAAGATCTTACATGACCACCTACCTAGTACTTAACAACCCAGTTCGCTCTTTCCTGTCATTGAGTTTGGTCAAGAAAGTATATAGATCATTTTCAGAGGTGAATTACTTTTTCAATACTTACAACTCCGTTATGCCACCATAGACCGAACATACTAGGTAGCTCAAAAGTGAGCAAATTGACATCGATAAAACCAAGGATTATAACACTATAAGGACTAAGCATTTAATATGGGTCTCTTTAGTAGATCAAATAAGAAGAAATTACGGGCATCTCCACCTCGATATGGATATGAGTCTTCCATTGAATTACCAAGACAACCAAATCCTACGACCAGATCAAATTTGTATTATGTGGAAAAACGTCCTCATATATCGAATGGCTACAATCAAGGTCGACCAACACCACAAGGTTGGATAGTTGCTCAAATCGAACCAGCACCGTCGAGATATCAGCCACATACTACCATGGCGCCGCCTCCATTACCACCAAGAGCACAACGAAATGGTGTTGCGATGATGAATTTTCGATCGGTTACGAATTTATTCGCAGAGACATCAAGGAATGATCTACCATGCATGGCTGCCATTAATAATGGAGTCGCAATCATATCACAACAAACCATGCATCATTATCATCAAACGTCAGCTCTCTACGACACTTTATCTTCGAAATTATGCTCGGTTGTCACATCAATTGATGAGGAAAGATTCAGTGGGGATGATAGAGAACTTACGGTACCTCAGCATCATGATCAAGTTTTGCAAGAGGATAAGCAATTGGAGACGACCAGTCGAGACTTAATGCTACGGAGTAAAAAGTCAAAAGGCAATGTGAAGGATGGAAAGTCAGCTGAAACGACATACACAAATTACTTTTCAAAGGTTCATGATTATGCCAATTCAAGGTTACCGATGGATCTCAAGCCTATGAAATTGTAAGTTCTCCACGCTTTGGAGTTTAGAGTTTGAGCTAATATCTTATAGGTACACTAATACATACCCTCTCATATGTCTAGCAGCTCAATACTCTGAACAAGTCTATTCAAAACCTATCGGACAAGAAAAAGAAACGAGAGTTAATGCAGGAGGAAGGGCAGGAACTGTGATGAAAAGTGTGCCAATTGATGATAGGGATGTAATTGTGTTTGCGATTCGAGGAACAACACATTCATTTACGGATTGGGCTGTAAATGTTAAGACGAAACCCACTTCACCACAAGGCTTCTTGGTAAGATTAACTTCGTATGGTGAATTTGCTCAGTGACTAATCAAATTTTAGGACGACCCAGGAAACTTATGTCATTCTGGATTTTTAGGTGCTGCAAAAGAATGGATTAAACCAATAGCAGCTCGACTTCGAAATCTTCTTCAAGAAAATCCCAAACGTACACAATGTTCTTTACTAATCACTGGACATTCCGCTGGTGGAGCTATCGCTGCTCTATTATATTCACACATGCTTTCAACCAGTCGCGAAGCCAAATCAGAGCTCAATGTCCTCGCAGGATATTTCAAACGAATTCACTGTATCACATTTGGAGCTCCACCAATATCACTTTTACCATTACAAAAACCTAAGGATGCTTCTAAATCTATCTTCATGTCTTTTGTCAATGAAGGTGATCTTGTCGCCAGAGCAGATTTCGCTTACGTCAAATCTCTCCTCGATTTATATTCCACTCCCGCACCCGGAAAATCAGTCTTGCCCCCTTTAAAACTAGGAATCAAGCCCCAAAAATCCACAAATACATTTTCCTTGAAGAAGAAGGAGAGCGAGAAGAAGAAGAAGAAGCATTCAAAAACCGATCCGAATATTTCTCTAATAGGACCAATTTGGCACGTTCCAGAAGCAACGTTGAGTAATGCGGGAAGTATCGTTCTTCTACGTGGTGTAGATCGAGAGGGTAATCCGGAGGGTAGTAAGAGGATTCAGGATAGATTGGATGATGGGGTTATTGCGCAGATGATCTCGGATGAGTTGTTGAGGGGCGTGGTTTGGGGGGATCCGGTTAGTCATATGATGAGGCTTTATGCGAGGAGGGTGGAGGTTTTGGCTACTAATGCTGTTATGGGAAGGGTGTGAGATGTAGGGAGAAGGGGTTAGATGGGGTGGTTGAGATGAGATGAGGTGTGGTGTGATGGACTGGATTGGGTTCGGTTGGGTTGGTTTAGGCGTAGATGGTTTTATACCCCTTTCATTTACTCTGTGGATAGATTACAGATGCTTGGGTTTTACTGCGATGGGGTTGGAATATATATATATATATATATTTCTTTCACGTTCCTTTCTTTTCCGTGATCTTATATTTATTTTGTTAATTTTCTTTTTGTTTTTTATTTTTTATTTTATATATTTAGTATTTAATATTGGAATTTAAAGAAATATCAAATTTAATCTTATTTTTAAATTATTTCTTTCCCAGTGTGACCAAAAGGGTGTTTATAGACCAGCAATTGTATTTAGCTTAGAATCTACAGGTGAAGAGCACCTGTAGATGGGGATAGCTACTCTATATACACACAAATGAATGGCCTAGCCGCAATGGCTAGGCAAAAAGAAGTCACATTTATCCCTCCAATGATCTTACTTTACCGATAACCATTGATACCTAGTACTTGTCCGGATCTGATCCTCAGACCACCTAAATCGTATACTAATCCCGAGTAATCGTATCATGTGTGGACATGGTTAATGTACCTGAGGTTTCTTGTATAATAAGGGTGGGAAGAAAGCAGGGGTTTCTGTCACACCCAGATTTCTTTTAAAAAATTAAAAAATTAGTTTTTTTTTAAATAATTCTATAATTAATAAAATAAGTGAATATAATATAAAATATAAATTTTGAAAGTTTTTATTTTTATTAATTTTTATTAATTGAGATAATTATTAATAATTAATAATTGAATTATAAAATTAAAAATTTAAAAGTCTTTAAAATTTATAATTATATAAGAAATTAATTTGTATTTTATATTTCAAATTTCAGGAAATTATATAGATGAGTGAGAAAGTTTTTAATAGATGAAAATTGATAGTTTTGATGGAAAAGAGTTATTTAGAAGGGGGGTGGTTCGAGGGTTGGGTATTAGACTAGCATATCAGATATCAGCAAACACAACATCGAAGTAGCCAGTAGTACCAGACGATTTATTTTAAAACCTTTGGAAAGTGATTCAAACATCAGGGATATTTCCTGCTGTAATCATATCAATATGTAATTCGTGCTATGAATAAGTCGCAGCAACTCCCGCCTCGAGGCCGCAGAAAAACATCTGAGAACATACGCCGCCAACTGTTGGATTTGTTTTCCGCAGGTAAGACTTTCTTTTTCTTTTTGCTGGAGATAGTTTCTTAAGTTCTCTCAATACTTCTGCTACTTACTTATTAACAAGAAGTTCTTTGCAATTGAAAACTATAAATCTTTTCTACAACTAAATTGCTTGAACTTGCAATTCTCCGTATACGTATCATGGCAAACGTAACACTCAACGGTGTAGCTCTTATTACAGGGGTAATATCTATCAAATCTATCAAATCTATAATAACCGATTAATTACTAACACACTTACTCACAATAGGGAGCAGCAGGCATTGGCGAAGAAACCGGTTTTGCATTCGCCGAAGCAGGCGCATCAGGTGTTATTTTTGCGGACCTCGATATTGAGGGTGCTAAAGCCAGTGCAGAGAAGAGTAACCAATACGCTACTAATCCTCAATATCGAAGCTTGGCCGTGGAGGTAAATATTACCGAGCCAGAGAGTGTTCAGAAAATGGTCGATTTTACAGTCAAGGAGTTGGGTCGCGTGGATTATTTTGTTAATAGTGCTGGAGTAAGTGCATCGAAAACTATATTCGTGTGAATATACTAACTGATATTTGCATCTTAAAGGTTGGAGCAACATCGCTCGCCCCAGCATCCGATATCGATATTGATAATTTCGACAAAACACTCGCTGTGAATACTCGCGGAACAATGTTATGTCTCAGAGCTGTGACGAAAGCGATGATGGCACAGGAACCAAGAAAAATCAAGGGTCGTCATGGCGAAGAGCGTTCCTTGGGTCGGGGATCCATCGTGAATCTTGGTTCTGGATTATCGTATGCTGCAGGCCCCGGAATGGTGGCTTATGCGGCGTCGAAACACGCCGTGATGGGAATTACGAAAGTAGCTGGTGAGTTTTCATATTGAGTTTCTTGATCTCTTGAGTATAATTAGCGACTAATATATATCTTCGACAGCACTGGACAACGCAAAGTATGAAATTCGTGTGAATGCGCTTTGTCCCTCTTGGGTAAAGACTCCCATGTTAGAACGAAGTTTGGGTCGCTGGGCGGGACTTGAAAAAGTTATTCAGGCTGTCTCGCCAGCAAAGAGAGCCGCGACCCCAGAAGAAGTAGCTAATGTTGCTGTCTTTCTTTGCAGTCCGTCGGCTACTTATGTCAATGGGACGGGCTTGTTGATTGATGCTGGGATGATGGTTACTGCGCATGCAACTTAGGAAATGCTTCGTTGCTGATAGTAAATTAGGATTGTATATACTATCTGCGTATTAGAGTTAGAAGAAGTAATTATGAGAATTAGAAAGTACTTATTAGCAAATATGAGAACTTGGATATTACAGTACTTGATCTGAATTTGAAAAAATGATGAATTAAAGAGAATTTCATTATGTTCTTAGATTGTTGTTGAAAATGAGAAATGGGTATTAAAGATGAATGAGGGCCTTCAGTGGGATGCCGTTAGTATATAATAAGACTGTGTAACATAACTATAGAACTCTATTAAATAACTCTATTAAATATAGAGGTTGAAATATCTTGAACTCGCTTTACCGTATTATACAAACTATATCAAAAGAATCATAACAAACAAAACCTCAAACCACCTCCAATTTTAAATTTAAATCTTTAAAAAAAAAATAAAGATATTAATATTTATGACTTTTAAATTTTATTAAAATATTTTAATTTGAAAATTTGTTAAAAAATCAATAATCTATATAATAATAACAAATTTATCAAAAAGCCCAATTTATATTTTAATAAAATTCTTTTATAATCTCATTGTATTTTTTTTTCTAATTAAGAATATTTAATTAAGTCTCTTAATCTCTATTAAACTATCCCAGTAACAATCTCAGAAGAATCCGAGGAAGTACCAACTTTCAAATCCTCTCCAGTATCAATTTTCGCTGTAACGACAGTTGATACTAACTCCTTCCCACTAGTATATTTCTCTTTCCTCGCTTTCCCATCTTCCGCACCCTTTTCCTTCCCTCAGCATCCTCATCCTCCCCACCATCCTCCCCACCATCCTCCACGTCACCCTCAATCGCCATATCCTTCTCCCTCTCCTTCTCCTTCTCCTTCTCCTTCTCCTTCTCCTTCTCCTTCTCCTTCTCCTTCTCCTTCTCCTTCTCCTTCTCCTTCTCCTTCTCCTTCTCCTTCTCCTTCTCCTTCTCCTTCTCCTTCTCCTTCTCCTTCTCCTTCTCCTTCTCCTTCTCCTTCTCCTTCTCCTTCTCCTTCTCCTTCTCCTTCTCCTCTCCCTCCCCCTCCAACCAACCACCATCCCCACCCTCCCCCCAAACCCTCAAAACCACCCCCTCATCCTTACAATAAACCCTCAACCCCACAATACAAACCGCATTCCACGGTTCTACCTCCTCCTCATCCCCATTTCCATCCCCATCCCCATCCTCATCCTCATACTTTTCCCTTGCTAATCTCAGCTCATTCGGTGGATTTCGTGGTTTAAGACTTGGATCTTCATCGCTGTACATATCGTAATTGGATATTGGACTTGCGCTTGATTCGCCTTCGGATGTGATATATGGTCCTGGTGCTAGTCTTGGCGGAGGTTCTCGACTGGGGTTTGCTAGATTGTGGGAATTTCTGTGATGGGTATTGGGATTTGGAGGTGGAGGTGGAGGTGGTGATCCATGATGATGTTCTGGATTCACTGTGTATGGTGAATGAGGAGATGAACCGTTACTTTTTGGAGTTATAGGAGTTGCTTGAGATTCGTTAGAAGATGGTGTTAAATCTTCGGTTTGAACTGCTTTATCCCTTTCATTTGTAATTTCCGTGTGTGTAACATTGTTCGTTGATTCCTCCAGGTGTTCTTCAGTTTGTATTGATTTATCATGTTTCTCGACTTGAACTTCTGGAATGTCTTCCGTTTGAACACCTTGATCCTTTGGTCCTTGTTCTCTTTTCTTTTTTGCATCTTCAGCATCCTTTACTTCCTTACTTTCACGCTTCTCTCTGTTCTTTTTCTCTTGCTTCCTTACTATCTCTCGAGTGTTATGTCTTTTCTCCCAAAGAACTTTCCGTTGAGCAATCCTTGACTCTCGAGCTTTTGCCTTATCTCGAGCTTTTCTGAGTTTATTTTTTGCTTCCATATGAGCTAATCCTTTACTATGAGCCAAATCATAAGCGGTTCCGACTTGAGCCAATTTTTCATTATCTTCCCTTCGACGTAATTCTCCTCTCACGACATCTTCAACACTTGGACGACTTTTGTCCCTTTCTGCTATAACCATCATGAATACTGAATAAGTTCCAGCGGGAAGACTCTTCAATTCAGTAACCACACTTCTGCTCATAAGATAATTCCCATGGCTTCGTACAATGTAATCTTCTTCATCAGGAGAATTGATGTCATGGAGACGGAACTGTAATCTGAAGGTGTATTGACCACGTAGACCTATAAAATACCTATCGTCAAGTTGACTCATGACTAGTACTATTGGTGATTCCTTTTTGAGTACTATCATGAATTTTTGTTCGAATTCGGATCTCCAAGGAACTTCTACGCTGATCCACTCCTGAGTCAATCGCCAATCAGGACTATCCATGAATAACCGTGTGCGATCGAAGTGTTGATATTTCCGTAATAAATCCTGATATGAAATCCAGAATACACTATCATTTCCAAATTGATGATTAAGCTCTATCTGAGCTTCAGGAGTAAATTCCTTACTTCCATCTGACCATGGACCTTCCCAGTTACCTTTTTTCACTTTTCCCCAAGGATTTCTTTAGATGTTGTCAGTGATGCCTCTCGAGGTTACGTAAAGAAACAAACCGTAGTTTAAGAAGACGCTCGCCCGTAGATAACTCTCTAGCCTCCATAATAACATATGCGTGACCTTCAGATATCCCATCCCTGTTACCATAACCATAATCGAGAAGACCTGTAGAACAACCAAAAATGAATTCTTTATTGACATTGAGAATCTCATTATGCCAAAACTCGTCAGTATCAAGAATATCCGAAGTGAGAAGTTCCGTAGTTACACCTCCAGTTATATCTTCAACTCCCTCTCTATGAAATGTTAGTTAATACATAAGATGATGAGGGTAGACTTACCCTATCCATCCTCCACTCAAAGAATGATAATCCCCATGTGCTTTAGCATATGCCTTTTCGAGAAGTGGAAGCCATGTTTGGTTTGGATCTTTACAATGAGCGAAGAATAATGATTGAGATCCTGTTTGATATGTTTTTCGATATTCTTTCTCAACGTCCTCACGATCGGTCTGTTCGAGAAGATGTCTATGAACTGAGGGTGAATCCCAATCTGGTGATTTGAGGTAAAGCTTATCATCGATAATCGATATGATCCATTCACCATCTATTTTGAGTCAGCAAATGATACTTTATGACTGATATGACAACTTACCACGATGAAACACAAAGCCATATATCCCGATCTCTGTACATTGTTAAATTTCGTCTCAAAATCAAAGTTTCGGTACTGACTAGTGTCCCATTCTACGCATATTCTTCGAATCCCCTCTTTTGTATTTGCTAATGCTGTTAAGCTTGCCATCAACCAACAATCACCAAGATTTCCTTGTCTAACATCCGAAGGGGAAATTTTATCCTCCAAAAATGTAGGCCTATCAAATATTTCGTGGACTCTTTTCACAGCCCTGGGCCCGGAAGACGAGGGATTTGAGAGGGCATGTTTGCAAACTTCAAATCTGGTTTCCGCAAGTGTATTCAAGCAATTTCCTTTTTCCCATTTCAAATCCCAATCAATATCGAAACTTGGGTCGCGATATCGCATATTAACTCTCCTACATTCCTTAACAAGTTTCCTAACCTTTGCCCTACATTCTTGAACAGCTCGTTCGAAGTCTTCCGAAACAAGTTGGTTCTGCGGACCAGGTGGAGGAACAATAACAGTCTTCGCAGATGTGCCTCTTGAAAAAGGTGCTGCATTTGGTAAAACCTTTGTAGCTTTACTAAATTTCGATACGGAGAATCGAGACCAAAGTTTATCGATGGTATCTTGAGGGGCTACATATTTCTTTTTCTTCTTTGAATTGTTCTTGTTCCCCTGAAAAGGTGGAGGGGGAGGAGGTGGTCCTGGTCGGCGCCGTCTTCTACTATTATCGGAATCGCTTGAAGAAGTTGAAGACATGATGCTATGACTGATGCCTGTCTGTGAAGGTAGATAGGAAAGAAAATAGATAAATCAAGAATCGTCAGAAACGATCAAATACCTTTTGACAATGGACTTTGGATGATCTGAATCACCATAACTTTGCAGCCTTCCCGTCTCATTTTCAATAAGCTTATAGAGTAGGCAGACACTGCCCCCAAAGGATCTCTTACTGTCGCCTCCACCTAAGAAAAGCTCCTGTCGAACCATTTGTTCGGAAGAAAAGACGTGCATAAGTCTGCAGCCGATAAGGTCGCACAAGACTCTTATTGAGTATTTCGTTGCTTGCTTATTTTTAATCATGGGTACTTTTTCAGCCGCAAGACTTGGAATAGAAAGAATATCCATTCAACTGTTGATTTCGATAGAATTGCCCCGCGATAGGACGATACATGATTATGGACATGTTATGCATATGTCAAGCACCGTGGTGGTTTAAAGTTGATGATGGTTGGTCCATGTGAGTTACATGAATTATTTGAACTCGAAGGGTTGTGGATTGTGGTGTGCACAGACCTTAAGGTTACCTTACTCCGTACACTAGAATATCGGGTTTGGTGCTTTACTTTAACCTTGGCCATTGATCTATTCCATGTATAACTCCCGTCACCATTGTCATTTTACTATCAGCACTTCATGCATATGCGACTACTTGGAAATGAGGCTACCATGAGAGTAAATGGTCTTATTGGAAGTGGAAGTGGAATGAAATATCAACACAATCATCCCATGAGCCTGACTTCGTGTCGTGTCTTTTCCGTCTGTGGCATCTCTTTACTCTTAACCTTATAATCAATTCTAAGCACACTGGGAGCAGCTTCAAAAGACCTTTTGGATAGAGAAGTAATGATTGAATGACCCACGATAAGTCTCAAACAACCACTGAGCCAAAGATTTTTCAGATTCCCATTATCACTCCCAATTGGCTGGCCTCTATGCTATCTTCAAATGATATATCAAATGCAAATCATCCGGATTCGGCCTCATAGATTGTGTGCATATATATTGTTTTTGTGGAAGGTGATATCAAGATGGAGATGGATAGCGGTGAGTGCTCATAAGGCTGATATTTTGATAGTTGATGCCGTTGTGTTCTTGGTGCAGTCTCAGATACTACTCTATGTGGATAAGAAATCAATCTCCATTGTTTAAAGTCCATAATCTTATATGCAGTCCTCTTCATTTGTATACTCCGTAGACCAATATCCAAACCGACCGGAGAATATCCCTATACCTCGCGCCCCCTATTATTCAATAGCTAACCAATAGCTAAATATTCATGCAGGTGTTGTGTTTAAAATAGGATAATATTAACATCTTACAATAAATTGACTAGCACCACACCTACTAACGGTTATCATGCAGTACTCGCTCAACCTGCCATGCAAAGAGTCAATAACAATAACATCATGATATCTCACCAATTAGAATGACTTCAAAAAGGAAGTACAGTAAACGGTAAGCAACCTCTCGTCAAAACATTGGAACCCCAAATTCGGTATTTCGGTTTAATATAGAAGCATATAAGGTCATCATGGTGGGGGGACAAGTAATGATTGTTGAACCCCCTCAAATGTTTACATACTTCACATAAGCACAACTACGGAGCATACAGACTTGGAACTGGACATTGTCTTCTTAACTTCATATCATGACTTCATATTTGATCAATCATTATTTCTTCAAATACAATAAAATGGGTCAAAGTATTTCTACTCCCGTACCCATACCCATTACCCAACTAATCCATTTGGCATCATGTTACCTCATCCCACTTCCTATCCGTCCGTCCCTTCGTTCATGAAACGCCCGATCCCGGACTTGTTCTATCCATAATTATCTTAGTATGGTGAATCCACCGCGGGGTACAGATTTACAGGTTGGCAAGTTGTTATTATGAGAAGCTCTCGTTGATTTGATTATCAATGAATTGTGATGTACTGGCTCAACCATCGAATTCGATTCGTCCACCATGCTAGGGCAAGAATGCAGGAATGCAGGAATGCAAGAATGCAAGAATTGATGGATTCTTGCATCGTACGTGCTTTCAAGTCCTGCAAGCAACCTGTGACTGGGGTAGTTAGTACGGAGTACCTATTCAAACTTGATGAACCAAAGAATCAAGTCCACCAGTCTTCTCATATGTCCCCACAATTCAAAAAGTTACTCCGCAATACTTTCTGCCTGCATTCTTCCTACTTATAATACTTCATTCCTCAGAACCTTACGTGGTTCATTCATTGTTCTTTTTTCTTTCTAGTTACTTGTTTGTAGATTTGACAATTCCATTGATACTTCTGTTACTTCCAACCATCCATCCATTTTTGAAAGAATATCACAAATTATCCTTTACTTCACCATGGAGCCAACAAATGGTCATCATGTACCAGACAAGCCAAAGTATATTGACTTCCCTTACTTAGAACATGGCACTGTTATAGATGGAAAGTTGGCCTTGAATCGATGGTCTCATACAATCACAAAAGGTCATGATTTTCCAGGAGCCCAGGTAAGAATATATACATATCAACAAAAGATTACATATACTGACTCTGCGATTAGGCAATGCTCTACGCAGCAGGAGTACCAAATCGAGAAATGATGAAGTCTGCACCTCACGTGGGTATATCTTCTGTATGGTGGGAAGGAAATCCATGCAAGTATGTTCTCTATCTACTATCTACCACGAAGACGATAATGAAATGATCTGACACAGGAATGTAGTATGCATCGTAAGTAACACAAGATAAGGAGATCTTTCCAGACCTACGATTAACCAATGTATGTAGTACACGACCTCGGAAAGCTTGTCAAGGAATCTGTACAAAAACAGGGTATGCTTGGATGGCAATTTAATACCGTAGGAGTTAGTGATGCAATTACTATGGGTGGAGAAGGTTTGTAGCACGTTCTAATCTTCAAGTGGGATTATTATTAACAAGTATAGGCATGAGATTTTCTTTACAAACTCGAGAGATTATAGCGGATTCTATTGAAACTGTTACATGTGCTCAACATCATGATGCAAATATCTCAATTCCAGGTTGTGATAAAAATATGCCAGGTGTAAGTAAGATTGATGTTTAACGTGTGGTAGACATAAGTTCAATGTCTATTTCGACACATATGATACTGTTATTGACATTGAAATAGGTCATCATGGCTGCTGCACGTCACAATAGACCATTTCTTATGATTTATGGAGGTCAGTTTATAGGTTACTAGACGTTTCAGAAGTCTAATCCTCTTCAGGTTCAATCAAAAAAGGTTATTCCAAATTGATGAAAAAGGAAATTAATATCAGCAGTTGTTATGAAGCAAGGTAAGCAGATATGTATCCGTATCCCTCCAATGGAAATTTAACATGGTGTTGGTATCTAGTGGTGCATTTACATACAAGAAACTTCATGCTGCAGTTGAGGGTGCAACACCAAGTGATGTCATGGTAAGATCACGACAAATTATAAGTCTTGATCTTTGGTTAATGAAGCTATAGGAAGATTACGAACAAAACGCTTGCCCTGGTGCCGGTGCTTGCGGGGGAATGTACACAGCAAATACTATGTCTACCGCAATCGAATCTATGGGATTATGTCTTCCAGGATCATCATCCAATCCAGCCGATTCGCCAGCTAAGATGAGAGAATGTGTAAAAGCAGCAGAAACAATCAAAATTTGCATGGAGAAAAACATTCGACCACGAGACTTGTTAACAAAGGAATCATTTGAGAATGCTTTGGTAATCACTATGGCGCTTGGTGGAAGTACTAACGCTACACTACACTTCCTGGCCATGGCCGGTACAGCCGAAGTACCCCTTACCATCGACGATATCCAGCGAGTAAGCGATAAGATTCCATTCTTAGCAGATTTACAACCTTCAGGGAGATTCTGCATGGAAGATCTCTACGATATTGGAGGAACCCCCGCCGTCATCAAACTTCTCATCGCAGCCGGATTAATGAATGGTGATATTCCCACCGTCACAGGAAAGACCTTGAGGGAAAATGTTGAAAGTTGGCCATCTTTACCACAAGAACAAACTCTCATCAGACCTTTAAGTAATCCCATCAAACAAACTGGACATTTACAAATTCTTCGGGGAAATCTTTCGCCTGGTGGTGCAGTGGCGAAGATTACAGGGAAAGAAGGTTTGGTGTTTACAGGAAAAGCTATGGTTTTCGACAAAGAACATGAACTTGATCATGCATTAAACAAGGGCGAGATTCCCCATGGAGAAAATCTAGTCTTGATCGTGAGATATGAGGGACCTAAAGGAGGCCCGTAAGTACGCCCTAAAACATGTCAAAATCTAGACATGTTACATCTTATCTTGCAAAGTTTTAAAATCTAACTTCATTACAGCGGTATGCCGGAACAATTAAAAGCCAGCGCAGCAATTATGGGCGCCGGTCTCAAGAATGTGGCTCTTGTAACTGATGGACGATATTCAGGCGCTAGTCACGGATTTATCGTAGGACAGTACGTATTCCCCCATCTTCCATCTTCCATCTCCCATCTACTACCCCATCACCCTAAAACATCTCAACACCCCTCCTACTCCACTCCCACTCAACCCAACTCAACTAACACCTCCTTCCCTCCCAGCGTCGTCCCCGAAGCCGCAGTCGGCGGCCCCATCGCCGTTGTCAAAAACGGCGACATAGTAACTATATCCGCCGAAACCAACACGTTGAGTATGGATGTATCAGATGAGGAAATTGCAGAGAGACTTAAGGCGTGGAAGGCACCGAAGAGTGCGGTTAATAGGGGGGTTTTGGCTAAGTATGCTCGTTTGGTGGGGGATGCTTCGCATGGGGCTATGACGGATTTGTTTTAGGGGTTGCGGGAAGGGGGGATGGAGTGGGTGGAGTGGGTAGAGGGTTGGGATTTAGGGTTGAGGATTTAGGTGGTAGGTATTAGGTATTAGGTAGATGAGGGATTTGTTTGTGGTTGAGGAGGGGGATTTAGATTTCGTATTTTGTTCTATTTTTTTGAGATTATACATTTTGAGAAGTTCTGGAAGATCTCAGTTTCTATTAGGAGAGTCCCAGTGATATAGAGATTTCTATAAGCAATTAGCCCTACTGCAGTATTCCACGCCTAACCCTTCACTATCCCATCCCCTCCCCCCTCACAATATCCCAGCCCAAAATTCCCATCTCCACAAACCCACTCATCTTTCATCTCTCATTATCGTCCAATAGGTAGTAAAGCCGCAGCAACACTTCCCACCCCTCTCTCCGTCGCCAACAAATTAAACTGCGCAGCCGCATTCCTCGTATCAGCCACTTCAATCCGTATACCCAATCCATTTATAAAAGCGCGGGTTTTAGGGGAAATGGGTCGCATTTCTTTGCCTAGGCCGAGAATGAGGAGATCTATTAGAGGAAGGTAGGTATGTTAGTGATTGTGTTGATTGATTTGAAAGAAGACTGCTGTAGCCTTCCATTCCAGAGAAGAGAAGGGAAGAGCAGAAAAGGAAAGAAAAAAAAGGAAAGGAAATAAACCCACCAGGTCTAGGCCAAACACACCCCAAAACACCCCAAACCTCATCCGCGCAATCAAACTGCCCCTTCTTATTAACCAATTCCCTCTCCTTCTCCCTCTCTTCCTCCCCATAAACCCAAGGTCTCCACCCAAACGCCTCACCCCCTACAAGCAAAACCCCACTCCCACCCCTCCACTTCCCCTCTACAAACTTCCCATCTCCTCCTATCTTCACCCCGCTATTCAAATGAAACCCATCGCTTAAACATGCGTCGATACTCGTGCTTGGTGAGGGTGTATTCCCTAATACATCTAACATGCTGAAATCCGTCTGTGTTGTTTCTGAGGAGAGGGGTCCACGATCATGGGTTGTAGGGGGGTGGGAATATGTGTGCGAGGTATGTTGGGGGGATTGTTGTGTTGGGAGTTTGGAGATGGAGATGGGTGTTTTGTGGGAGGAGGGGAGTTTTTCGGAATAGCGACGTGAGTGGGAGATGTTGATTTGGGGGGATTGTGTTGAGGGATGCGCTTGGTATGTAGGCCTGGAGTTTAGACTCTTTCCCTTTTGCGAAGTATATCGTAGACTGGTATTTATACAATGGGTTGAGAAAGATGACCGCGGGGAAAGAATCGAATTTGCGATTTCGTGGATGGAGGGACGGGCACGGAGGAGTGAGGTGTGCCGGAGATGAGACATGGTGAGTTTTTATTTTCCTTTTTTTGTAAATGGTGGGTTTTGGCGATTGAGGACGATATCTAGTGTATAAGGGTGTTGATGTTATGTTCGTGGGATGTGTCTTTTTTTTTGTTATGGGGTTGTCATTGGGATGAATAGGCTGAGATGAAGCTTTGATTGAGCTTTGGAAAATTGTCGAATTAGAATGTTGTGAACGTCATCATGAGCTTTGTTATTGCCGAAATTCACCCGCTTTAACCTCAAGATTATGAAAGCTGTATTAAGCTAATTATCTATTAATCAGAACTTGATAACTTTGTACTTTCAATTTAAACAATTATTATCATAACAACTTAAAATATAAATGTTTAAAATGTAAAGAGTTTGAATCTAAAATATTAATAAAAAAAAAACAATTTAAATAATTTTAAATATTAAGATGTTACGAGGTTTGCCGTCTAGATCACGTGGAAGTGCTCTAGGCTCTCGAGGTGGTTTATAACTAGGCGTCAAGCAGGGACTTAAAGTAATGACAATAATGCAATTCGTAACTAATAGTAGAGTATACTAAATGATTGATCTTGAGCACGAAGCTCTATACAAAGGAAATCCATCTTGATTATATAGTCCTTCGTGCCTATGGTTAACTAGGAATCGTCGTTCCTGGTTGTTCCTAGGAACGTTCGTTCCTCACCGTTCCATCACATGTTTTATGGTCATGTGACATACTAATCGTTTTGGACGTAACATAAGACCTTTTAATAAAAAACTCTTTATTATTTGTTATTTATTTTATAGAACTTTCCTAGATTATATAACGAGACCTTAATAGGCGGACTATTGCTTTGATAAATTATTTCTATATGGTTTAAATTTATTATTTTCCTCTGTCAACTCTACAATCTAAATCTATATAAACTCTCAACTCAGCTCTCTGAATATTATTGTAACGATGCTGTACTGGAGGCAGCGGCTGCCTAAGGTTTCGTCTGGTTGGTAGTTGTGGGTTAAGGCTTTATCACTGGTCTTCACTTGGAAGTGAAGTCGTTACTAGATCAAGTAGAATGTAGGTAAACTAATTGATAACTAAGTTGAGCACGAAGCTCCTATACTAAGAAACTATTCTAACTATATACTCGTCGTTTCCTTAAGTGCTAGCTATGCTAGCTGGCTAGCATAGCTAGCATGTCACGTGATCTCCTATTGGCCTCAGGACACTAATCCTGGGACAATTCGTCTCCTGGGATAATATAACTCCTAGGATAATTGTCCTGGGACAAATATTATCCTAGGACGTTTATCCTAGAACGAATAATGTCCTAGGACACTTGTCCTAAGCCATCACGGTTGCCTAAATGGTTTGTCCTAGGATGATTATTATCCTGGGACACATTTTATCCTAGGACACTTGTCCTAGGATTCCTTATCGATAAGGACCCCCTCGGCAACAGCGGCCCAAACCGCCGTACTTGCTTTTATTGTGCTATAATAATCGTGATTCGTGACAATTATATTAAAAACTCAAAATAAGATATTATATCGTATTTAAAAGCTGTCTTTAGACAAATACAAAATAATAATGAACAATACTCGAGTGAAAAAACTCTATCCGAGATGATAGATTAGAACCAGTAAAGGCTCTTGAAATCATTATATTATTAATTATATTCTGCTCTGTTCTACTCTTCTCCCTCTTCTCTATATAAATACAACATCGGTATAAATATGATTCATTTCAACAACTTAAGCTGCACAAAACCTCTATTCCATGTTACACACTCATGATGACAATGGATCTAAAACACCATGACGATATTGTCTAACATCTACAGTAACATCTAAAATATGTATGTCTCAGGCGCTGTATAGGTTCGTGTGACGATTGTTTCTTGGTTTGAGGTGTGAGGTGTGATTAGATTTAGATTTATATGACCCTGAGAATCTGGGTATAGGAGTTAGAATCTAGAATCTAGAAATTAGAACTTGAAAGTGTGATGGTGGTGATTTGGTGAGTTTTATGTAGGGGGTAGGGATAGATGTGAGATCTTATTGTGTTATTGGATGTTATGTTAGAAAGATAGGGAGATGGGAATTAGATTGTATGGATCGAGGTTTTGTCTTTAGTATAGGTTGGGTTGAAAATTCTGTTTGGAGATGATGATTGGGATGTTAGATGGGGAATAGATACCTAGTAGATGAATGAATATACGAATGTAAATGGGAATGATTGAAGAATTGGTGATTGGATTTCGGAGGGTAAAGGAATTCATTGGGGACATATAATAAATAAACTCAGCTAGAGCCTAGATCAAGGCTATATCTTCGATTTGAACATTCTCGAGTTTTTAGTCGATTATATATTGGGATATCACCGCAGTTGTAAAAATTGTAACGTTTCACGGACATATAAGTGACTGAATTCTGGGACCAAATTTTCACGAGCCTTTATAACCTTATAGAAATAGAAGAAAAGTTTTATAGATATCCAATAAAACAACTCCGGGAAATTGAAATTCTTATCTTCCAATCCAACATCCTAGAATTATCTTCTAATGTTTTTAGGAGACATTATAGATATATAAATTGGAACATCTCAGCAAATGAAATATATAAGATACAGCAAAAAAGATTACAATATTAATTCCAGATTCCCAAGAGCTTTCAAAAAGCAACCCAGAACGTTCCTATAAATATTCCACAAACAAAGTCCAATAGACGCTGAATAGTGTACTGAAAAATAAAATGAGGTATATACAATATTGAGTGTTCAAGACTTAGGTAAAGAGACATTCCTGATGACTTCTCCCGAGATTCAAAAACTAATTAAAACCTCGTCTGACTCGTAATGGTGGTAGGTAGTAATTGACTTTGGAACAAAGTCCGCTTCCGACAAAAATCAACTTTCGATGCAATCCAAGATTTATCTGCTTCAGATACTACTGCAGCTAACAGTGTAGTGACATTGTGGCCGGTCTACTCCTCATTTCCGCGATTCTAGACCTAGAGGCTATGGTTAAGGAAATTGTAGAATACTCAAGAATAATAAACGTATGTATTCTTCTGAGGAACACCCATGATGGTCCCAGACTGGGCGATTCTTCTTAGACATACTGAGTAAATGCAATATATACATAAATGAAGCTAAATGCTACGCTGGTGTAATTCCTCCGCATATCCAACTGCACGCCATTGTATCTTGACTCGGAGAAAACCCACTTATGTAGATTATATGTAAGCAATATACGTACAAAGATCGATCTTTCCCCCCTAGGGATTTGAAGATCTGAAACCAGAAATGTAAGATATATAATATGTAATGATAAGGTTACTCCCGTGAGCTTGTTATTTGGTAAGAAGTCATCTTTGTACTCCAGTTTTTGATTCTAGATGGTCTCGATTCGATTTTATATCAATGGAGGGAGGTACTAAGAATAACCTAGACGATGTCATCTCCCGCAAAGGTTGAGAGGTTCGATTTCGTCATCTTGTGGATCTTGTACCATGAGATTCGTGTAAGTGGTCTGATTTTTGGGAAGTTTGAAAGGGTGGATGAGAGGACGAGTCAGACAGATTCTTGAGGCGGTATAATACCTTCTGGTCGATGTATAAAAAGTAGTCTGGTGGACGTTGAACTGCAAGCTTAATAAATTAGGTTTTGTAAATTGTAACCATTCATTCTTCTGCAACTGAATATATTAATTCTTTTAATGTTTTCGTTGTGTGACCAATAATGATATAATGTATGCATTTGTTGCCCAGATTGATTTATTGAAAAGACAACCTTACAATAAAATAAATGAAGAAAATGGAAACTTTTTGATTCGTTGATCAGTCAAAAACCTATTTAGCCAGAATATACTAACTTCTTTTTCGATATGTACTCTATTTTACCGGCAGATTGGCCTTGTGGTTTGATAGGTCCCAAGGGATTTGTTGAACCATGGGGTCGTTTCGGTAGGATACATGTACCGGGGCTGGTTTACCTTTTTAGTGTTGTTCATGCGTGATTCCATCTCCATTTTTATTACACAACATGATGGACTCGATGTCATGTATCCCTTGGTAGGGGTTGGTGGTATGTATGGGTATGAGAATGGTGTCGACGACGGTAGACTGAGAGAGAGAAGAAAATCAATAGGTTTTAGTTGAGGAAATAGCTCCAAGAGCTATACATGTATCAAGATGTTGTTGCATGTATCTGAGGAGGTTAGGTAGGCAGAGGTAGTTAATTGTAAATCCATCAACCGGGTTGGCGGCAGCATTCCTGTTTGATATGTCGTACAGTGAGTATTTCCGCCTCGTACGACATCATCATTCATACTCGGTACCTACGAGTAGTTTGGATGAGCGAAGAAAGTTTCCGTCTCTGTGTGGAGTAGTGGTAGTTATAGTTATGGTTGTACAGAGTACTGAACTGCGGAGACTTTTCTTCACATCATATGTAATGTCCCACGATTTTAATATATCAATCAATACCTAGGTACCGAGGCGTGAAATGGTATATCACAGGGGATAGACAATACCAATTGGGAGGCGGTTCAAGGATCTGATGCATGGAGGGGAAAAGAAGGCGAATAAGGCGAAAAAGAAGGCAAAACGGAAGACGAATGATGACAAGGATTGGAAGAATTAAGGGTCCAACCAGTAAGGTTAAAAGAAGTAAGTATCTTGACCCCATATAGACTATTGGCAACATCATATTGAGGATAGGTCAATTATATCCAGTATCCATTATATTCACCGCCGTCCACCGCCATATCATAATTTGGTGATAGTGTTGCTTGTGTAGCTGGTGCCGCCGATACTATTGATTTATTCCATGGGTGATGGATGGCTGATGGCGGTGGGTTCACCAAATGATTGATAGAATGAAGTCTGAACTAACAAGGAATTGATTGCTGACGTTGTTGTGTCATGGTGCCATGATATTGGTGATTGTGCTTGGAATCACGGAATTGAACCCAAATGAAACGGCACACACAAACAGATTTTCTGTGCAACATTGAATTTTTTTCCGATCAGAGTATTATTTCTGGAGGTTTGAACACAAATCATACAATGATCGATTATTGTTGACTTATTTGTTGAATTCTAGAAATATCTACCTACCACGTAATATTACCTACTTGTACCTGCTTGACTAACTCTTACCTGATACCTGATACAGTAAGTAGTCCATTAAACCGTTTGTTGGGGAAAACATCGTCATTTTTGTATGTTTTTTCATTTACATAATAATTTCCCGATAGCTTGTAACATCAAAGATTCGATAATATTGAGTCTTCCCTTCTTTATCATTTAACTTTAACCAGGTCACTTACTTATTACTCCCTTACTTTGTCATCGATTATATAGATCCGATCATAAGCCTTCCCGAACTAAATACTTCCTTTTCCCCCTTCTACTTTTCTGTCTCTTTTGAGCTTCACCAACTCGCAGTTTGACTTTTCAATTCTTTCATCAAGCTGTCATCCATCCTATTCCATACAGTCAGGACACCCTTTCCACCTTCCAATCCCCAACCTTCCTAACCACGCCTCCTACTGGACTGGCTGGATGATCTGTTCTGGAACCGCCCAATGCTCAATTCGACACCGTTTACCTTCACCAACAAAGCCAAATCTGTTGCATAGACAACAAATCCTCCTTCCTTCATCCTCCCATAGACCAACCATCCTTTTCTCTATAAAACGTCTGCGACCACAACAACCCAAGTCTACACCGTTCCACAATCGATATCTTCACTCCTTTTACTTAAATTCCCCGATAAACGGTCAAGCACAGAAACCTGTCTTCCTATCAACTTTCGCACAGACCTTGGACCCATATTCATTATTCATTGGACCGAAATCTAACAAGATCCGACTAGGCGGGGTTAAACCACATCATTACGGCCATTCACCCTTCGCGGATCATCACAAGAAGTTGAGACTTCGAAATATCGCCTCTTTTTCTTCACAATCCTTAAACTCTCCTTCATTCCCGTCAAGGTCGTCTTTGACACTCACTCAAAATATGTCCAATTTACCTCAACCAAAGAGCTCAATAGCTCCCGACAGTCCTTTGAGAGAGCAGAGAGTGCATCATAGACTCGTCGAGAGACTCACCGATCGACTCGAAACCCCAAGTTTAGATGATCGTTCTTATCGAGTTATCAAGCTTCCCAATCAATTAGAGGTTTTGCTTGTTCATGATGCTGAAACAGACAAAGCCTCTGCAGCTATGGACGTTAATGTGGGGAATTTCAGTGATCCTGAAGATTTCCCTGGTATGGCGCATGCTGTAGAGGTAAAAATGACTTATTCCCCATGCTTACAGAAATTCTGCTGACATATATTTTCTTTTTAGCATCTACTTTTCATGGGAACTAAAAAGGTATTGTATACCCTTTGTATAGAAATCTGGCGCACTTTCGCACATCTCCCGGCTTAATCACAAATACTAACAATTGGAGTAGTATCCTGTAGAAAATGCATATTCACAATACCTTTCTTCACATTCGGGAAGTTCCAATGCGTATACCGGTGCCACATCTACAAATTATTACTTTGAAGTTGCTGCGAAATCAGGGGAGGATGGAGCTTCAGGAGATTCAAACCTCTCGCCTTTGTATGGTGCTCTGGATCGATTCGCTCAATTCTTCATAGATCCTCTATTTCTCGATTCGACTTTGGACAGAGAATTGAAAGCTGTGGATTCAGAGAACAAGAAGAATTTACAAAGTGATCAATGGAGATTGCATCAATTGGATAAATCATTATCGAACCCAAAGCATCCTTATTGCCACTTTTCCACGGGAAATTTAGAGGTTTTGAAGATACAACCAGAATCGCGGGGAATAAATGTGCGAGAAAAGTTTATGGAATTTCATGAAAAACATTATTCTGCGAATCGCATGAAGCTTGTCATATTGGGAAGAGAACCATTGGATAAACTGGAATCATGGGCGGCTGATCTTTTTGCCGGTGTACGAAATAAGGATTTGCCACAAAATCGATGGGAGGATGAGCGACCTTATGGTCCAGAACAACTTTCCACTCAATGTTTCGCGAAACCTGTTATGGATTCTCGAACTTTGGACATTTCCATCCCCTTCATTGATGAAGAATTACTATTCGAATCACAACCTAGCCGATATTTGACACATCTTATTGGACATGAAGGACCAGGTAGTATCATGGCTTATATAAAGTCAAAGGGATGGGCAAATGCTTTAAGTGCAGGTCAGTTGAATTCAATGAAGAAGAGCTCATCATGCGAATCTCGGTTCCTTTCACGGATTTCAAGTTTATACTAATTCTTGTAGGTGTTTATCCAATATGTCCTGGGACGCCTGGTTTGTTCAGTTGCCAAATACGCTTGACAGAAGATGGTCTCAAGAATTACAAGGAAGTCGTGAAAGTCTTCTTTCAGTATATCGCACTGCTCAAAGATGCACCACCTCAAGAATGGATATTCAATGAGCAGAAAGGTTTAGCTGATGTTGATTTCAAATTCAAGCAAAAAACTCCAGCTAGTAGATTCACCAGCAAAATCAGTGCCGTCATGCAAACACCATTGCCCAGAGAATGGCTGCTCAGTGGCCACAGCAGACTTCGAAAGTTTGATGCAGGAAAAATATCTGCTGGACTTGATTGCTTAAGGGCTGATAATTTCCGCATGCAAATCTCTTCACAAACCTTCCCCGGTGGTTGGGATTCAAAAGAAAAATGGTATGGCACAGAGTACAAATACGAGAAGATTCCGGCGGATTTCTTGGAAGAGATAAAGAAGGCTGCTTCTAGCAAGAAAGGAGAACGCTTCCCAGAGTTACATTTACCTCACGTAAATCAATTTATCCCAACCAAACTCGAGGTTGAAAAGAAGGAAGTTCAAACACCTGCCATTTCCCCCAAGTTGATCAGAAATGATGACGCGGTAAGGACATGGTTTAAGAAAGGTCAGTGAAATATTCTTGCTGTGGTGGGATTAATTGCTAACTCGTTACTAGATGATACTTTCTGGGTTCCAAAAGCAAATCTATTCATTCAATGCAGAAATCCATTACCAATGGCAACGGCAGAAAACTCTCTCAAAGCAAGAATGTACACCGATTTGGTTTACGACGCATTAGAGGATTACGCCTATGATGCTGAGCTTGCCGGACTCGAATACTCTGTATCTAGTCATTCAATGGGTTTGGAAATTAGCGTTTCCGGATATAATGACAAGCTCTCAGTTCTTTTGGAGAAGGTATTGACTACCATGAGAGATCTTGAGATCAAACAGGACCGATTCGAGATTATCAAGGAGAGGTTGACAAGGGGTCTAAAGAACTGGGACTTTCAACAACCTTACAATCAAGTCGGTGATTACATGAGATGGCTCAGTAGTGAGAAAGGCTACATAAATGAGCAATACCTAGCCGAATTGCCACATCTTACTGCGGCCGATATTCAACAGTTCTACCCACATCTATTAAGACAGATGCACATTGAAACTTTTGTACATGGAAACCTGTACAAGGAGGATGCTTTGAAATTGGCCGATTTGACAGAAAGCATATTGAAGCCAAGAGTATTGCCTCAAACTCAATGGCCAATTGGTAGATCTTTAGTCTTTCCACCTGGAGCTAACTTCGTCTACCACAAGACTCTTAAAGATCCGGCCAATGTCAATCACTGTATAGAATACGTTCTATCTATCGGAGATAAGGCAATTCGTCCTCAACGAGCCAAGACCCTTCTTCTCGATCAAATGACTCATGAACCTGCATTTGATCAATTACGAACCAAAGAACAGCTAGGATATGTTGTATTCAGTGGATGTTCAACAACAACTACCACCATCGCTTACAGATTCATCATTCAAAGTGAAAAGACTCCACAATATCTTGAGGAACGAATTGATTCTTTCTTGGTTGGATATTCAGAAATTCTTAAGAATATGTCAGATTCTGAATTTGAGGGTCACAAGAGAAGTTTAATCACCAAGAGATTGGAGAAGTTGAAGAATTTGGATCAAGAATCAAATCGTATCTGGTCTCATATTGATTATGAGTACTTTGACTTTGAACTTGGTAAGTCATATCCTGTATTGTATTGAGTTGATAAACTAACATGTTGAAAGTCCATCATGATGCTGCAAACGTCAAAGCACTCACCAAAGAAGACATGATACAATTCTATGATCAATTCATCTTGCCATCTTCTCCACTTCGATCAAAACTCGCAATTCACCTCATTGCTCAAGGAACCTCTTTACCAGAAGAGAAACCAGAAGAGCAAAGTGTTCTTGCAATTAATAAAGATCGTAAAGATGCTGAGGATGGAGAAGCTATTGTGGTTAAGGTTGAAGGTAATGGTACTAAGCCATATGTCATTACAGATGTACGACAATTCAAGAGTATGTTGCAAGTCACCGCGGGACCACAACCGGTCAAGCATATTAGTGAGTTTGAGGATTTGGATTCAAAACTATAAATACGAAAAAGAGAGAAAATGGGCATAGATTATCAAACCGCATTCTGGCGGATGTACTAAGAGCACAATAGATGTGCTTACTTAGTTGGGCTTAAATACTGGATTGGACCGGACTGGAATTGCATGGCTGGGAGTTGTATTGAATTGAAAATCATCATGGGGATAGGTCGAGATGCTAGATAGAATGGGTTGGTCTGCTCTGGTCTGGTCTTTGATCTTCGGGTCTTTTGGTCTAGTAGATGGATATCCGCGAGATTTTTAAATGAATGCGAGAAGTTAGATGATTTTTTCGATTTTTTTGCTTGTATGTGAATGTGAATGTTTATTTTTTATTTTTTAATTTCTATTTTATTAAGTATTTATAAAATAATTTTTATAAGAATATTATATTACAAGATCCTAATTATAATTATAATTATAATAAAAGAAAAACAAATTCTCTTTACTTGGAAATATATATAATATTAATTTCATAATCATAAATGTTACGAGGTTTGCCGTCTAGATCACGCGGAAGTGCTCTAGGCTCTCGAGGTGGTTTATAACTAGGCGTTGTTACGACGGCTTCTGGCCTCGTATCATATGACCATGTACGAAGTCATGTGATCCCTTCGATCCCTTTACCGAAGGGATCGAAGGGACCGAAGGAACGATAGGCATGAAAGTCTATATAATCAAGATGGATTTCTTTTGTATAGAGCTTCGTGCTCAAGATCAATCATTTAGTATACTCTACTATTAGTTACGAATTGCATTATTGTCATTACTTTAAGTCCCTGCTCGACGCCTAGTTATAAACCACCTCGAGAGCCTAGAGCACTTCCACGTGATCTAGACGGCAAACCTCGTAACACGTACTTACAAATACTAATGATATTGATGTTTCTTGCGCCTTTTTATATCTCTTGTCTCTTGTCTCTTATCTCTTATCTCTTGTTTCTACTATTCTATGTATGATTGAGGTGGATATGTTATTCCTGTGCTTTATATATTATTTTTTTATTCTATATATTTAAATACTTTTTTTATAGTGAATATCACATAGATTTTGTGTAAATATCATGAAATTACTTAACTCGAACCCTAAAGCGTGAGTAAGTATTTTTCTTCATTAAAGTAGAAAGATCTCAAGATCTATATATGAGTACATTCTAATGTGATTGTGGTAGTGGACTAATACATACAAAGGCACATTGTTTCTTATTGTCAGCATTGTCAGTATTGTTAACTTCTAGATATAAATAAACATACTTCTTTGTATGGCTACTCTTTGTTGACTTGAACTTATAATTGTATAATAATTTGATACTCTTACTACTGCTAAATCTCTATTTTCTCGGCCGTTGCCTTTAATATAAAATTGAATTAATTGTAGAAAAGATTTTTGAAGCTAAAAGTCGATATAAATTCTAAATCATCAAAATAGAGAATAAAATGACTGACTCTCAAGGAATACTATTTTTTAAGAAACGAGATTCAATAAATCTTTTTCTTTACAAATTCTAAATCTCAACTCTAAGGTCATGATCCATCTAATATTATAAAGCTATAATTACTACTTACTATCTACTCTCCAAATCCTCTTCATCCAATTAAACTGTAATATCAACCTCACAAAACATATCCAACCCAGCACTGACCTCCTCCCTATAATCCACCCGCCCTATCACCAATAACATTACCCCTCTACTATAGCTTCATCCCAATTCTATTCATTTCTCTATAACCAATTTGAATATAATAGAATAAAAGCACTGTACAAATTAACACTAACCTATATTATATCTTCAACCGGTGACCTTTTCAACATGTGATATTCGCATAAATAAACATACTTGAGATTTCCCCACTACTGTGACCAACCTTTTTTGATAAATAAGAATATTTCTACAATATAGTCGGCATCAATATCAACATCAAGGTAGATTGATGATCAACATGAATCCTCCACCTCCTCCTCCACCAGGCGGACAGTGCTTACCAGTTACTCTCCCTTCTGGTATGCTTTCCGCTGATCATATTTACCGCTGGGTCAATGATACTGTCGAACCCCATGATTCCTCCACTGGAGTTCCCAACGTCTTGATAAATAATTCTTCAACTCCCAAGAGTCAAAAATAAATTGAACGAACAGTGGATGGCAAAGTCCCATCAGTGGATTATCCTCACTCAGCCTTAGGAAGTGGAAGTGGTATGCTTATTACTGGTTTCGGCCAGCAAGATATGCAGGCGGGAACAGGTTTAGATAGTAAGATAACACTCCCAAAAGTATATACAGAACATGCTAACGTACCAGGAAATAATCAGCGGGCAAACGGAACGACTTCCAATGTCCTCGCAATTCAAAAACCAGCTATTAACTACAACATGTCAGGAAACGACACGAATGTCCCTACAGCTCGCCGATGCCAAAATTCGGGGATGAATTTTAACTTAAGAAATAATAGTTATCGAAGCATTTATGATGTAAATGGCCATGCAAATTATCCATCAAATCAGATCGCATTTCAATATGGTAAGACGAACTACTCCTAAACTTTTAGAGTTCTCTAACATTGACATATAGGTAACAGCCAGTATCTCAACGGCATGATGCCTATGGATAATAGCCCATTCGGATCCCAAAATAACAATACACAAGCTTATGGTCATTCAACATTTCCGTTTGAGCGTAATATGACTACATGTATGATGAGTGTTATGGGCAATAGTTCGGGAGGTATGAATACACGAGGATTGGCAGGTAACAACCATTACAACAACATAACTCCTTTCCGCTTGCAGTCAAGCCAACACGCACCTTTTGCTTCAGGTGAACAAAACCATGCACTCTATCATGGCAATGTTCAAGCAGGCTTGGTTCCAGGTTCAGCTGCACGACTGATCAGTAAGAGAACCAGTAAGAGAACTACTATTTGCACTTGGCAAAGTTGTACTAATACTTTCACAGATAATAACCAATACACGAGTAGCGTTTCTGGGCCTCGTCAATTGAATAAAGAACATGGCTATGACATGAGCGATGTTGCGATGGCAAAGGTCCCGAATGTGCAAAGTATCAACGGACATCTAGATGCATCCACATTCAGAGCGCAACACACAGTCAGATACTATGGAGACGAAATGGCAGTCAATTTTTATAATAGTATGGCAACAGCTCAACATATTGTCAGAAATCATGGACATTATATGCCGGTCAATGGTCATCGCGACGCAACTTCTCAGCATCTGACTGGTGCCAATCAAGCCCATAAACTTTTCAATGTACCTAGCGACATAGCAGCAATTCAATGTAGCATGCACTATGACCAAGGTCATATGCCTGCTACACATTACAACCAGAAGGGTGTCCCATACCCCAACCCAATCAGTAAGTTAGGACTATTCCCGCACTAACGGGGTGATCTAACATTATCGCAGATACTAGTCACTACCAATCTAATATGATTCCCAGCCCCACCGTAATGCCTTCATTCCCATTGAATGGCAACGTGGTGCCCCCCACGACCCGTGCATACAATGGAGTTCCTTTCGACCTTGGTGCAACCATTCCTCGATACGATAGGACTTCGCAACCAGATTTAGGGAACACCTTTGCTGACAATGTTCATCAGTTTGGGGTAGATGTTCGGACTTTCGACGCGGGCAGTAAGTTGGGCCCTATCTTACTCGAAGAGTTTGAGGTCTTCTGCATATTCCACTATTTTCCCCAAGAAATCCAGGACATGATTTTTGAATGTATGTTTCCTGGTCCTCGAACAGAGCATCTAGGACTCCTTGTACACGAAAGCTATGGAAGACGTCAAGAATATAGAGTTGAGTTACCGATAACCTTGTTCATCTATCAGAGAAGTCGTTATATCACCTTTCTGAGGTATGTCATCATTGAGAGGCCAAAGCAAATCCAAAATGCTAGAAAGATATATGGTTTCCATGTTACCAAGATGCGTGGAGCGGGGAATATCACTCAACCAAGACTTCTATGCATTGGTCCACATGACACTCTTGCCATCTCGGAAGATATACCCAAATGGGCGTTGAAACAAACTCTTGAGTGGTTGCAATATCTTGACTTGAAGATTCCAGGAGGTTTGAAGAGCATCAAACATTTGGAATTACGAGATAGTCATACTAAGAGTACTAATTTCCTCGACGATGCTGTTGCGCTCTCAAACGTTGTCGGTTTCTTAGATTTTACCCCATTGCTTCCATCAATCTTTACCAATGGCATTTTGGACAAAATCAGCAGTCTTCAAAAGCTGACGTTGACAAATGTTGAAAAAAATGGCAAAAACCGCCACGCTTTTAATGAAGAAAGGGTATTCTTGTGGTATATGATTGCAGATTATCTTGATAAGACGACAGGGCTCGGGGAGAAAAGGTTCGTGGAAACAGAAAACATTGAGATTAAGAGGTTCAAAAGAGTGCAAGGCAGGAAACTGGGCTCGGGTAAACAGATGATTTATTTCTACTATTTGTCTACTATTTGACTGAGCATCTCCCTGTTTTTAATTTCTAAGATAGAGAGCCATATCTCAGGCCCGCATTTATGGATTAAATGGAAGGATATATGGAAATAACGGATCTGAATCTAGCGAGGAATTACTCGGATACAAGTATTTTAGGCATTTCTTTTAAGAAATAAAATCTCCGTAAATACTTTATGCTCGTGCCCTACTGTGTTTAACGACAGTGAGAACTTTGTGACTATAAAATTTCTAGACGTTCCTACCACAACAAGCCTTCCAGGAGTTCTCTACGAAAAGACCATATTCGAACCTCAATCCGCCATCATGCCACCCGGTGATCGGTGGCAGACAGCTCATTCTAGTATGTTTAATGGCGGCTTTGGTGGAAAAAGAGATACCTCATCTGACTCTAAAAGAGTTGGTAAGACAGTGCAGTATACCCATTTATTGAGTTTCTGCAGAATGTTCTAATAAACAGGAAATAAGCAACAAGAAACCGCGACATCGTCTGATAACTTCGCAGGCGCACCTCATCCTTCGATGGACACCATGGGCGACGCAGATGACTACTATCTCGCTGACTATGCAAAAACTTTCAGCTTCCAGTCATCTCATCCCCCAAGCCATCACAATTACTTGCCTCGTAGTAGCCGTAGATTCGACCCCACTAATTATCAGACACATATCCAAGCAAGTCAAGACTTAGCTGCAAGTACAGGTGCAACTTTTCTTGTTAAGAAATTGAGCACTACTCTCACCGTCACAAATAGAGTACTAACCATCTCGCAGGTGACAACGAATTTTCGGTTTTCACTACGACCAAATTCACCGAGTTAGAGATATCTCAGGCCTACTTCCCCGGGGATGGCTTGGACCAGGCCAGTAATGTCAACGATGGTGTTGCGAGAATCTAACCCTCGAGTATGCAGACTACCAATGTATATCATAAATCATCAACTCAAACCGACCCTTAATTCAAAATGATGTAGATCACATGCTAGTCAACCCTCGAGCCCTTACTGCATCCGTTGAAGGTATCATTGGGGACTATACAGGCCATATACAAGTCAATGTTTCTCCTAACATATCAACCAAACCAAAAGTCGGCCGCAGTCGAGACAATATGGCTGTCACTGTACCATCCGAAAAACCTCAAGATAGGTATCATGAGTCTTATAATTGACAAGCTCATTTGTCCACTTCAGTCCATGGGTTTTCAAAACAATAGAAGCCCGTTGGCTGAGTTGTAATGTCTTACAACTTGCAATATATCCTAATATTTATCCAGTTACCACGTCAGACCCATTCAGAATGTTTGTCCATCCCCGTTCAGAGCAAACTTTCAGCTCAGCGCTTGCTAAAAATGCGAGTTATGGTCATATTGGAGCTTTCCCAAACTCTAGCGCGACATGCCAACATTTGTTTGCAACTTTGCAGCGAAGTCGAAGAAATATGTCTGCGTTCGAAGACATTCATCAATTACAAAAAGAACATCCCTCCACCTTTCGATCCAGGCTACCCTCTTGAGTGCGGTACCAAACCATGGAGGCTCAAGAACCCAAGGGTTATGGACACGGCCAAGAGCAAAATATGGTTCTTGTACTTACGAAGCACAATGGCGCAAAAGATTTAGGTAACTTTGTCGCGGATAAGAAGTCATCTGCTCCTGTGTGTGCTAAAGCTTCAATTTCATGGATATACATACTACACCAAGGTACTGATGGAAAGTTATATGAGCACAATGCCTTATGTCTTGCTAAACTTGAGCCAGACATCACTTGATGAAGGCAATCTGGTGTGATGTGCCATATTATCTACTCACATACCATATCTGCAGCCCATACTTCCAATAATGCAGAGACACCATACACATGGATATGCACTAGCATATTCCTGTTCATCTCCCAGTAGCATATACAAGAAATGTTTATGAAACAAGTCAAGTACATAAATAAAGGGAACCGCCACTATACACTCGGATCAGACTTTTCTCTCCTCTTCTTCCCCCTTCTCTTCATATCTTAAATCACATCGTTGATTCCCCGGATGAGGAAGTCCTCGTCCTGATATATATGCCCAAACCTTTATCTGCAATCGCCTTTATATCCCTCTGCGAAGTTGTTCTTGAAGCTTTTGGGTATCTCTTTCGATATATGAGATTAGGTGTATCGTGGCCTTGTAAAATCAAATATAATTAGAACTCACAGCTCCAAAGCCTCAAAGCCTTTGATCCTTCAATCCATAAGATGAAAGCTCTTCAAGCAAACCAACAAACAAACCCTTTCCAACCTGAAAGAAATTAGAAGTTCATCTGCAAGCAAGTCATATCTTTTGATATTAAATATCCATGCGACAGCGAAATAGCAAACAGTTTATCCCAAAAGGTCTAAGTTTGTAAAAGTTAAGTCTTAATTCTGTACATGTATGTTTTAAAGAGGAGAGATTGGGAATAAGGAACAAGGAAAGTCACCCAAGATCGCTGTATCTGTGGAATGAAAAGCTGACCTCCGAAGAACATGCAGGTCGTCTGGATCAGGAGAGCCTTAGGCAAGTTCTTCCAACCCAACATGATCCAAGACCTCTATAATCTTTGCTACCCTCTGCTTTGTTACATACACCACCAGTCTTTCGCAAATTCCTCGGACCATAATCCACAAAAATGCTTTGATTTCACAAAATACCAAACCCAGATCCGGCAATCATGATTGCTGCATAAGGATACACAGGAATATGTAATCTTATATCTAAACTTCATCTAGTTACCTTTAACAGTACCTACATCTCAATCCTCCAGTGCTAGAAATTGTTCAGTTTAGCGTTCCTTAAAAACTCAGACCAGCAAATTACGCGAGCTTCAGATGCTCCCCTTACACCCTCATCTATCTACTCCATCTTTTATATTCCCCATTTGTCCTACATTATATCCACGTCAAACTTAGATGATTTTATGGGAGGTGTAAGATGTGGGATTTGAAAAGGCGTAGAGAGAGTTATAGGGGAAGGAAAGATAACGAAACGAAATGAGACGAAAGAAAGGGGGAAGATGGTACAGAATGGGGGAGATGACGAAATAAGGGAGGCAATACTAGTAGCAGGAGCAGTAACAGGAGCAATAGCGAAACAAATGAGGAGAGAAAATAAATGAAGAACTAAATCGCGCAACAATATTGAATACCAGATATCGAATACAAGCCCCGATCCATATATCGCTAATCCAACACTAAAGGTCCATCCATACCATTCAAAATAAATCACAACATGTCAACCGCGAGAAATATCATGAAAAATCATAATGAATTCATTTCAAACTTCGTGTTAAAATTCCAACTCTACCGGGTATCTACCAGCTTCTGAATTTTCGCATTCTTATGCCATGCATGCCAATATACTCCAAAGTCATGCGAGATCATATCATGTTCTTCATAGGCGATCTTTTGCCCCTGACTAATGGTCGGTCGTATCTCATATGCCATAGGTCCTCTGTCCTTCTTCATCTCTTGCTATCCATTTTCCATGCAAATCATTTCTTTCCCCTGTATGTTCCCTTTTCAGTGCAAACCATCCCGGTATCATGCACATCCGTGTATCTCCAATGTGTCATTTCCTTCCACAATCAAACTTCTATAGTATGTGATGTTCTACGTGAGCTTCGGTACCACTAGCTTTCACAACTCCATCTGCATTTTGTGCTGGCATAGCGATTGGTTTTCCTTCTTTTTTCGAAGTTAAAGCTACCAATTCCCTTAACATCAAATCTCTCGTATCTCTTGCTAAATCTTCGACATCTGCCGAGGTAAGGTGTTTGGTCTCGATAGGTTTTAGTACTACATTATTCCAAAATTAGCCTCGTCCCTATACCTCTGATTCTCTTTAACCCTAACAAACAAATCGAATAGGAAAAGAACACACCTCGAACTGGTATCCTCCCCGATGTAAATCTCCAACTTTGCACATGCAAAACATCACTATAACAAGCGACTACAACAGGTACAATCGGAACCCCAGCTTGAACTGCTAAATGAAAAGCTCCCTTCTTGAAAGGTAATAATGTCGGATCCTTTGCATAACTTCTCGTTCCTTCGGGAAAAATATAAACGCTCTGTTTCTCCTCTTTAATTTCCGTCGCTGCCCCCGCCATCGCCTGTCGTGCATCTTTCGCATTGCCCCGGTCAATAAATACCGTGCCACTCAAACTCATAAACCATCCTAGAAATGGCACATTCTTCAAACTCTTTTTTGCGGTGACAGAACAATATCGAGGGAATATACATCCTAACATGAGCACATCAAGTTCGGTTTGATGGTTACCTATAAAGACTGCGGGGCGTGTCGTACCGAGATAATTGTTGGGATCTTCGACGACAAATGTTACACCGGTTGTAAACCACATTGCCCATTTGTAAGCGCGAGCGGCGGCCCATTGTGATATGCGGTAATTCCCTACGAGCCGTAGGATAATGCATACGAAGACGCCATAACAAGCACAGAAGACGAGTGAAATATAACCAGCGAGGAGGCGAGCGAAAAAACCGGCGATGGGAAGAATAGGAGAAAGCATGTAGAGAGATAAAGTGAGGACGGTGTAAATGATTGAAAGGTTTGTAGCGTAAGAGAGAAGAGCGAACATCTTGAGGATATATTGAAGTAGTTGTAGTTGGGAGCTTTAACTTGTTTGACTACTCCGTGTGGTAAGCTTCACAGTCTAGTGAATTAAATCCCTTGATGATTGGTTGAATGGTTGATTGATTATTCAAATGACCCTCTCAAGGAGGGAAGTAGAGTGACATAAGATAATCAGCCAATGTAATTTCGTACAACAAGTCGAGAGATGGAGGGGAAAGCGAAGGATAAAATAAGTTGAAGCTTCACTCTAACCTTGGGAAGTTTTGGCGCAAGAAATTGGTTGAGGATTAATTTTCATTGGTTTGTATAATTGGAATTTGATTGGTCAAACTAATAAATAAGGTTGTTCGGGTGACCTCACTAAAAAGTTTTCTGGGTAAAATGGAATTGCAGGGTTTGTATCGGTAATCGGATGGAGGTTATCATTTCTTGGCATCATTGGAATGTTCAATCGGACCTGAATGAGTCAAATGAAGTTTATATAAAAAAAACATGTGAAAGATATATTCTTCTATTCCTAAAATCTTCATAATTTCCAGATTAAGTCTTTCTTTCTTTCATAATCTCAATATGGCAAATCATCCGCCATTCACAGTAACCGTAGGAGTTTTAGCTCTCCAAGGTGCTTTCAATGAACATATTCAACTCCTCCGTGCAGCCCGTCAAATTCTCGCCACCAAAACCAAAACCACACATGATCTCGATGTAAAATACAACTTCATAGAAGTAAGAAATGAAATCGAGCTTAATTCATGTGATGCACTTATTATACCTGGTGGAGAAAGTACCGCCATTTCACTTGTTGCTCAAAGATCAGGTCTTCTTGAACCTTTGAGAGATTTCGTTAAGTGAGTCATCCACATGATTTTTTATCCTCTTCCCCTCTTCCCCTCTTCCCAATAGAGCATTTGTCTTTCACCTACTTGTTTAAAATCTTATCCTAACAATACATCCAGACTTCATCGCTATCCTACTTGGGGAACTTGTGCTGGTCTAATCCTTCTCTCTGAATCCGCCAACCGTACCAAAGCAGGAGGCCAAGAATTAATCGGAGGTCTCGATGTTCGAGTCAACCGTAATCACTTTGGTCGACAAGTAGAATCTTTCTCGGCTGATTTAGATCTACCATTTCTTTCCTCTGTCACCCTAAGCCCTTCTTCCCCTTCATCAGAAAAGGAACCCAAGGAGAAAACCGCCCCTTTCCAAGCAATATTCATCCGAGCCCCGGTCGTGGAAAAACTCCTCCCCCACCTCCCCGGACCTCAAATCTCTGAATCTAAACTGGAATCCACAGTCATCGCACCCTCTCGACCTATCGACAAAAACAACATCCCCAATCCCGACTCTATCCTCTCTGCACCAGTAGAAATCCTCGCTACCCTCCCCGGCCGCACTGCATCAATCCCCGACCCTCAAATCCAAGAAAAGCTTAACAGTGAAGCCGGTGATATAGTAGCTGTCCGTCAAGCAAATGTATTTGGAACTTCTTTTCATCCAGAGTTAACGGGCGATGCGAGGATTCATGCGTGGTGGTTAGAGCAAGTCATTGAGGATGTGGTTAAGAGACGAGAGTTAAAATCATCATCATGATTGCCATTTAAGGGAAATGGCATTGTAATATATTAAAAAGATAATCCTACTCGATAGAAATAGATTCAAAATTTATATGTTCATACATTATTGGGGACAAGCCCCCAAACCCCCATAGCTCGCTACGCTCGAAACGTTGAAGATTGGATAGACATACATTTTCAATCCAATTAGTCCGCCTCTACGGCAGTGGCCCCCGGGGGCCAGTGGAGCGTCATTTAATTCATCATGACATCGAAAATCATCGAAATGTTAAAGTGTGACATACAAACAACATTCAATCTGCTCAAACCCTTACCCTTCCAAATCAGCTCCTCACCCCAAACACAAACACCCAGAGCCTAACACCACCACACCCCCAACAACAAACAACAAGAATCTCAGCCTCTAAGAACAAACCCACAAATAACACATTATACATCATGCACCATCTCTCATTATAATTATACCCATAACCATAACCATTCTCCCCGGAAAATAGCACAGAAATCCAGAATCAAATTTCAAAAACATAGCTTGCTTCGTTCGTTCATCCTAGATTACAGCACCGTTATTCATCATATACATACATATATACATATACTTGAAAAACAAATTTGGTAAGCAATTCATAATAGAAATACGAGAGTAGTGTAGATGGAAATGGGTTGTGCGCAGGTTGGTTGTGGTCAGATATTTAGCATGGATGCGAGGAAATGAGTATGAAGAAGACGAAAATGAAGAATAACTACTCTGTAGAAATTAAAGAGCTAAATTTGAGGGTTGGGAAGAAAGACCTGATACCTATCGTTTCACCACCTCTGCCCAGATCAAAAAATTTTCAGATATGAAATCGGGAGAAATAAAAAAGAAATCCAATAATCCAATCTCCAACTATATATCCAAATCCAAACCCCTCCATTCCAACTCCTTAACATCACTCATCGACCTCGAAATCAACCCCTCCCACCCATCTCTCCTAACCCATCCTCTCCACTCATCCAATCGTCTCCAATGAGGAAAATCCCCATTACTCATCGGCCAAGCCCATATTCCCAGAACAAACATCTCAAACAACTTCGCATCCGATATCCCACCCTCATGAGACGGAATAGACTCCCAATCGCGATTGTAGATTTGTTGATCAGTAGTACTTACCAATAATTGAAATCTCTCTAGCTTCAACAAGTCTCGTAGCTTAAACAGAATGCTTTTGAAAGATATACAACCTTTAGGCCTATTGCGAGGAATAAGGAAAAAGTTGTGTCCTAGGGATAAGGATTTCAGTGTATCTTTGTGATGGGATATGAATGAATAAAAAGACGCATCGAAACTTTTTATCTTTGAAAGACGCAGGTTTCCGAGATGTGGAAATGTGTTTGTGTAAAATGTATCTTGATTTATCAGTTCCGTTGTATCATTTGGAAATCGAAACGAATTATTCCAACTGATATCTAAAGAGCGGAGAAATTGCATGGATCCTATGAATGTACTCATAGATTTAGTAAGCTGAGTCGTATGGTCGTGAGTTGTGTTATTGCTTAGAGGATTAATACCAATGCGGAGATTCTGAATTTTTGATGTAAAGATTTGCAAATCATGGAGGAAATTAGTATGGATCCCGAAAGAAGACTCAGGTATATTCTCATCACCATGCAAAACTTGATTAACGAAAAGATCGACCGGAAAAGAATCTAATACTAATTGTTGAAGAGGTTGTTGAATTTGTCGTGCTGCAAGTAAAATGCTAAGATGGCGAATACTAGATCGTGTAGGAAATGTAGTATCGTAAGAGTCGTAAAGTGCGTCTGGTTCGAAATTCCATCTTCTTATCAGCCGCTTCCATGCTAAAGAAAAATTGATTTCGGATTTCGAGAATGGACATTCGGTTGCAGTGGCTGTAATGAATTTGACGGCGGGAAGTCGTGAAAGAGAATGAGATAGCATGACGGGATCACAATGCTTCATTCTATTCTGAACAATTTGTTCAAATAAAGTATTCACTCTCTCCTCATTCTTGAACATGCTCTCGATCTTGGTATACTTGTTCACATTCTGAACTTCATGATCGAATTCTAGCATATCTAAATCTCCAACATATATCTTAACGTGTTTGATAACTTTCGCTAACCATGGTAAACCGGCAATGCATCGTAATCGAGTCATGTCATCAAGATGTGGTCGAATAGAAAACACGCCTTGCTCGACATAATTTCCAGTACAAACATTGAAAAGACCAGTGACAGATACGCCGCCCCACGCTCTTGATGTAAGACGGAGGTTGATGACATCTTTTGCGGCAAGGAAACCAATAACTCGGGCTTTCAGTTCAATGGGTAGTTCGGAGAAAGCGTTCAAGGCCTTCGAATTCAGCATGTTAATAGATGAATCTATTAGCGCCGTCATTATTGATAACCTTGATGATCGATAAGAAGGGAGTTATTGGCAAGAGAAGCTTAGTAGCTATTGTGTGATGCGATTCAATGCATATATCTCCGCATTATATGGGTTGTTGGTATTATTATAATAGATTTTGTCTAGATACATGCCAACAAAGTAACCAACACTGTGGCCAGAATTACCGATGAGGTCGAGATACTGTGACAATAGACACCCAGACAGGCACCATAAGCGCTCGCTAGTGCGCTCTTGGGAAATGAATAGACCTCGATCTAGAACTTTTTAAGAATTCCTATCATTATTAACTTCACACCACGAGCCTTAAGTGACTTCTGAGCCGGGAACTTGGAATTCATGCCTATGGTGGACTATACTCGACTTATTCTATGCCCCACGGAGAGCCATCGTTTGCTGCATGCACTACTTGGCATGAAGGTCGAAGATCCGGCTAGACCAACTCTGCAATGACCATTGAATGACCCATACGTCTGAAACAATGCGCTCGCTTGAGCCGTGAAAGAACAATCGATTTAGTAGTCGTGGTCCATTCTAATGGCCGAGTAACTTATTGCTAGAATGGGCCTTAGAGATCGATGCCATCCTGAGTACGGAGTACGGATCCGGAATCACCAGCCCGCCGACAACACTTCGTGGGCGGATCTTTTCTGAAAGAAAAATGTAAAAACGCCAAAATAATTGGGTTTAGATACTTGATATATCATTTGATTATTGTTACAACGCATTTCAAAACATAGCGAGCAGTCACTGGAGCTGATCGTGGGACCCAGGAGAGTTCTGAGTGATCCTACATATCTGGAAGCAGAGCGGGAGAGATAGGATGAAGTAAGGAAGATAAGAATAGTTTTATACCAGTTAAAGAAAAAGAAGAAGTGAAGAGAATCTGCAGGGCTGAATACTTCAATCCTGCTTTGTCTGTGATATCTCCCTTCAAAACTCACTTCCACCGACCAGAATTTACTTACATATAATCAAGCTAGCAAATGCTCTAGTACAAACACTCACACATTTTGGCAATGTGATAGAATGAATTTATCACTCTATCACCAATATCTGTCCCCGTCTGCTCACATGCAGGGGCCCAGAGATCTTCATACACAGAGCACGTCTTCTGATGAACAGGCAGTAACATATTTGAGGAGCGCCATATTGGATTGAATCTGCACCTTCTGTTTCAATATTGAATTGTTATTCCAATATTAAAGAGTTCCATGAGATGTCCCGGCCTGAGTGCTATGAAGGCCACATGTGCTCGAAAAATTATGATCCATAGCAATTCTTCTTGCAAGTCCGAAACTACCAAGGAAACAAGACGTTATATGCGAGGAGATCCTTTAGAAACGGCGATTCTCATCTGGATTATGAACATTGGCCTCTCTTCTGAGCCATGAACGCTTTTTCTAAGTCAATGCCTTCCTAGTAATCGTCAGTTTCCATTGTGAGCGAGAACATTAGTACCATCATCATTCATCGTTTTTAGAATTTAGACCCAATATCTGGAGGATGAGCACATTTCGAGATGTCTTCATATACTATCTGCGACGTACCTCGCGTCTGATTTCTCTTCTCCACTGGCTGATGTGTGATTTACCCCATCTAGCTACAGGTCCGGAAATCAATCCCGGTGAGCTTGCGAAGCCGGATCACAACATAGCTCAGCGCGTAAAACTTTGAGAGAGAAAAAAATTAAATGTCGAAAGCTTTACCATGCAACTCGCGATACATGCTTTATGATTGGGTGCATATGAGAAATTCAGAGATGATTTTAGCAGATTAATACATACCTACCTACATGTAAGGTAATGAATTGGTTTGCGGTCGCGCTCGCAACTAAAATGAGTAAAAATCACGGATTTACGCGTTCGCGAGCTTTTGACCCCTCCTTTGTTTCTTGTCTACACAAAAAGAATGCGCTTCTATATTTGTCTCATAACTTCTTCGTGATATTTACTATTGAATTCTTATCGAGAATTCTTTAGTCACCCTAGCCCATATTCTTTTCACTCTTATTATTAAAACAAAGCTGTTGTAGTGCTTTTACTCCCTCGTTTGCGGTTCATCTTCTTTCAATACTTGCACTGCAGCGTTCAATCCTCGACAAATTTCAAGTAGCACGCGCACTTAAGAAAAGATATCTAGAGATTTATGTAAGTAAGGGTAGGATTTCTGGTTTAACTCCAGGTAACTCTTCGAGCAAGGGATGACTTCTAACTGTTTATCTTTAGTACAGTTTCGCACTCACATACCCATCTCAGCTAAATAAACCAAAAGTCAAGACCCTCGTTGCAATTTCTCAATCGCAAATAAAACTGCATAAACAAAAGCAAAATGCGCTCATCATCCCGCGGTCCCGAGACCCCAACTCCTGCCTCCAGGGAGAGCAAACCTGAGCCGGGCACTGGCAATGACATTGGCGCCAATAGCGATAAGCCTAAGACAATCCCCATCAAAGTCGTCGATCAGCAGGGCACCGAAATTACCTTCAAGATCAAGCGCAACAAGCCTTTACAAAAGATTATAGATGCCTATTGTAGCCATAAGGAAATCAGGGACCAGAAGATGGTGAGGTTTACTTTTGATGGGGATAGGGTTCAGACAAATGATACAGCGGATAGTTTGGAGATGGATGAGGAAGGCCGTATTGATGTTTTCTTTGAGCAGCAAGGAGGCGGTCTTGATAATTAATAAGAATTAGATGGGACTTGACAGGTAAGTTGGTTCATTGAAGCACAATGCTGGATATAGTGCTTATATTTTATTTGTTATAGGATATACCCAAGACTTGAGGGCTCAGCGGAGTTCGAGACGCAAGGCACACGGCGCCAAAAAAGAAATGGAGTTTGGGACGCTTTAAAAGGACGCTTCAGAAGCATGGTGGTGTAATTATTGGGCTGGGTTCCATTGGTACGTTTCTCATAATGCAACAAAGGCGGAGATAATGGGCCATACTTTCCGCGTAACGGCGTAGACACATCTAAGTGTGTGTTTTCCATAATGCCTAAATGACTCACCTACAAGATTTCTATCAAATATCCAATTCTCTTGCGGAAGAGATTCAATGCGCATTGTAAAGCGCAACGTGGTGGCAAAGTCCTTTCTCATGTTCCAATACATATCACACATCAAAGAGTCCGCCTACGTGACCTCAAATCACTGTCAGAGCACTAACTAGAGGGAATCAACTTAGCGTGCATTTCCGTAGCTGCACTGACATTCTTTTGGCAATTCCAACACATTTCTCACACTTCTTCAATTTTTCCCCTCATATTCTTCATCATAATGAAACCCACACAAAGTATACTGACGACGATTGCGATCACAGGAGACACTGGAACAGCTAAACATCTGAGAATTTGCCTCGTGTTATCACAAATATCTCGATTATAACAGTCGGGATTGGGTTATCTTGAGATTTCAATATGAGTTGCGGGAGTGATATGAGAACTGGTTTAGACTTTGGAGAAAGCGAAGCCGTCACCGTTGTAATCGAGATTATCCAAGATGTTTGCAGAATTTCTGCACAATTGCTGTAGAGTAGAAGCAGATAAGCAAAAGCAAACAGGTCCAAGTCTGTACACGTCCTTACCGCGAAGTCACGTGTAGCGCTTGCCCATTTGGTTTAGCACCTCGGATTATCGTCACATCACGGCATTTGTAACTATTTCTCATCCATATCTTGTTCCATTCTCGTATTGACGTTTAAGCATTTAGGGTTGATTGTCAAGATATCATCAATACCACTTATTCCAAAGAAGCAGACAAATTCCTTTTTCACGTCTAAATTTAGAAATCTTTCTCCAGACACTCAATAATCCTTTCAATATTCCTATGTCTTTAAATTGGCATTCGGATTGATCTGGATAGTAGGCGATGGTGACGAACATTCGTTGATCAAACCTCTACATTATTTCAAGGTAGAGGCACTTTTGAACGGATTCTTATAACGAATTCCCTGCCAACTACTTTACCCAACAACGAAGCTGGAGAGTGTTGCAAGTGTTGGGGGAATGCGAATCACCCCGCCAGTGCCAAAGTCTAAGTCACTTCCCGATTTCCGAAGTATCCACGAACTGTGCAAATGATTGACTCGCATACTTTCAGCTATCAGAAACATTTATATTACGGTCCCGCCTTTGCCAAGCTCGACGTCGATCCAGTCGTAAGATGAATCAGACCGTGTCAAAACATAGCTTTTGCTCCACATGATGTCTAGGATTTTGAAGCTATCGTGAACTGGAGGATTCGCTTCACTCCCAGTGAGCTCCTTAAACAGGGGCATTTGGACCTATTTTGATTTACTGGTGCCTGATCTGAGATCATCAATAATTCGGGTCCCTTGGTCATTTCAAGGCAAATGTTTTACTTACATAGCCCTGACTATATCAGATAATGTTACAGCCAAGTAGTCGGGGTCTTACTCCGTACCTTACTTGATGACTGGCTGGCCGTTGTGGATTCTACATGCTTGCGGGGTTATTAGCAAAGGAAGTCAAGAGAGTGTCGATTTTACAAATTGTTCTCACATGAAAAAGAAGCCTCAAATTTGCTGATAATGTTGGAAATATGCTTCTAGTCGATAGAAAGAAGGGAAATGCGGTGAGTCCAAAAGCTGGGGATGGCTTGGACGGCAAGTGCCTTGCGCCTTATGATGCGAAAACATTAGCGAGAATGGGTGAGAAGCAAAACCTTGAATTTCACTTATTGGTTATATTTCTCATTTTTGTTATTGTGGTATAGGGAAGTATGTCATGGCATATCTTAATTCTGGGTTTTATCCGTTGTTGGGATATGATACATTACCCATTTCCAGCGAAATAATCGGTTTACATGGATGACGATTTACCAAATGATGCATAACAGAATCTTTGGTAAGTCTGAACCAATCGCTACAGCTGAAACATTTGTTCAATGGCTGACTTTCATGCCAAGCATGGGATTATGGAGATAAAAATATCTCTGTGGTGTTTAAGCCAAGATGCTGAAACTTATAATAAACATCAAAAAGGAATTTCAATCTTTTCTATAGGTCTGTTATATCATTTCCAAACGAGAAAGTAAGCCACGTTATGTTCATTGGTTCATCCAACGAAGCTCCAGATCCTTCACCCTATTTCGACGACATCTCACGTGGCTTACCAGCATTGCCAATCTTTCTTACGCCAACACTAACCATTTTCATCACGTCAACCGATGCTGAGCATTTCATGCACTGAATGTACATTCAGCCCTAGTATCCGATTGTACATCCCGTAATACATAAAAAATGTCGAATTCCCACGAGGAAATGAAAATTCAAGCCAAACCATGTAATAAGGAAGCTTAAGCGAAGACATGCAGAAAACGGATGAAGCATTGAGAAAAACCGCGAGGTCGAGGACGCCGACGGCATGTTTGCAGTGCCAGAAAAGAAAGCAAAAATGTAGTAGAGAGCAACCGTGTAGGCATTGTTCGAGGAGATATCCGCCAGTGGATTGCATCTATACTTTTGAAGGGTAAGGGTTTTATCAGTTTCTTTGTGAAAATATACTAATATGACACTGCTTGAAGGAGGCACAAAATGGTACCACCTGTTTTCCCGAACAGATTATCTGTACCCGACGAGACTCCGGAATATTTCTACACAGAAGTAAAACCCTCGGTCAATCAACTTCCTTATGCGCCTCCTCGTCAAGGGTTTTTGGGCACGGCGCAGAGTTATGCATATCATCAAAAACCGGAACGGAATTTAGGGCGGGAGAATATGAGCTGTGTGGAAAGTTTCGCCTCTACAAGCTCGGAATTTTCCACATCAAAACATCCATACCACCTAAGCTCTGTAACATCTTCTAGTACCACATCATACACCGGACTTGAACTGGATACAAATGAATCGGATTCTCAGCAAGCACCGCAAGTCCCGATGAATGCGCCGAACGAAGTGCCAGATTACAATTGTATGGATGGACTCCATATAGAAGGAGAAAGCTGGAATCAGGCTTCCAATCTAGATTCAAACACAGGAATGAACAACTTCCAGGATTTCAATCAATCATATTTTGTCCCCATTTCGACCCAAACTGAAAATTACCAATCACTTGATATCCAAGGATCTCCGACATTTCATCTGGCTACTGAAAATAATGGGTTGTCGAGTTTTGAGGTCCCAGATCTTTCGTTTTCGCCCGAAACGCCTAACGATCAGAATCGAGGTTATGAAGCAACGGATGATTATTTCTTCTACTAGCCGCAGAGAAGAAGGGAATCAGGAGCTTTGGTACTTGCTCCAGAGTTTGGACTCTTCATGACTGTGCTGGCAGTGAGTGACATGGCAACTTAACTTCGATTGGGTTAATTGAAAGGGAATGATGTATTGAGATAATATCGACGGTGGATACGAAACGCTAATTTCCACTCGGTTTTCCCCTTTCATCCAAACTCCTCAATACCAATATCTTGGGCCGAGATTTGGCCCGGAGCTTGTCGGCATAAAGGCTTGGAGTATGTCCGTGATTGGCATTCTTGACATCCTCAATGGTAGGGGAACTCAATGTTTGCATCTGGTGTCATTCGGATGCTTGATTAAGTATGTAGGTTATCCTCAGGGCAGGCTTCAAAGGCAAACCTTTTTAGCAAACTGCTTGCAGCGACTTCGACACGCTGGATGCCACATATTCGATTTTCGCTATCCCCAAACTCACTTGCTTGTCGATTTCTATGCTTACTGCCGGCATCACAGTTCAATCCTCCGCATCTCCATCCTCCAGTTGCATTATGCCTTTAGCGCGAACCTGAGACGAGTGATAAAGATATCTACACCATTCGGCCGCCAATGAGTTTTTGCAATTATTTCGATCGATTCATTTTTGCGTTAGCGATTATTAGATTATTGTTAGCATTTTTCTAAAGAGCGGCCAAATAAAAAAGAGTTCGGGGCAGGGACCCAAGACGGAAACTTGGACTAGGAAGGGATATTTGTTCAAGAATATCCTTTCTTTTCAGTGTACACTTAGTTTGATAGACTGGAATATTGGGTCTTCAATTCTTAAATATGATAGAGCCGTTCGTGGGATTTATATCTATGTGAGAAGTACATGTTATGGTATCTATTCTAACCGTTAATAGATCTCCTTTCTCGTAATCTTATATCTAATCTTTCATTATTAGAAACTTCTTCCTTATCCGTCCATACCTTTCTCTCCCTCTCCCCCTCCCTCTCCCAATCCGCCCCTAAACGAAATGAGAATCAGGATATAATCTCCATATAAACCTCCGCACCACCCACTTATCGATTTTTTTCGTCCTCCTTTATAGTTTACACGAGATTTTGATTGATATTGGTATTGGTGTTTGGTATATATGCTATTGCGGATTAATGGGATATTGCTGTTTGGAATTAAGTTGGTTTGGAATTGGATTTAGACCGTGGGGTGGGGAGACTGGGGATACATAGGCGGAGTTTGCGAATTCGGGGGAAAGCGTGTTTTCAGCGAGTGAGGGGGTGGAGGGAGGGTGGAGGGACGGTGATCTGTATGTTAGAATTAGGCGATGAATAGGATGGAAGAGAGATGGTGGCGTGGAGAGGGTATAGCGTTGTAGTTCTGGTATTACAGTACTTGAGATATATAATTTGGGGCAGAATTAAAGGATCATTATAGGAATAGAACTTTTCAAGGAGGTTTTATATATATTACAAATTTTATTGTTGAGAATTGGTGCTCTTGTGAGGAAATATGGGATTTAATGGATGGACAGATGGATGAATAGATGTTGGGTTTCTTGAGACTAGAAAGAGCATCAGATTGAATTGATTGATTCTCTAGCTAAGCAGTTAAGCTGCGAGCATATATTCAAAAAATGAAGGAATAGGTTGGGTATCCGGCCTTCGGAATTAAAGTGCTTTGAAATCAAAATATTGAAAGCAAACAAACAGTATACCAAAAAGGAAAGAATGAATTAAAAGTTGAGTTTTGTTTGCTCCTTATATGCATATGCACTATATATGCATATGCTGCCAAGATCCCAGGAGGTCAACAATAGACTTCCATTTGCAGCTTGTATTCTAGAATGACATGATCAAAAGATTCTTTTATTCTATTTATCTTAGTTGTTAATGTCTGTTAATGAGTCCTATCTAAATTTCTACCTAGAGAGTAATAAATATAAATTAGCTATTGTATATATTGTTCTTCTACTTCCTTCGATTCATTTTCCCCCGAAAGTGTGTTTTCGCTAGAGGTTGTCTTATTATACTGTATAATCGTTTATATATCACACATCACACCCTCTGCTAGAAAAATGCAAGTACACAAGCATGTCAGCATTCACATCTCATATTTTGAAACGGACAAAATTCGTCCGAGGATATCACTCCCTCCCCCCCCCCTCTCTCTCTCGGAGATGAGATAAGATGATATCACCATCTCGACCCACCACCCCCTAGAATATTAGACAAGAACATAACTCCTGCTGCAAATTCCGAAGGTCGATAAGAGTGAAGTCTTCTTCATCTTCTCACCTCATACAAATGAAAGCGATGATAATAAATTTCAGCCCAAATCTCATCTTTTCATCTACCCGAATATCCTCCTCATCATGAGTTTTAAAGATGAAACTTTCACCCTGCAGGATTTTTTGACTGTGAATGATGAGACTTTTAGGAAGGGTTTCCGGATTAGAAATTAGTAGATATAATCTTACAACAAAAGTTACTAAACTTGAGGGAGTTGGAAGTTTTTGCTAGGTTGCGGGCAGAAGTAAAGTTTGTTGGAGTGACGGTGTTATTCTTCTGTGTTCGCTAGTATGGAAGAAGGATAATGGTGGTGGGGAGGATGGGTGAGAAGTTGAAGTGAAGTTTGACATTGGGAGCAGATCATGAAGTCAAAATTCATCACAACCTTCTGATGTCTTCTATGAACCTGAAGTTGCTGTTTCCATCAATAGAGATATACAGCGATGAGGGAGTAGAAAGGAAGCTTTGAGTTTAGGAGGAAAGTTGGATTTGGGGAGTATCCCAAGATCTATATTTTGTGAATGTAAGATTACAGCAACACTTCTCAAGAATAGATAATTAGTGAAGAAGTGTACTGGCTGAAGGTGTAGTGAAGCTTCGTGGAGTGAAGTGTATATTTAGAATTGTCGATGAGTGGAAGCAATCGAATCAATCTTGATGATGTTAATCAACTTCAAAATTGTTCTTTTCATGAAAGCAAATTCAGAAGATTCAAAAGATCAAAATGGAGCCTCTCCTTTTTCTATAGATCGTGCCTCAAAATCTCAGGTATCTTGAGATCTAAAAATCATAGACATGCAGCAAAACTTTCTGATACAGGAACATAGATAGGAGATAGTAGATAACGATAGCAAGCAATTTATGAACTATGTGAGATCAGACGACAGGAGCAGCAATAAAATCAAACTCCATTTCGATGCTCTTGAAGAATTTCAAAGTTGGTTTCCTCATCAATAACAATTTAGGAGGCAAGAACGGAATTTTCATTCTGAATGTAGGAGCTGAGTTTGAGGGTATTTTGAGATATATATTTCTCAGATATGCAACAAAACTTTTTGTGTGGTATCCATTGTCTATGAGTGGAGGGAGATAAGGTCGATGGAAGATAAAGATGTGGTAAGATTGTGAGGCATGTTTGTAGTGAAGTTTTGACTGAAAGATAAGAAAGGGGCATGGAGCTGAGAGGAAAGATGAGTGAAAGAAGTTGCTGGTGCCTCAAGAATCCTCGGTGTGAGCAATAAATATGTGCTTGTTGTTTGTGGGATTTAAAACCCACTGATAAATCTTGAACCTCAAGTTGAAGGATGGAATAGCATTCTGAAGCTGTAAGCAGTTTAGTTTGATCCCATGGCTTGACGGTCCTATGGCTTCGTGAAGTTGGTGTAATGCTATTAGAATATGACCATAGTTCCAAGGCTCGAGGTTTATTCACCCAACGATCGACTCAATTTTCATATGAAGAATTCCCTCCATCAACCACGGGCGATTGTCCAAGACAAATCATTTCGATAGGGCTGTGGCATTATTGGGAGGATAATCAAATTCCGTAACGTGTACTCTTTTCCAATGATCCTCACAAATACGAGGCATTTCCCGATGCCTATAATCCCCAAACAATGACTCAAATTTTTGAAGCTTTCAAGTTGCCTTGAATCATGTCGACGAAACTTCGATACTCACGTCCGGAATCATAAGTAGCATTTAAATGAAACCTTCCAATATCGCGTACATGAAAGTGTAGCAGAGAAAGAGTGGGGGTCCTTGTATTTGCCTAAGGATCGTGAATGCGCATGCTAGGTAAGTGAGCAATAGTTCTCAGCTTGTGGGTTCGAAGAGAACGACACATATAACTTCCTAGTTGCTAAGTTAAATCAAACTCCGAAGTCGTGCTGTACTAGCTAGAAAGCCTGAAAGCATTTGCCCAAGGTAAGGATCCTCGTAGATTTCATATCGTCATGGATAGGCCCATAAGTCCAACCTTGAAGTGAATGATCCGGCAAAGCGATATATGCGCTTTGGTGTCGATACTTCCAGGCTGAAGAAACACTTCAAGTGGATTTCATCCAGTATGTTTCTCGAATTGAGAAAGAAGTAGAGCCTGACGCATATAGCACTCTAGTATAAAGGTGTGCAGCGATCCCGAAGTAGACGCCTTGTTAGGTGTCTGTCTTCTGTCCTTTTGCAGTTCAACAGTCTACAAGATATGCTAAATCCTTTCCGAATGGAATGTGGCGGGAAGTGACGGTTCTTGTCAACAAATAATGTAGTTGAGGAGTAGAATAAATTTTTTCCAATGCTTGTAGATTATTGGAGCTGTTTCGCCAGGAAATTCACCGCCGGACAATCCTTACCAGCAGATTCACGGACTCGATTCGTAGCTTGAAATGCGCCATGGAGATTACCATTATTTAAACATTGCTTTTGATATTGACGTCATCACCCACGGATCGAGTTTAAAAATTCCACTTCTCCATATGTCCATCTCATGCACATGGATTTGACATGTAGGTGCGGGAAGTTAATCATGTATGTGTGCTTCGCAAAGTCCGCAGAAAATCGGTGTGTAAAGGGGCTTTATAACTCTATTCTCAAACGGTTCCGAGATGCCAGCTACAGCCCAAGCTTGGCATGTGAGGGGAAGCTCCCAACACAAGAGCACGGAAGCAACAGAATGATTTTAATTGATAATTCAACCGGTAGAAGAGGGGTAAGTCCGTGAGTCTAGGGATGAAGACTCTGACCTTGCAATGCGTTCCGATATGACGGATCAAGAAGGATCGTTGGTTGGGGAGATGTGGAGCTCCATAAGCCAACAAATGGCCATGGAGATGTTTGTTCATGATGAATGTTGGAACTTTCGTTGGTGAATCCCTTACTTGTGTTCTTGTGCTGTATTACATAATCATGATACATTATGCGAACTTTTCTTCTCCAACAGCTTGCTCTTACACACGATCACCAACTTCGACAACGTCTATTCTGCAGCTTAACTTGGGCTTCAAATAATTCGGAACTATGATGCATTGCACAATGCGATGTTCAATTTTTGTTTTCTCATCAGTCATTGTTTTACGTGTCATCCTGATCGCGTTTTCTCAATCACCCAACAGACTTAGTTTCGCAAACACAGTCTTTGCCAGCAGTACCTGCGCAGCACGCGCAGACACACTCACAACATTCACTTCAGGCTGAATATTAGATTTCGTACCTGGTGTAGTGTGCGAGTGACCACTACACTGGGCTTTACATTCACCAGTGGTTGGCTGCGCGGAAATGACTTGATCTCCCGTTCATCTCTTCGTCCCTCTCTTGCGGGGCCGATCTGCTTTAACTTCGGAATACGCAAATTACTAAGAATTTGTACTTCCAATTGAAAGCAGTAAGAAGTACTGTCAAATCTTCAACTCTACAATTCTCCTCCGTCGAGCTGTTGTTGGATGAAGTTAACGATGTTTAATTACACATCATGTACGACAATCAATCATCTTGATCAATTAATTTACGCATGCTTCGGTCAAGCGACCACATTGTAGTTTATCTCCGAGTACATGAATACACAAGTAACCTCACGCGGAGATTGTCATTTTTTCAACAATTCTCAACCCCAGCTATTGCCCCATACCCCACAAGTAGCGGGTAGTGAATTTAAGGCTCGGCAGATGTCCCGAATCCCGAGTTTCAGCTTTATTGTTCAATTATTTTCGCCATATTTGTGCTAACCACTAAGAAGCCTCGGTAAGCAAAGGCAGTTGATATAGATCCTAGCAACATTGCGGATCATTTCCTTTATAAATGATAGACTTCCTGAATCATGAACTTGCTTGCTCCACATCAGTTGGCGCACATTTTAGCCTCCCAAGCAAACTTGTGCAGCTCATGAAAGCCACGTTCTAATGATCCCGCGATCTTGTTAGATAGACGGTGACTGCATTACAACGTATGTTAGTGGTATGCAAAGCCCTATATCTGTTTAACTTCACGTAATTGTGTTCATTATTGATCTAGGTTGTTTATTATTTGGTATTGATTAATAATATACATGCATCCTTATAAATCTTTTTGACGTTGTTCTGGCTCATCATCTTGCGTGATTCGCGAATCAACCCTTGCCACAGGCCTTCGCTAGTTAAGATTTAGCGCAATACTAGGGTCAAGGAATATGTTTTGCATCCCGCATACGCGCTGGGATGCGATCAGGATCTCACCAAGGGCTTGGTCGCAATATGATCACGGATAATACAATATTTTGCACCAATATGAATTTGGGTTCAATCTCTTTCGCCTTGTGATGAGAAGCCAAGGGAGATGTTTCCACATAGTGCTTCTTTCATAAGTTCGGGCCTTTTTGACAATGCTCAACGACACCCATGTTATAACGTGAGCTAGACCCCCAAGTGAATCTACTTAAATTACATATGGCACGCATGTCCCTTCTTAGCGTTGTGAATATACATTCATCTCATGTTGTCGTCTATTTCAGTTTGACACCGCTCCTTTGATCTATCGTCCGCACAACCTTCAACCCCTCATCGGGGCATATCATTCACATGTTCTTGGAACCCCCCCCCTTTAAAAGCATCATTCACATATTCTTGCAACCCTCATGTAAAATTATCATTCATTTCCTTGTTAATACCCCTTCTTTGAGACCCTACTAGCCTCCTGCTTGCTTCTACAAAGAGCCCTTTCTTCCCCCTCACCATCTCCTTTACAATCACATACTCCATAGTTTTTTCAATCTTCCTTCATCCATACAACTAGTTTTTCTCCTAAGCCTCCCTCTGCATTGAAATACTTTCAAGTAATAATTATTCTCTGAGGAGCACCATCATGAAGACTTCTCTTTTTGCAGCAGTGTTAGGCACTGCTGTTAATTTTGTCTCTGGATCTACCTTTAGTCCAGTTAGACCTCCGGCAATACCTCTAGCTGGTATGTATTACAGTCTTTTTATCCTGGTAATGTTCTAACTTCAAGCAGTCAAATCACCATACATGAATACATGGTTGGAGTCCGGAAGTGTTGGTGCCAGTGGAGGTATTCTACCAGGTTATTGGCCGTAAGTTCTCTTTCGGTTGGTATAAAAACCCGAACTAACATCTGTGCAGTCGTTTCTGGGCGTAAGTTAAAATTCTTGGAAAACCCAAAGGAGTTTGTTTTTTAATGAAGTGAATAGCGGACCTCAACCTGATGGCTCGGTTGCTGGAAGTGCTGGCTCCGTAACAGCTTGGGCTGGCCTCATCAAAGTGTAAGTGCTTCCAGACTTTTTGTGATCCATTCATGGTAGAATTTTGTCCTGTTGTTGAACAAAAAGGATCTTATTAAAACTTCTGTAGGGACGGCACAACTTACACTTGGATGGGGGCTGCGGGGGTCAATGGAGTTGTACCACCAAGTGTTACTCAAGACCATATGGAGTATACTTCATCCAGGTCCACATTTTTAATGACTGTGGCCGGAAAAGTTTCAATGAATGTGACTTTTCTATCCCCACTCACACCAGATGATATTCGACGACAATCAGTTATTGGTACATATCTTTATGTTTCCGTAAAATCATTGGATGGTGCTTCTCATGCTGTTGAGTTGTATTGTGATACATCTGCTGGTAAGTTTATTCTCAGCTGGGATAAAGAAAATTGCTCATAGTAAGACAGAATGGACATCTATCCACAATACTGATGCCGTTCAATGGAAGTGAGTTTTTTACATCTCGGCTTCATTTTCGGAGTTCTTCATACTAACTCCTATACAGTTACACCGTCAACAATGGCATTGGTACCCACAGAAGTTGGAGACAAAATCAGAGTGAATTCAACGCAGATTATGCAGATGATCAAGCTCATTGGGGATACTGGCTTTGGTCCACCAAAGCTGTCAATGGAATGTCATTCCAATCAGGACAGGATGTTGTCGTTCGTGGAAATTTCCTTAATAATGGTTCTCTTCCGAACACCCAAGATACAGCCTACAGGACTATTCAGGATGCCTGGCCAGTATTCGCATTTGCCAATAATCTTGGAAACGTTGGAAGTACTCCAGTTGAAACCCTTTACACAATTGTTCATGCTCAGAAAAATGCGATCCTCTTCCTTGGAGATGGTGGATTGAGACCTGTTCCATCTTTATGGACGAGCTATTGGAACTCGGATCTATCTTTGGTATTTAAATAATCCATTTCCTCCTTAACCATGCTAATTCTTTTAGGTATCCGATTTCTATAATGACTGGGTCAACAAATGGGGTGTCTGGGATCATAAATTTGCCGTTGATTCTCTTGCGGCCGGTGGTCAAGACTACTTAACCATTACATCCCTTTCGGCTCGTCAAGCTTTCGGAGCTGTTCAACTTTGCGGGACTCCAGATAAACCATACTACTTTCTTAAAGAAATCAGCTCCGATGGTAATACTCAAACCGTTGATGTCATCTTCCCCGCCATGCCTATCTTTTTATACTCAAACCCTGTTCTTCTGAAGTATATGCTTGATCCTCTGTTTGAGAACCAAGAAGCCGGTCACTTCCCTCAACAATATTCCATTCATGACTTAGGTGCTAATTATCCCCGTGCCGTTGGACACCCAACTGGAGATGGAGGTATTTTTCTTCTAGGATGTTAATATATACACGCTAACCATAGCTAGAACCAATGCCTCTTGAAGAATGTGGAAATATGATTATCATGACTCTCGCCTACTCTCAACATACTTCCGACACAGCATACCTGACTCAACATTACCCATTGCTCAAGCAATGGACTAGTTTCCTCGTCGCGGAAGCTCTTATTCCAGCAAATCAACTCTCCACCGATGATTTCCAAGGTACACTCGCAAATCAAACTAATCTTGCTCTTAAGGGCATCATTGCTATTGAAGCCATGTCGCGGATTGCAAATCTCACTGGAAACTCCGCTGATGCATTAAACTATACAAATATTGCACACGATTACCTCACGAAGTGGGAAACACTTGCCATTGTCCCAGCAACTGCATCCGTTCCAGCACATACCAAACTAGCGTATCAAGATTCAACTGGACATGGTCTTCTGTACAACCTTTACGCAGATACGCTTTTGAAACTCGACTTTGTCCCAAAACGCATCTATGACATGCAGAGCGAATATTATCCAACCATTGCCAATGCTTATGGTGTTCAACTTGACTCCAGAAATGTTTGCACGAAATGTAAGTCTCCATTTAAATATCTTCCCATTGAACACTGCAGCTAATAACGATATTTCCTTACAGCCGACTGGGAAATGTGGGCAGCAGCTATCGCGTCTCCCTCTACAAAATCCATGTTCATCTCCAAGCTCGCAACATGGATTGGCGTAACCCCAACTGACCGCGCCTTCACCGATCTTTACAATACTCAAACTGCAGAGTAAGTTCTCACCAATATTCACTACTCCTCTCAAGCACAACATATTGACACAATCACAGTTGGTGGTCTGGCCCCTTCATCGCTCGTCCAGTCGTTGGTGGCCATTTCGCTCTTCTAGCTATTGATGGTTCGCCATCTACTCTCCCCAAGAGAGAAATTGATTGCGAAGCCAGATGTAGTCTTACCTGTGACGCAAAATGTAACACAGAAGATGGAAGCGTGGCAGTCAAATTCAAGGCATAGATGACAGGAAAACCCACTATGATGCAGATGCATGGGGTGACGGCGGTATAGTGCTTAATTATGGGGTTTTGGTGATACTTTTATTTGCGTTTGGTGTTTCGCGGGATTTTTTTGATACCTACCTCTTTACCTTACCGTACGTATCTCTTTGTGAAAGATTTTAAACTCCACTCATCTTTGATTCTATTTATTTCTGTCTTCTCATCGAGCTCGAGGCGAAATCAATTGAATGGAATATAGAGAGAGGTATTGGGTTACTGGCTTCAGATGTACATAATTTTTAAGTAATTAATGGCATACATTTTTCAATCACGACATTACATTATATTGCATTGCATTGCATTGCAGTGCGTTGCAAACTTTTCCTTTATAGGTTACATTTCAATGAATGTTGCGTCTACATGGTCACACTAACTCAACCGTTTTTTATTTTCTCCTTCGTGTAAGGTTATCTATCGTGAGGGGTACTATGAAATAGTATAAGAAAAAAAAAAAAAAAAGAAATAAAATTAATATAATGATTTAGTATCAAATGAATGAATCAATGAATCATTTGATATCACAACTGAGTCAAACATAAACATAAACAGAACTCATGATATGATATGGTTAACGAGTAAGGTTATGTCACATGTCATGTGTCATATGACCAATGACGTTAGAGTTTGTCGGTACACTGAATTTGAAATGGTACTATTAGTTGGGTATTCTAACTTGATTTGATTGGACTTGAGTCGGTGTTAATCTCAGAATGAGAAATGTGAGTTATTATAAGATTACATTTGGCCTTGTGGATTATTACTGCTATTTTAGTAAGATTACTTGATTGCAATGACGTTATGATGGGATAGATATATAAAATCGTCCAGATAAGATTAATGATATCGAAAGAAGTTGCAATTATTAAGATGAAGAAAACTAGTTGTGGTATTTAATATTCTATTCTATAAATTTCTGTAGGTTTTATATGCAAATTTTGAAATAATACTCTACTTGTAAATTCTCAAAATCATACTCTAATTTACTCTTGATCATCGAAACTCTCTCGCTCACACTCAAGGCTCACCCTACCTACCAATCCTTGCCACACAATTACACTTCCTCATCAAAATCCTTCCTCAACAACAAGTCCCCATTCAAAATCCTACCCATATGCGTATCATTGAAACTCTGCCCCTTCCGTCTCAACGCAAAAACCTTTCGTAAAAACCCCACCGGACTTTCCACAAACGGACATACCTCCTCCATTATGGGATCAAAAGCCGCACGACTAGAAACCGGAACAAAATTATCACATGCAATCTCGATATCACCTTCAGGTGAATAATGACAAAGTCCAAGAAATTGACAGAGACAAATATATTCATCGAAGCTGCGAAGATATAGTTGTCCTGCGAAAAGATTGAGCTGCGTGATTGATGATGGGATGGTCCATGATGATGATATTGGCGGAATGGTGTGGATATCTAGGTTTTCGAATGATCGTAGAGAGAGACTTAGACGTGGAGAGTAAATGCTCAGGGTGACGTTTTTATATTCTTCAATAAAGGGACGTAGTTTTTGAACTTCGAAAGGACTGAAAACCACGCAACAAGTTTCATTTTTCTGCTTAAATGTTACAATCCAGTGAACAGGGCGTAAGAAAAAATCCTTTTCGTCGAATTTGGACATTTCAACAGTTTTTGCATAGTCTGATGTGATCCAGAGATTTTCGGGCCATTTGCAATCATCCAAAAGTTTCTTCGCGGAAGTATATCTGAACAGATCAAAAGCAGGGATGAAGCCACGGTCAGCGGTATTCCTAAGCCTCATGGTACCTGTCATAACTAATTTTTCAACGTCAGGGTGTAAATGATGTGCACTAGCGAGAACATGAGGAGCATGCTCTGGCTGTACCTCATTTTCCCTTTCTGGCTGTAACTCACGCTCTTGTTCCTCGTGAAAGCTGGCACCTGCAAAAGAGGTTGAGTTGAAGTCGATACATTTCTGCCGAATATCTGCGAGCTCCTTGTTATATCGCTTTCCTGTGTTGGGTATTCTTCTACCCAGCCAATGCTCGTCTGCTTCCTCTTTCCCAAGCCCGTATCTCTCTTCCAAAGTTTGTGATTCCGGTTCTTGTATAGACTCGGGAATGATACCGGGATTTTCACTTAATATCGCAAGTCGTTCATAATGACGCTTTCCTTGAATGGCCCAAGGGACAACACATTTTCGAATGTGATCTAATGTGTTTTTGATACACCACAAAAGTACATCCCTGACTTCGATTTCATGAGACACAGTCCTCTTTGCACATTCTAAAATCTTTCGTCGTATATCTATCGGCGCACAGAATACTACGGATTGGCCCTTTCCCAACTTTCTCATTCTCATACATGCTATAAGATTGTCAGTGAGATTCCCAGCTATAGCTTCAAATAATAACTTACCTTGTGCAAGTCTATCCTTATTTAAATCCGGGCCAAGTGTGACGAGGGCACGATAATCGACTGGTAATTTTAGATCCGTCCCTCTCGTGTGAGCTTCGTCAAGATAGATGACACATCTGTCCATCTGCTTGGCAAACGATGAGACAGAGAGTGACTCCATTGCACCATCACGGTTCAGAACACAAAGTTCATCTGAAGGATCAAAAAACACCGCGCCTTGTACTTCAGTTGCTGGAAGTTGTGACAACCATCGACTTGCAACTTCCTCATTCCGTAGTTCCAACACCTGTGCACCCACATCGAGGATAACTCTAACTGCAGGTTTCGACGTAATTGCCAATTTGATAAGAACTTCTGCACTGAATTCTTCGTCCGTGATGGTAGAATCGAATTGATTTTCAGGACGCAACAAGCATGCGAGAACCTCCGCATTCGTTGAAAGTTGTTCCAGCAGATCTCGCTGCTGTATAGAGAGCGGCAGAATATATTTGCTGTCATTGGTTCCGCTGAAACCAGTAACTGGATGTTTTTTAGTGCGGGCAATGTCCCATCCCGATGAAGAAAGCTTCTTCGGAAATTCCTTCATTTGCTTGGGAAAAACCAGATGGTTAAGATAAAAATCCGTCATTTCTTTGGAACGACGCAAATGCAAATAAATATTTTCATGCCATTGGTGAAAGTCGCTGAGATTGACCCCATTTAAGTGCTTGAATCTCTCTTTAACATCGGAGCAATTCTTCATCCACCTCTCGTATTCTCCATGGCTGTTGTCCGATTTCAAAAGCTCTCGGAAGCATTCCATTGCCTGACTTTCCGATAGCCCTTTATAGTAATAAGCAAGGCAAGTCATAATGATGGACGTTTCCGGGTGGCTGAACTCGGAGCGAGCTGCAGGAACATCTTTCCCGTGGTATGGGACTGACAGAGACGAACGCTTCAAATCCAGCCCAAAATTTACCCGCCATCTCTTCTGCGAAAAGACAAAGTGTAGAATCCCATGTGCAAAAAGACCTCTAAGAAGTAACAGACCCTTCTTGATGGGTTCAGTAGCAAATGCCGAATTCTGCAGGCCCTTTAAATCTTTTTCATTTACTTTCGGATCTGTGATAAACCGATAAAGAAGATCTCTGTCCCTTTTAGTGAAGTGGAAAAGAGATAATCCGGGAAGCCCTTGATCACAGATACATCGCGCCGTCCTCTTGAGAAGGATATCACTAGCTGTAGGCCGCAAAACTCGGAACCGCGCAAAGGAACCATTGCCAGGCAACTTTTCCAACTCGAGATCACGTTGATATTCCTGATCAAGATCTTGAACTTTGGAATTTAATATCTCCAATACTCGTTGAATCAAGATCCAACGGTCGGGAGCAAAGTCGATAGGCTTTTGCCGACCAACAGTATAAATCAATTCAAATCGCACGTTGAGTATTTCGTCACTCTCATCTAGGATATCCCGAGAATTTTGAAGCAGCCATTCTTGGGTATCATTGATAATCTTACCAGCTTTAGCATCTTTATCCCCGGAAAGCGCCATGTCGAGGCCCATCAATTCGAATGACAATAGATGCTCTGGCTGCACAAGAAGTACGCCACCACAATCCATGCAACTTTTGTATATTTTTCGCAGCTGCTTTGCCTCCTCAACACTTATTTGAAGTGCACGTGAGATAGGGAGGAAGAAGATGCGCCTATTAATCATACCACCAAGCTTTCTTACTAGCAGTTCCATCATCTGTTTAGATAATGCGCGAAGAACTACGACACGACAAAGCTTTTTCTTGTCTGCCAGCGCACATGCCACGATTGGAACAATGACTGAAGATTTACCAAGCCCCATGTTCAATTGCATTACTGAGTTTGCGCCTGATGATGGTTCAATCATTTCTTTGCTGATATTAGCCTGTTCCTGGCGTATCAAAATTCCATTTTCCAATTCAAGGAGCAGCCAATCCGGGTGTAAAATTGGATCCCAACCTTCGTGTCCCGGATTGCAGAGCTCTGTGTTGACTTCTGCTTGATTATCAGAACAAGCTACCATACGCTCCGCACGCTGTAAGGCGGTCATAGCGAGACCAAAACATACGATTGCACGTTTCCATTGCAATGAAAGCTCGATTGAGTGAGATTCCGCGATAAGAGAAAGAATGGTAATTTTGGACAGACGAGGCAGCATTGTCGTACTCTCAGTTGGCCCAAAAGCACTGACTGAAGACAGTAGTTGCTCTAAAATTCTGTGGTACATTCTTTGTACCAGTAGCCGACATTGGTTTAAATAAGTTGCAAGAATGTGGCTTGAGAAAGGAGCTAATTGAACACATGGCATTTGGCTCAAAGCATTGAGACTTTGTCGTAAATGATTGCAGTATTGTGCCTCAAAATTACCAGAAGTGGACTGAGAAAGCTCGAATAAGAGCTCTGATACCTTTCTATGATCATTCTCATTCCTAGAAAATTTGGATTTTGTTGTAAGTGATTTGAACTGAGATAATGGAATGATGTCAAAGAATAATGGCGGCGTGTTTTTCAAAAGGTTTTTGAGTGCAACATATGTTAATTTTGGGCTATAGCTGCTTTTGGGCTTCGTATAATCATTCCATGGTTTACTTGAGTGCTCAAGTAGACATATTGTATCAAGTACTATTTGTACTTGCTTAATGAACCTTCTGAACTCGTAATTTCGAAACCAAGCCGAAAAAAAAATCTGAGCAACTGCAGTCGCCTCGATGACATCTATGTATGCACAGAAGTTCGAATCTGTCGAAGTAATGAGCCTCTCCGTTGGCCATTGTGTAATAAGAGACCTAACTCCCGTTCGAATGGCGCGTTCTTGGCACTCATCGTACATCTGTCTCCGGCGAATGTTGGCTTGATATCCAGTCTCAGACTCGCGCCTAACAAGTTCGCTTGCCGGAGTGTCCGCGTAACTCCTAATTCTAGAAGCGACGGCATCGGCCACGCTGTGCTCATTTGGCTCGAAACCCTCTGAAAGAATAAAGTACTGATATTTCGGAATTTGTATCCGGCGAAAAGCGGGGTTAGTGGCAAATGCAAGAAGTGTGTGAACAAGCTCTTCATCTGCTTTTTGCGAGAAGACTATTGTTGACAAGAAAATCATGACCTTATACTTGTCCTGACTTTCGTTGCAGGCTGACAGCTTTTGATATATCGCGAACCAATGATCAGGCAGAAATTCCGAGGGTGCATCTAACCATTTTTCGTCATAACCAAGAATATCCACCGTGTCTGTAGAAGGCCCGATGATGCAACCGGGTAGCGATTCCATTATTCTTTGTAAATCCTTGGAAACTTTAAGATTCCGTGGCCAAGAATCAACCAGTGCTGCAATATTATGAATATCAGCTCGTCGTTTTGCTTCACGGTTCCCGTCACGAGAGCTGTATTCTTTATCCTGGTTGGCAGTAAACTTCTCTGCTCCAAAACCATCCACACGATAGACGGCATTTCTAATTGCGGCCATATCAATCAAGCCAGCGTCACTGCGGCTATCTGGTTCTGGAATCTCTGTTTGCCTAATCAGCTCATCCTGAAACGGTATCAAAGATTTTGCATATGCAAAAATGCTTTCGACCTTTGTGCTAAATCCTTCATGTTGAGAAAGTGTCGGTAATGCTGACCATGAAGCATTTTGCATGGACTGTTTATGTTTTGGATAGTAAACCAGTTTTAGAGACAAGTCCCTCAATTTGAGAAGCAATTCTATCTCGCTAGAGGAAAGAGTATAGAATGACAATACAGCCGCAGAAGACAACCCTTCTAGGGCTTCTTCTGTACCAGTCCTTCCAGTAAGAGTATCAGGAAGAACGTCGGAGGTTAACGCGTGCAGGTACAGCCTGAATAGGCGAGCCCTGAGGCTCCCATTATCAATCAGCCGACCAAGTTGAGCATCGATTTTGTAGTCATGATAAGTACAGTAACTATTAGATTCTATGCTGATGTTCACCCTGACATGGCCATTATGCGGTGTAAAGAGAATTTCTCCATCGGGAATGATGATGATTCGCTTTGATTTGTCATTGCTGCATAGCACAAGTTTATTGACCAAGCCAGTGAAAGTGCCAATAGTTTGATTTTCGTCCACGAACATTCCACGAAATTGTTTCGACTCCAATTTTGAGCTCCCCAGGATTTGGTAGAAGTCAAGGTTAAAGCGTGAAAGGCGTATCTCCAATCTCTCATCGCATCGATTGTGTATCATGGTAATATGTTTCAAATCCTCCAATGGTTGTAAGATATCCGATATTGCAATAGCTGATGGACTCCGAATATCGATGACCGTCATCAATCCATTGGACAAATAGAATTGTTGCTTCGGAGAGACTGTAATCTGCCACCCGTTCTTCGGAGAAATCCAAGGCTCTTTGATTGGTCTCAATTGCACCACTCCAGATATGTCATTGCGCATGAAAATGTAGTTCTCTATGAAAGGATTCGTGAAATCGTTTGTTAAGGCAGATTTAGGAATAACTTCAAAACATTCGTCCTTTCTGCGAGTTCGTACAATTAATTCGTTGCCTATCATGTTGAAGTGAACCTAAAGTTGTGAGCATTTATTTGAGATATATTCAGTGGTATAATGTATCTGGATAATCATACCTCTTGGTTGCACACGGCTTTCCTAGTCTCAAAATTCATACCGGGCATAGTCGATGGAATGACATCCAACATTTTCTGTATAAAAAGGTTAGTCCAACAAATAGCTCGGTGATCAAGTTAAATTCATGAAATCATTACTAACCTGTCCAAAGAGCCGCTTATATGTGTCGTGAGCCTCGTAGTTGCGAGGTAGACGAGCTAGAGGGAATCCATTGATGAGTAACTCCCCAGTCAAAACGTTGAATTCAACAGAGACAGACACTTGACAATCAGTCTCTGCTGTTTTTGTTCTCAGCCATCGTTCGTTTGGAGTTTCAAGCGCTGTCCAGTCGATCCCCGCTTCGTAACTTGACCAGAGCAATTGAATAGCTATGTTGATCCCTTTCGCCTCACAGACAATAATATCGCGCAAAATTCGCTCGGCACGATGAGCTATCCTATCAAAGCGCCTCAAGCACATCTGAGTAACAATTCTAAGACGAGCGGCAGATGCAGGGCACCTATCCTGAACTGTAATCATACTTTCGACGAAAATTGCCTGGGTTTCGACGGACTTTAGCATGATTTCCAGATGGTGCATGTCAACGTCAAAAGTGCCGTTACACGTCAATGCCAAATCAAGGGCAAGAATTTCGATCGATTCGAGTTCAGTTTCTTCTTGGCAATTATGGAGAGTGTTGATAACATCTCTGGTCCACGCGATGGTAATAAACTGAATACGTAGAAGTAGTTGAAGACAGCGTTCTTGGACAATCTCATGAGAAGAGACGCTAAGCAGTCGAGTGGTAAGCATTGCGACGATTCGAAGGGCTCCTCCACCTTGCCAATTAGACTCCACGCTCGAAACTATTTTATCCAATGCCATTAAGAGATGGGTTCCAAAATCTACATCATCAAGATCTCGGTGTGAATCTCGAACTTGCTGTAAACAAACCGCAGAACCCGCCTGCCAAGCAGTCTGCGCAAGTAGTTGAAACATTTCCCCGCGGTTGAAGTCCAATACTCGGGATTCAACTTCACGCAAAATGTTCATCCATTGGAGATGGCATCCAGATCTAAGAGATGCTATCTGGTAATATTCGTGTAAGGTCAGTGTACTGGGACAATCTATTTGTCTAGCAAGAACACGGTTGGTAGTATGCTCTGTGCTTTCCAAAAAGCCTTGTAAATTTGCGAGCGCTGGAGTGAACTGTATGGTGCATAATCTTCGAATATCGAGACGTGATAAAAAACTGGCTTTGATTTCGGCTTGCGAAAATTCACGATGATCTATAACCTGGAAATTCAGCCCACTGGGCGTCAAAATGTTTTCTGTTGTAGCTAAAAAGATATTCCTTTCTTTATAATGAGAAACAATGAATGGTTTAGTCTGAGAGCCAAGTCGAATCCTTCCGTGGCTATTTTGGACATAACGTTTCAAGGCACTTTTTTCAAAATAATAGAATGTGACATTCCCTTCTCCTTTCGACATTGGCGAAAATATATCGACCAGAAGACTGTAAGTTCTATCACGCCAAGTTGAAATGATCTTCGGCACGTTAAGTTCGAACACTATCGATTTTATCTCTGATTCAGACGTCGGGAGGGGCCACTCATGTACGGCGACTGTGACTTGTTGGGCACGTGCTTTAGCAAGGCATTTTTGGCAATTTTTAAACTTATGACCCATTTCTCTACGGCGATTTGCTCCTTTACCGCGAGTGATCTCCCTTAGATCGCAGACAGATAATTTATCGGCTTCTTTCCAAGCCTCGAAAGCCCGGAGTTTGGTTTCCAGCTCTGCCCTTTTTTCGTTGCGTTCAGCTACGGCGTCAGCTATAATTTTATCCCGTAGGCGCCGGTGCTGAGTTGACTGATCAAAATAACGGACGGAAAAACTATTCGAGGTATTGATCTTCGAGAAAATACACGGCATATTCGCGAGTGAAGCAGCATTCCTATCAGTAATATATTTCTCAATGGATGCTAATCTCTTCATTTGCGGCTTTGTCGGCAATAGAAGGGGTGCGAATAAATCCGGAGTGAATCCGCATCGATAGTTCTTAAGCAGAGGTTCCTGAGATGTTGCACATTTGTCTAATGCAATCCACAAATCTAACAACGTTAACAACTTTATGGATTGATCTTCAGGAATATCCTTATAGACTTTGTCAGATGTCTCCTGATATATGGATATGAGATTTGCCAAAGCATTGAACTCGAGTTCAGATGTTTGGTACCACATTAGCCAAGTAGGAAGATGGTCCGTCACCCAAATTTCTATGTCTGCCAGGAACAAACGGCCATCTTTATTTTTTAAGCTTAAACCGGTAGACAAACTATCAGTAGTTGGGGTATCAACAATTGAAATTTCCATGCTCGTTTGAACCATCCGCATAGAACATTGAGGTGCAAGGGATTTGTGTTTCAGTGTAGATTGGTCTCTCCTTGAAAAATTGGTAATATAAGGTCCCAGGAACTGTATGCTGAGCTCTGTGTCTTGTTCTGGTCTCAGGACAGAAATGTCGGGACGCAATGGTGTTGAAAGCACGGGAATACTCTTTTTCAAGTAGGATGACGAATGCAATAACACTTGATGGACTTGAGATCGTAGCTCAGAGTCAATAACTGAGTCGAGTTTGAGTAAACGCCTCTGTATCTTCATCGACATGATAAACACAATTTCTCTAGACTTGGGAACCTGCAGTGAGCGTTTCAAAATCTGACACATGAAAAAGATCATGAAAGATTTATATTGGAGATGAGATGTTTTATTGCCCTTTCCTTCCATGAGGCCAATTTGTAGACAGACTCGGAGAAAAAGGTAGTGAGGTGAGCGTCGCCATGGTTCTAGACAATCTTTCCATTGGACTACGTCACGAGTACGTTTTTGAATACGCTGAACAACAACACGGCGCCCGACAGCGTGCAAACATTCAGTCAGCATACTGGTAACGAGTGTCGGGTCAATGGTGTCTCTAATTTCAGGTTCAGCGGTGCCTTGTTTAGTTGTATGCGGGTGAACAATGATGGGTGTCTCTCGCACTAAACTTTCGATACAATGAAGGAGTACTTCCTTGAATGCTCGTTCTTTAACACGACTTTGAGGAACGGCCACTGCTGGACCTGGAAAGTATCTTCGTAGTCGCCCAGTCGTTGTCATTAGGTCCTCATTCTTTGGCGATAACTCGAAAGTCTCAAAGGAGTATTCGGCTGAAAATCGCCGGATAATTATGCCAGCAGTCTGCTTTTCAATGTGCATAGCACAAATATCTGTAAGTCGTTAGTAAAGTAGATCCAATGTAGGGAGACATTTCACCTTGAGTTTTCATTGTTTCGAGGTTTTTGATCACTTTTGAAGTCGGCGTATTAGTGTCATCTTCTCCAGCTAACATGCCATTTACCATCTCGATGACCCGCTTGAATTGTGAATTTTGGTGAGATGAAAAAGCATCGTGGAAGTTCTGAAGTTCTTCTCGAAGAATTTGAGTTAAGACTGCATCGTGCTCTGTTCGGCCATCTTCCTGGTTGGGTAATTTTGGAGGGAGAAAAACATGATGGAAGATGTATTTCAAAGAGGATTTGGAAGCCATGTTGCAATCGAGTCTCCTGGAGATCATTTGAATGAGGAGTTAGAGAAAATCTCTTGGGAGATGCTGAAGAGGAGATTGCTTTCTTAATTGCTTTGGTTCTGAAACATGCACTACTATTTCCCTCTGATGAAATCACTGTCCTCCAGAACCTACGAGATGCTTCAAGCCCGACCTTTTAAAGAAGCAAGCATGATAAAACATGCAAATCCTTATCCAAAGATATCCTTGAAAATCTTTTGTTAAGACGGACGCTGCACGTTTCCGTTATTGTTTTGCTCAAGAATGAATCATGAATTTCAGTTTTGCGTTTATTATCGGGTATATAATACCTCACTTGAGTGATGATCCAGGTAGATAGCTCCCATACGATTGTGGGATACCACAGGTAGCTAGGAAAAAGAGGTTTGGAAAGTTGTTTGTTTGTGAAGGAGGAAAGACAAACGCACACAAATCCCCAGTAAGCAAGTAAGCATTAAAATTGAAAAAGAAAATACCCTCACCACCCCTATATTGTGCCATTGGAGAATAAATTGAGGAGATACCTATTTCATCTAAAATACCTGCATATTACCGTTTCTCTTACGCGCCAGGCAGAAGTCTAGACAAGGATACTTTTGAAGGCTTTTAAGTGGTTAAATTTCAAGCCCAACCTTCACATCACCGGTCCTTTCAGATAAGAGGCTCTACTGGGGAGAAGTGGGCTTCCCGTCATGACCAAAATGCTTTTTGATTGGTCACCAGTGAGAAGTGACTTGGCTACACGAATACCCATCACCAAGTTTTATTCCCGAAATCAAACAACGGGAAAGCCTTGTAATACTTGTATGATAAAGATATTATAAATGACATGGGATAAACAGAACGATTCGTTCCTCTGCGTTGAGGGTAGCATTTGAGGTTTGCTTGGGGTGAAGTTGCATTAGTGTGGTGTCATGCACCAGTCTTAATTAGGATTAGAGCAAAATCGACGCGCGGGCCAGCATAGAATATGTCATCAACATCCATCTCATTCAATAACTCAATTCAGATCTGACAAACAAACAAAAGATTTCTCGGGCACGTATGGTCATGGAATACTTGGGTGTATCCCAACTCGTTTTGCAAATCCGCTGTTTTCATACTAACCTAAAGATTCCGCAAAACGGAATCAATCAGCTAACCTTATGTGAGGAAAGAACAAAAGCGCAAACATGGCAGCTACAGCTCGACCATAAGCCCTTGTTGCGAATACTATCGACAGAAATTTGGGCCTTTCAATAAATAAAACTCACAATTGGTCGCTGAAAAGAAGTGTTTGCATGGTAGTATCGCTTGCCTTTGATGTCGGATCACGATGCCAATGGTTGGAAGATTTGGAGCCTCTATGGTTCCTCAACCTTCGGAGATATTAGACAACTATTGTTAAAAGGATGAGACGCCAAACTAATTTATTATATTGAAGAAACGGAGACTACACATGAAAATTGCTGGGCTGGAATGTTTTTTTGCAGGTAAAATTCCGTTGGGTTCACGCGACGTGATGGCAGGGAGATTCATACTTGTTCATATCATACGCTTTTATGGTATTGTATGATTAGATATTACCCTCCGAGACGTAAAATTGAGAGCGCCTTGGGTACAAAAATATACGATAGATTTTTGGAACTCAATAAATGTTCCTATTGCATTCGACGGCAGATTGCATTTGCTCAAGGTAAATACCAATGGCCAACACATTCGTCGGGGCGAGCAGACGTCAAATGGCTTGGCACCAGGTAAGGTCTCATATTCCAAGCCCCAACATTCTTCACATCCGTTGATATGTACGCCAAATTTTACAAGTATAAGTCTTTCTCATGCTCTCGTTCCTTTCTTCTACATACACGCGTCTCGTCTGATTTACAACTAACGGCACTATTTTCAATATGAAGACTGCAAGCTCGTTGATTCTTCTGGCCTTCGCCAGAGGTATCTGGGGGGATTGTACCAATGACCAATGTGCCGAAGCTATTACATCAATTGGCGAAATCAACGTCGGTCTCCAAATCCGTTCACTAGATTGTGCTAGATTTCTAGCGACGACTGTCACGCCTAATGCTTCGTTCGTCAAACCCTAACCCCATTCATCTTCTTTGCTAATTGAGGTAGGATTGCTTTGATCACCACAAGTGCTAATATGGAAAATTATCCATATCCTCCTGCCACAAGGACGAACGGACCCGGCCCAATCCCCACTTACGCATCAGCATGTACCGATGCCGGCGCCTACTCATCTGCCTGTACGTGTGCATCCGTCACAGCATCTACAGTAGTCGCTCCAACTCCAACTACATATCTCTACGATAAACTACCTCTCTGTGCCAACCCAGCCACATGTGCACAAGGATACAGTAATGCTGCTTGTGGAAATGGTGCTGGTATCTGTATTCCTGGCGGTGGAGATGATGGTGCTGGATTCTGTGTCGCTGCAGGCGTTTGTGGTGACAACTGCGTTAATAATTCCGATTGTGCCAGTGGGATTTGTTTGAGAGATGCGTGCTGCGGGAACTCTTGTTATAATCCAACTGTCCAACTTGTCACCACATGGGCTCCTTCTCGTAAGCTCACCAAGAAAGACCTTGGTAATATGGCTTCAATTTTTGAGAAGCTGAACCAATTGAAAGGGAAGGTGCTGAATTCTGGGAAGGAGTTGAACTCGGGAAACATGTTCAACTCGGGAAATATGTTCAACTCGGGGAAAAATTCCGGCTCCTCGAAGAACAAAATCTTGGGTACTTATCTTCCCGAAAACCATCAACCCACAAGCTTCTTCAAAGGAAAACATTGGTATTAAGATGGAATCGTGTGGATTGTTCGGATTGTTGTGATGTTGAAAAAGTATTAGATCGGACACGGTGGGAGTTGTTTATGGATCATGGTCTCTTTCAGTCGAATTTATATGGAAATTTCAGGTTGCTTGGTCTATCGGTTTCCATTTAGGTACTTCACATATATCAATGCGTCGTTTATTATCTTCTATTACCAGACTTTTTAAATCTATAGTACCAGAAAATACGAAATATATTTGTTTGCACGCATTGAAGTAAATCCTAATCTCGAGTTCCTAAGTGAAGACAATAGTATCACCATCAGAATGACATGATGAGTTATCCTAGTCTCAGCCTACCACGTCGTACGTACGTCAGTACCCTGTAAACATCGAGCAAAGGACTGCCATGCCGCGAAGCACATTGCCGAAATAGTAACTGCAACCAGTGCTTACTCAACTTAAGTATCCGAAAAGTTCCCGAGCTTGGGGGCGGAAATCAAGATACAAATATCGTGACACGCACAGCACAGCACATCAGATCTTACTCCCTTATCTATCTCTTTCCAAGCCAAAGCCATACTAAGCAAACAAATCCCCACCAAACTCCCACATCCTTCCATTCTTCCCGAATAAAAAAAAATAATGACAACCTTCATGAATTTCCTCTCCTCTCCCCTCTCCCCAACCATCAACCACTCCGTCCCCTATATCCTCACAAACTGGACACTTTCATACCTCATCCTCGCCCCTCGTCACTGGAAACAATATTACGGCTTCGATCACAATGAGTCTCCGCGTTATGATATTGAACAATATGGAGAACGAATGGTTTTAGAGGGGAAACTTACAAGGAGGCAATTGGATCGTGTGAAGAGGGTGCAGAGTGCGCAGAGTAATAGTATTGAGCATTTTGGGGTTTTTGTTGGATGTATTGTAAGATCTTGAGTTTACTTTTCTTATCTATTTGTTTGTATCCTTTTGTTGTGTTTATTTATCGATTTTCTTTTTTTTTGGAGCGGTGAAGGTGTAAGGATGGATAATGCATATGATGAATGGATCTAATAGAAATATATACATAGCTCCTAGCTCAACAAGCAGGTTTACCAGTTCAAATTATTAATAAATTTGGATTTTATTATAATTTGGCGAGGATAGGTTATGGATTTGCGTATACGTTTTTGGAGACGAGAAATTTGAGTGTGTTGAGGTCGGCGTTTTGGTGGTGGGGTAATGTTAGTTGTATTGGGATTTTGTTGGAGGCAGGTTGGGCGCTTAATGAGGGGGTGTGAGGCGGGTGAGAAAGAGGGAAGGGGGTGGTGGTTAGAGTGAGGGGGGAAGGAGTGATGGGATGGGATGGGATGGGATGTGAGGGTGGGTTGGTTTGAGGAATTTGAAATGTGGAATGTAGAATGGGGTAAGGGGTTTGATAGATGAGTATAGAAAAAAAAGGGGATGGGTAAAATCTGAGATGGCTGTGGTATGGGATGGGAAGTGAGGATTCATGCGAGTAGACGTGTGAGTCGTGTTAATTATTGCATATATATCTAGAAGTTCCTAAATAGAATAATCTCCACTCCTTATATCTCTAGCGCTCTGTGTACGATTGACCAAGAAGATGACCAAGAAGCAATACTCAATTCTTCCTACCATTGTATTAACAAAGCAGAATAACCTAAATATATAATATCAAAAAAGAGATAGAAAGATTGAGTAATTACTTAATTTTTCATCTGTTTCCAAACACGAAGTTGGGATTTAAGCACCTCTCATCATCTAAAACTTAAATTCTGCATTCAAAGTTTTGTTGCACATCTGATCTCTATAAGTGCCTTATTTCAACAATGCAAAACAAATCCACAGAGTAATTATGCAGAAATTCTTTGGTACAACATTGCCAGTGAAAGTGGCTTGTGGCTTCATCTATTAGAGACTAGCGCTTTCTTATCAACCTTCTCGGTCTGGGAACTTCATTGTCGCACTACGACATAACCTATGTTCTCACGAAATCGTTAAATTGCTTCACCACGGATGAGAGATGCAGAGCAATTACCTAGGAGGTCAATGGAATTATATTATTATCTCGCCAAAACCATCTGTTAATGAGGCAATTATTATGGTGAATAATGTACAAACTGCTCGCGGAGCTAACTATAAGTTTACAGGAATCATCTCACTCTCATAACTTCCTCTGTCCACCTTTTAGTGTGGAAATTTCTCAGGAATTGTATGAACCAATTCCTCTCGATGCCTTCTTGATCCACTTCTCAACGACCTTGAAATATTCGACATTATTCTTCTCCAGAAATCCGAAATGAGCATTGCCATGAACGCCGGCATCAGCCATCTTGATCCAATCGGCTTTTACTCCAACTTGGTTGAGATAATTGATTACACAATGCTCATACGTAATGTGAGGAGAGGCTTCACCGGTGAATGCGACATATGGGACCTTGGCTATATTGGGGAGAGTATGGATGGTGTAGTTTTGGGCGGTACTACTTTGTTGTATGCACGATCTTCTCTCCGGGGTGTCTTCACCAACCGTCTCGGTAATGAGCTCGGTGGAACTGGAAATAGGAGGATCATAATTGAGATTGGCAACGGTCAAACCAAATGGACGAGCAACTGTTCTTCCGACAGAAGATGTTTGGTTCCCGGTATATGATTCGAAGGGAATATTTCCTGGTTCGAGATTCACATTACCAAGCACCAAATATGGACATTCATCTGAAATCACAATTGGATGAATTGCGCCGATAGAATGAGAGATCAGGAATGAGGGACCAATGAGCTGAAGAAGTTCACAACCAGCTGCGCGCATGGATATTTCTTGTCGAGTGTTGTTGTTGGTCAAAGGCATAAATCCACTTTCGAAAGCATCAAATATAGGATCTCCACGAAGTCCAGTCCCGGGCCATTGAGTATGCAGTTGACTTTGCGGGTAGGAGTTTGCGATTTGTGGGGCAGTGAAACCAACCTATGGAAATCGTAAGCGTCATTCATGGTAGCACCAATGAAAGATAGAACAAGAATAGTACCTCACTAATATTTGCAGTTGATCCAATTCTCAAAGGATACCCTACTAAATCTTCTTGAGTTCCACGTCCTACACTTGTCTGATCGACGATGTATACTTGATATCCATGATCCAAGAACATCGATGCAAATCCTTTACGATTGTCAGGTGTATTGAGCCATGTCTAGACCTGGTCAGTCGATGCTAGTTTTTTTGGAATTGAGAAATGTGACTTACCGCGCCAGACACTCCTCCACCATGAAATAAGACCAAAGGATAAGGCTTTTTGATACCCCTATGAGGCGTCAATTTCTCAACATACATTTGATCATATGTCAACAATCCAATGGCAGCATTTACATAACGCCCCCCAACCCAGAAGACATCGCGTTTGTAGGACGACTCCTTCGATTCACATTGAGGCTTGATTCCATTGATCCCGGTACAATCCAGCTCATCTGAATAATGAGCTGAAGAGACCGTTGCAAGGCCAATAATCACTGACCAAAGGAAAAACATCTCGAGAACGGAAAGAGTGGGTGAGATGAAAATCGATTGTGAACCCAAAAGAAAAGACAGATTTTCAAGAAAGGTTCACGCCACTGCATGGTAAATTAAATGACAAGAAACCGACTGAAGTCTAATTTCGCCCCGCACTTGTGTCTACAGAGTATGTAATCTTACCAAATTTGCTGCATTGCTAGGCCCCATTGTTATCGGATATTGTGGATCTGGTTGATCATGTCCCATTTCGAAAAACCCACAGGTTAACCCACCTTTGAGAGGCGGAGAAAATTGTGTTACCTACATGTGCGATTAAGGGGAAATCATGATATCAGGTGAAAAAAGTGCCTGGCGAATGCTAGCCAGATGCTAGAAATTTGTGTGTAAGGATTATGCTTCGAGAAACTGCCACTTTGACCATCATATGCCCAAGCTCATTTCTGGAAGCTTTCTGAGAATTCGCTCGAAGCCGTTGAGATAACTGAAAAAGCAAGTGCTTTGGGGCTTTTTTATCAAAGGCAAGGTCCTGCTATATATCTCAGTGTTCGTAACTCAGATGAAGCACCAAGATATATATAAATAAATGTCAAACTTCAATACCTCGAAATCTGGGCAGACGAAACAGACTCTGTATGAAAAGAAGCTTACAACAGGACTAAAATGTTAGTGGCTTGGTTGAGCCCCGGAGAAGAACGAGACCAATGAATTAGTATGGAAGTTCTGGACGGATTTGTAAATCATGTCGGGACTTGCTAGTAGTAATCCCGAGGCAATACTCATCCATGACGTTTTCCCAAGGATACCCATGGTGTCGAGAAGTCTGGCTCGGTTGCACAATTAGTTCATTGTTCAAGGCGAGGTGAATAATTCATACGGGAGAATTATTTAGAGAAGCAATAAACTAGCTGTCTCCTTCCCGATTTGAAAGGATCTTCCTTAGAGTTGGTGCAAAAGCCAAGCGAGAGATAGCTAGCCCCAAGTTTCAAGAAATGGGATTGATAAAGTAGCAACTGTATTTCTTGCGCGTACATGTGAGCAACTTGTTAGTGTAGGTGTCTGGAAATGACTTAAAGCTCGCTTCCACTTCGAACAAAATGGATAATTCCACTAGGTCAAACGATGTCATTTCAATCATTCAAAGGCCCTTACTGAGGCTTAGTCGTTGGAGATAGCTAGTTTATTGCTTCTGATAATGACTACCAGTATTTTTTTATGAAAAAATTTGATAAAAGCTTCAACCTTGGGTGCTAAATCGTATGATGGTAATACATCGTTCGCAGCATGTTCCCACCCAGATTTCTCGGATCAACAAATTGCTTCAAGGTTATGAAAGCAATTGTGGATTAAAATCTACTTTAGTCGTGAATCATGGATTTTCGTATCCATAGATCGCACGAGTTTCTGGGTCGCTTTCCCATAAAAGTTTAATATATCAATCTATCTCGAGCTTATCCAACCCCGAAACTTCCCTCAAACTCTATTGATATCCAAAGATTTTAAGGCTTACAGCTATTAACCTTGAATCATTAGCAAATTGGGCTCCGTTGCTTGAATGATCAACACGCAGGATGGAAAATCCGGGAGATTTCACAGGAAATTTCATACGCCAGTAAGGCTGAGAGCAAAATAATGGATCTCCCAAGCTACACCGCAGGAGATACTTGCAAATCAGCTTCAGGAGAAGGAACGTTCAGCAAATTTTGTTGTTGTTCCAGAAAAACATTTCTTGCACGTTGCTTGGAACGAGGAACGGTCCGGTGGGGAGAGTAGGATGGCGCCAATTTGTTTTCGTGGTACTAATTGAATATTGGTAAGAAGGCCAAGTAAAAACGGACCGGTACTCAGAATACTCGTACCATATTTGCACGGCCTACGTAGTCTGTGTCCTGCGTCCATCGGAGCATGAAACTTTAAATTACACAGTATGGTCGCTTATATGTGTATGGGGACGCCTGTTGCAGTGTTGCTATATAGAATTGGGAAGTTGTCGGCAAAATGTCATGGAAGTAGTGATGTGATTTGGGTGGATATATGTTACACGGGGGTATCCAGACTTATAAAGGAATTCGGGAGTATCCCTCCGTTATTTTCCTTGCGATTGCTTTTATGCTCTACACCCATACCTTTCCCTAATTGGCATCCCGCAGAGAAACCAGAACGTTTAAATTTCTCTGAAGACTTGGTAATGTGAAAATGCAATAGCGGGAGAGTTGTAGGGATCGAGTGATTCGGCACTTAAGGGGATTGACTGATCTAAAGGCCAACCGTCCTTGAAAATTATCTCCCTTAAAAGAACCATGCTTGGAATGCCTTCAATTTCATGGATGGCCCTTCGAAGTCTTGGACGGACATTACCTATTTTTACCGATTCTCTAATTTCACATGTATTTCTCTACCGTGTATTCGGGTACGATGGGAATTTACTGCGATTTTCCTGATGGATCATTCCCCGGGATGTTTCATATCTTATATTTATGGTTTGTCAATCTGAACTCTATCAACAGGACACGAAAATTTTCTATGTATTTATGTCTCCTCAAGATTCTTTTCCACTTTTCAACCTGGTCGTGATTGTTGCTCCGTCACAAAGATTTGCATGTAAGAATTGCTGAACCATTCAATGCAATCCTTAAAGCCACGTTTCCCCGCGATATTCCACTCTTTTTCCCCAGGAGTCTCGATAAATACCAGGGGCGTTCATTGTTGCTGCTGCTTGATTTTACTGATCGACCGGAGGAAGTGGACACGTTATCTCAAGTACGAATGAGCTTTAGACTTCCATTTACCTCATCATGTCTTCGATTTTATCATCATCAACCATCATCTCCTCAGCCACGGCAACCTTTCCAACCGCCATCCCCACAGGTACCATATCCGCACTCATTGGTCACCCTCCCAATACCACCAATGACTACTACATAGTCGCATACCTCAACAATGCCTTTGGCCGAAAAATCTCTCCAATGAAGGGAATTACAATCCCCCCTTTATCACCACCAGATTATGTCTTCGAGTCCCGCTCCACCTCACTCCTAATCGCCATGTCCGTATCCATTTTCTTCATGTTCAGCTTCACAGTCCTCCGTCTACTTATCCGTCTCCTAAATCGCGGTTTAGTACTAGGTCTCGACGATCTCTTTATAGTTCCCGGCGTGATCCTCGCTATGACTTGGCCCATATTACAGATCCTAGCAGTCGTATATGGAGGCGCCGGAAAACATATTTGGGATGTCACGTATGAGGAATATGGATATTTTAAAAGATATACGAATTTATCCAAGACGTTCTTTTTCGTGTCCGCAGGAGTTGTGAAAATTTCGATTTGTCTTTTTAATCGCAGACTTACTGCTATGACGACGAGACGTTGGTTGTGGTTTAATAATGCCTTTTTGGTGGTTCTGGTTGTTTTTATCTTGGTGTCCCTCTTCTGGACTATCTTTTCGTGTAATCCTGTATGGGGCGGTTGGGATGCTATAAGATTAGGAAGAGAAGGGGTTGTGGCTAAGTGTTTTCCGGTCAGTACTTTAGGGTCGGTTCTCAGTACGGTTCATGTAGTTACGGATTTTGGACTTCTGGCTGTCCCGCTCATTGTACTGTGGAAAGTGAAGATGGGTTGGAGGACAAGAGGGAGATTGTATGTTGTTTTTGCTGTGGGGGGAGCTAGTATGATTGGGAGTATTTTGAGACAGATTAAGCAGGCGGAATTGGAATCGGATGTATTGTGTAAGTTTGTTGTTTTGTATATCTTCATTCTGAGGTTTTGGGCGGGGCTATATTTTCATTCTCCTGTCGCATTTCCATAAACTAACATACTCCAGGGTCCTTCAAATCTCTAGTAGATTGGACACTAGTCGATCTGACTCTTGGCGTGATCGCCGCCTCCCTCCCCGTCCTCTCAGCCATCATCCCAGCAAAATGGAAATCAATGCATACCTCCTCCTCCTACAAGTTTCCCTCCAACCACCGCTCGCATCCTCTATCCAATGCAGAAAATTTCCCACGCTCGAAATTTACAGGGAAAAATGGAAGAGATATAATGGGTGGTCGCAGTGGAAGAAACAAAGGAATTAAAAGTACACCGAGCGGTACTTTTGGAGAAAGCGAGGAAAATATCGTAAGGACGGATGTTATTGAGTTGAGTTATCGGAGTAAAGTTGATGTGGATCAGAAAAATGATGAAGAAGGAGAAGAAGAGAATGTGGGGAAGGAAGAGGGGAATGGGGAAGGGAGTTCGGTGGGGAGTTCGGTGGGGAAGATTAAGAGGAGTTTTTCGAGGAAGAGGAATAGAGGGGATTCGGTGGAGAGGGGCTTGGATAAAGATAGTGATGCATGGGGAGTATGTCATAAGTGAATAGTAGGGATGAGCATATGCGGATTATGGAGGGAGGGTGGGTAGTTTATGATAACAGTATGGGGGATTAATAGGAGTTTGAAAAATGGGTCTGGCGTGGTACTTTGATGGGTTTGAAAGGGATATTTGGTGAATATTCGAAATCACCTGGAGTTTTATGGATGGGTAAATTAGCGCTGGTGGAATATACCAAATCTCATTTGTGCTGGGGACATTGTACAAAGTGCTAAGCTACATACGGTCAGGGTGGATGTTTATATATTGGGCTGGAAAATACCTATGTTATGATGTAAATGACTTGTAAATAATAACAGAAAAATATTTTAGGCAGGACAGTACGTCCGTCTCCGAAGAAATATGAATCGTTTATCACTTTTTTTTTCTCGTATGGTGATGTTTGTGCCTGTGAGCGTTAAGATGAGAAGAAAGCCATGGGTATTTAGTGTAAAATCATTCATCGGAGTAATGTATGCATGAAGTAGTACTTCAAAACTCCGACACAACATCATCAGCCATAAACCCATTATCCACCCCCTAAATCACTATCATTCCAGTATGATATAAGACGCGATAATCGGTCCTCTCAAATCCAACTAAGCATAAAAAGAAAAGAAAACTATGCAATCAAATGCTCCAATGACCTTTAATGAATTCACTATTCCTCGTGTATATATGCCAAGCCTCTTAAAATCTTTTGTTGCATATCTGTTGTAGTGCTTGAAGCCTATAACAGATTCTCATAGTCCCTGTAGCTTCTGTGGTCCGGATGGTCTGTGGCCAGGTACCGAGTATTTGGAATCTTATGGAATGTATGGTATTAAGGAGGAGGATATGCATATATACTACTCAAGGGAGAGCTAATCAAGCCGGCTACCCCTTGCGTACGCGAGCTTCCGGTAGGTATCATTGGTATGGAATGAAGGTAATTAATTATGCTTGAACATGGTGACTTTGAGGAATTGAATTTATTCGTATAGGTAGGTTGATTGATTGATTAAATTAACGTCTACACTGAGTCTATGACTATCTAAGACGGCTAGGAGCTTTGTAGGCTTCTAACAATAGTAAATGGAGAGTGGCTGGCCTTATTCGACCGTAGCTAATACAGGTTGGGGAGATTGAAAGCCTCAATCTTCTAATGTTTGAATGGGGGAAGTGAAAACTAATACTAGGGAACCAAGCCCGCCTTACAGATACTCTCGTATTCAAGTAAGAGGAATAACAAATGAAATGTAATGAAATTTGACATTGGGGTGATTGCCCAAATTGACCAAATTGACCAAATTGACCAAGTTGACCAAATTGACCAAATTGACCAAATTGACCAAATTGACCAAGTTGACCAAATTGACCAAATTGACCAAAATGACCAAATTGACCAAATTGACCAAATTGACCAAATTGGCCATAATTGATCAATTCAATCACAATCTTCCGGTCCACCCCCTTCTTCTCCGCCTTCTTCCTCTTCTTCTTCATGCATTCTATTGAGATGCCATGATCTGGTGGCTATTCTCGTCGCCTCGATAAATTCGAGGGTCTTGATGATTCCTGCTTTAGTATGAAGCAGATATTTCATGGTAGGTCGGACTGTGGGGTTATCCTTATTGAGGGTTTTCCTTGCCATTTTATATAAAGGACAACTGAGCAGAAGATGATCAGGAGATTCCTTTCCCCCACATCTACAATTGTCATTAGAGGAGATACCGAATCGTTTCAAATAAGATTTGAAGTATCCGTGTCCAATTTTGAGTTGGAACAGAGCACAGATTGTGCTTCTTTTGATGTTTCCTGGAATTCTGATTTTTGAGCTGATCTTCCAGGGGTAGTTTCTTGAATATGTTGACGATGGTTGATGAAAGTTGTTAGTGTTAAGGATGGTTATCCAGTTCTCTGATTTCATTCTTTTTATATCCATTCCAATGGAGGCATAACTGGTTTCGTGAGATGAGGATGGTATTTTGGTCGCCTCTTTTGCAAGAGAATCAGCTAGCTCATTTCCTTGTACAGATGTATGTCCAGGGACCCAATTGAGAGAGATTTCGGCTCCTTTATTTTGAATAGCTTCCGCAGCTTTTATAGCTTTGATTTGACATGATTGACCAGGTAAATCGGAGGGGGTTTTCAACCGGAATAATCCTGCTTGATTATCTGAGTATATCTTGAACTTGTTTCCTGGTTGGGCTATTGAATTTGCGTATTCGATCGCTTTAACAACTCCTAGGAGCTCCCCATTATAAACAAGCTGATTCACACCTATATTGATAGTCTCTTGATGAGAAATTCGGCCATTTGGTAAGATAACCGCTATCCCGATTCCAATCCCTATTCCCTCTAAAGTGGATGAGGCATCGGTGTATATTGTAATGGTATTTTTGCACCTATATTTGAAAGCCAGATTGTGAATCATCGCAGCTTCTTCTTTTCCTAATTTGCTGATATTGACTTTATATGGAACTTCTTTCTTCCAAGGAGGAAAGTAGAAATGATGGATTCCTTCCAAAGTGAGAGGATCGAAGTCTTTCTGAATTGAATTTTTGATCTTTTCGAGTTGAGTAGGTTTTAATTGCTTTCTTTGAGGGGTTGCAACTACATCTTGATTCTCCTTTTCTGTAGCCAGCTTTGTAGCTATTAAATTGACAGGATGAGAAGGGGAGATTTTCAATAATCTGAAGGCGTATTGTTTGATTCCAGCATTTAGCCTTACTTCTGGAGGGCACAATGCGGCTTCTATTTCCATTGGTTTTATTGGTGAGGTTTTGAATATTCCTAGGATTTTTCGAAAAGCGAGGTTTTGCAAGGATTGAAGGATTTTCTTGAATTGGTTTTGCCCTTTCCACCATAAAATTGAACCGTAGTCAGCTATACTGGTGACACATGCCATATAGAGCTGTCTCATTGCCTTGGGACTAAGGCCTTTTTCAGAATTAGCAAGTCTAGCCATTCGGTAGAATGAGGTTTTAGCCTGGGTAGCTCGGATTGTGACATGTTGTTTGAAACTGAGGCCAGGGTCGAACTATATGCCTAGTCATCTGACTAGTGTTGAGGGTTGAATTATCTCCTCGTTCGGAAGCTTGATTGAGGCTGTCTTCGTATCTTTGGATGTAGAGAAGTGTATTAGTTCCGTCTTCGCTAGATCAAATTGAATAGCATTTTCTTTGCCCAGAGCATATATCTGTTTAGTTGCTCTTTCGAGGGAGATGATGTTCTTTTTCCAGGATGTTGAAAATGTTGTTAAAGCTATATCATCTATATATGAGAGATATTTGATCGAATTTGCTGAGAATAGATCTCGAATATAAATTAAGAAGAGGATTGGCGAAATAGGGCTGCCTTGGGGGATCCCGGTATTGATTGGTTTGAAGGTTTCAATTTGGCCATCGAATGAGAGCTTGAGTAGCCTTTCCTTCAAAAAAGATGAGATCCAGGCGATTAGGCTGGTTGGGAGGTTTAGGTTCTTGCAGATATCTAATAATTTGTTCATAGATACATGATCAAAGGCGCCTTTAACATCCAGGAAGAGAGTTGAGGTTTTCTTCTTGGATCTTGAATTTCTTTCGATTTCGGTAGTGAGTAAGATTGCTGTATCGATGGCTGATTTCTTTTGTCTTCCACCCATTTGAGAGTAATGAAGTAATTGCGTAGTCTCCGCTAAGTAGCTAAGCCTTTAAGCCAGAATTCTTTCACTTATCTTGCCAAGGCAATTTAGTAGGGCGATAACTCTATAAGCTTTTGGGGCCGAATAGTCTGGTTTTGAAGGTTTCTTGAGTATCGCTCCAGTGGCTTGTTTCCAGCAAGAAGGATGGTAACCAAGGTTGATAAGATGACTGAAGAGGGTGAAGAATGCTTTTGGTATTGCTTTGTACGCTTGAATAATGATATCTTGAGTGATCCCATCGGGGCCAGGGGTCTTTCCTTTGATTTTTGCAGAGCACGCGTTTAGGAGTTCGCTCTCTATAAGATCAGGCCATTCCCATTTCTTAGATTGTTTATAGCTTTCCCAATTGGGCGATGGGGTGAATGGAGGAGGAGGAAATAGGGTCGATCTAAATGCAGAGCATTTTCCCTCGAAAGAATTTTCTAGTTTAGAGGGATTGGATCGAATATTCGGGATTCGTTCGGTTTGTATATCTTTTGTGTATGACATTGCCTTGAATATGGATTGGGTATCCTCTTTTTCAAGGAACTCATTCCAATAGTTTTTCTTTGCTGTTTTAATAGCTTGGAAGTAATGATTCCTGGCTGACTGGTAGATTTTCTTGAACATATCGTCTTCCGGGTAAAGCTTGGCGTTCTCAAATGCATTAGAGAGTCGTTTTCGAAGGGCTTTCAGCTCTGGGGACCACCAGGGTTTAGCTCTTTTTGTGGACTTGATTCTCGGTATACTGGTTTCAGCCGAATAAGTGATTATTCGGGTGAATTCTTTTGCAGCTTCATCCAATACTTGTATGTATTGGCTCTTGTCGAGAAGGGAATCAAGAGAGTTGGATTCTGAGGTAGCGATATTAAGGTATTCACTCGAATTTAAGGTGGTTGATATCGATATTTTCGATTTGAGGGTATTCGCGAATTTTTCCCAATCCGCAAGTTTTGTGTTGAATCTTGCTGGCTGAGCTATATTCGTTGTACGGGATAAAGTGCCCTTTACTTCAAAGAGAATGCTTAAGTGGTCTGATCCAAGATCAGGGAGGACTTGCCAATCAGTGATATAGGGAGATACTGAATCTGTGGCTAAAGTAAGGTCTAAGACACTTGGATTTGTCATATTTATTGGGTTTCTTGAGACCAGAAAGAGCATCAGATTGAATTGATTGATTCTCTAGCTAAGCAGTTAAGCTGCGAGTATATATTCAAAAAAATGAAGGAATAAGGTTAGGTATTCAGCCTTCGGAATTAAAAGTGCTTTAAAATCAAAATATTGAAAGCAAACAAACAGTATACCAAAAAGGAAAGAATGAATTAAAAGTTGAGTTTTGTTTGCTCCTTATATGCATCATGCAATATATATGCATATGCTGCCAAGATCCCAGGAGGTCAACAAATATCTACTTCATACGAAAACAGGACTCACCAAAACTCTCGAATTTATCGAAGCCACGCGGATAGCCACTAGATCATGGCATCTCAATAGAATAGAGGAAGAGATAGGAGAACAAGATGAAAAAGAAAGGGTAACCTAAAGAGCCAAAGGGTTAGAATAGCCCCTTTACAACCCATATTACCAACTTTGCAAATTTGCAAAGCTAAATTATCACCCACCCAAACATTAAAAACCATCCATTATCCTCAATCTGGCCGATTCTTCTGGTCAATTCAGCCAATACCTGATCACCTTGGTCAATATGGTCGATTTATTTGGTCAATTTGGTTGATTTGGTCAATTCATCTGGTCAATTTGGTCAATTCATTTGGTCAATCTGATCAATTCGGTCTATCCATCTGGTCAATTCATTCTCAATCGTGAGGTTTTACCACCCCAATTTGAATTTTACTTATTTCATTTGTCATTTTCCTTATTATATACGAAGAGTATCTGTAAGGCGGGCATGGTTCCCTAGGATTAGTTTTCACTTCCCCCATTCAAACATTAGAAGATTGAGGCTCTCAATCTCCCCAACCTGTATTAGCTACCGTCGAATAGGGCCAGCTACCCTCCATTTATTATTGTTAGAGGCCTACAAAGCTCCTAGCCGTCTTAGATAGTCATAGACTCAGTGTAAACGTTAATTTAATCAATCAATCGATCTATGAATTTACTTGTTACTAACTTCAGATGAAGGCTTTGATCAAACCTCAAATGTCGAAAATACTCGATTTTACGATAGGGGTTATATTGCTTGGGACACCACATAGGGGCACTGATAATATTACCTCAAGCGAACTTCTGCAAAGAATTATCCGCGCTGGTACTGCAGGAGAAGCATCCTCATTAATCGCATTAGAAGCTAATAACGAAATGGTATTGGATGCAGTACAAGGGTTTTCAATAGTGGCTCATGAAAAGAATATTCCAGTACATTGCTTTTTTGAACAAAAAAGCTCCAAGGTATCCAAGATGTTCGGAGATGATTATAAGGATTTTATTGTGGATGAAGAGTCGGCTATCTTAGATGGCTTTGAACGATATGGCCTGCCACTCGATCACTATCAACTCAATAAGTTTTCCGATCCTAAGGATGGAAATTGGAGAGAACTTTCTGATGTCATCACCAATCTTTGTGATAATGCACAACAAGAACTAGCTAATCGCAAGAGTGGGAATGGGAATAGAAATGGATATGAAAATAACAGTCGTGATGAAGGAGCTAGCTTTTCAGGCCATTTTTCTACTAATGGTGGGAAGCAATTTATTGGGGGTAATTTCAATTCGGGTGGTGGATCAATAACTTTTTAGTTACTTTGAATCTCTTTCACGTGACAAACCGCCTCTGCGTTCAGCCCCGGACGTAAAAACAACAATGACAATCTACGCAGTAAAAGCGTCTATTCCACCCGAGGACGCAATAAACAGTTCGAGTAACTTGGAAGCTTTCGAGTTCAATTACTTCAAGTATATTTATCACAATGCCCGATCCACTTGATAGTGTTACCGCTAGAATCGTTACTAGAATCGAAGCTTTACTCCACCTTGGTAGCACAGTCCATCAATATCTAAGTAATATCAAAGACCCAATCACAGATCACAACAATATCATCAACGAGATCAACTCTATATATGAAATCCTTTCTACTTTACAAGCTAATATACAAAACAATTCAATCAATAATGAAGATTGGTCGACAATTTTTCAAAGACTTGAAGACTCCGATGGCCCATTAAACCTCTTAAAGACAGCACTCCAGGAATTAACTACGAAATTCGAGGATACAGCTTCTACCATAGATGTTAGGGTCCTTCCATGGGATTTCAAGCAGAATGAAGCAGAGGAACTCTTCCGATTTGTTACAAAGCAGAGATCCTTACTATCTTTGGCTTTGAGGAATAACTATGTTGCACCTCCGACGGATATCCACGATAACACACTCCCTATTCGAGATGATATCGAGGTAAGGTCTACTCCCCAAATGATATATGTAGGCTAATATCTTATATAACCAGAATACAAACCTTTATAAACGATATTACACAAATCATGATTCAACTTTCAACTCGCAGTATCAAGATGATAACTCCCGATATCTACCTGAAACACAGTCTAAACGACAGAGAATTAATCGACAAGGAAATTTTACAAACGCAGGCGGATCACAATTCATTGCATCAACCCTCAATTCTGGGGGGGGGCCTATTAATATCAATACTCACACCCCAGAAAACCGCTGCCTAATCGACCTACGAACCACTGATCCACGATTGGACAAGAGACGTATCGAAGAGACTAAAGGAGGACTACTCGATAATGTATATAATTGGATTTTCGATAATAGTGATTTTCAACAATGGCTCTCCAACCAAGATAATCGTCTACTTTGGATCAAAGGAGATCCTGGCAAGGGCAAGACCATGTTGCTCTGTGGTATAATAAATAAGCTGCAGAGATCGGATGAGACTGCCTTAGCCTATTTCTTTTGCCAAGGCACTGATGCACGCATTAATAGTGCTATAGCTGTTCTACGTGGCCTTATCTATATGCTCCTAGATCGGCAGCCTGCCCTTCTCTCGCATTTACAAAAGAGATATGAGAAGGCAGGGGAACAGTTGTTCAAAGATGCTAATACCTTTATAGCACTCTCTGAGATTTTGAAGGATATCTTGCATGATAAGAATTTGAAGCCGACGATCTTGATTATTGATGCACTTGACGAATGCCAAAAAGACCTGCCACAATTACTTCGCCTAATTGTTTCGGGCTTATCCATTTATTCTCGTGTTAAGTGGCTTATCTCTAGTCGGAACTGGCCCGAAATCGAAGAGCAGTTACAACATGCCGAGCAGGGAACCCGGCTCAGTCTTGAGTTGAATGCGGAATCAGTATCTGCTGCTGTCAGGTGGTATATCCGAGAGAAGGTGAAATATCTTGCGAGAACAAAAAAATACACAAAGGAGACAAAGGATACTATCGAACGTTATTTCCTAGAACATGCAAATGGAACTTTTCTTTGGGTGGCTTTAGTTTGTCAAAATCTTGAAAAAGCTCGATTATTCACGAATTCAAAGCTACAAGATTACCCTTCCGAACTTGACCCTTTATATAATCGTATGATGAAACAGATAGTAGATATGGAAGATATCGATGCGGCTCAGATATGCCTTCAGATCCTGGCTATTGTAGTAATAGCATATCGGCCTCTTACGCTTGACGAACTAATGTCCCTGATGGAGATGAATAATGAGATTCCGCTAGAGGAAATAATACAACTTTGTGGTTCCTTTTTGGTTTCTCGTAACAGGAGTGTATTCTTTGTTCATCAATCAGCACAGGATTTCCTTTCTAAAAAGGTTGCTAAAACAATATTTCCAGATGGAATTGGGAAAGTTCATAACAAAGTACTTCTAAATTCGATAACAGTTATGAGCAAAACTCTAAAACGCGATGTATACGGTTTGGGGTATCCCGGCTTTCCTATTGATAAAGTCAAACAACCCGATCCCGATGTATTAGTTTCTATACGGTATTCCTGTATTTACTGGATTAACCATTTAAGAGATGGAGATCCTGAACAAAACAGAGAACACATTCAAGATAACGGCAATATTTATGAATTCCTCAAAAATCATTTGCTACATTGGCTGGAGGTTATGAGCTTGATGGAGAAAACTTCAGAGAGCATCAACGCAATAAGTTCTTTAGAGTCTTATATTCCAGTGTGTCAATACTATTTGGTAGTTCTTTTAGGAATTCAGCTAATAGATAATAAAGACTAACAAGGGTTCTGAACTCTATACTTTCATACATGATGCCAAGCGCTTCGTCCTTTATAACCGAGTAGGAATTGAACAAGCTCCTCTTCAAATCTATTGCTCAGCCCTTTTCTTTGCTCCAGAGAATAGTATTATTCGAAAAACATTTCAAAAATGTATCCCGAGTTGGATTTATAAAATATCAAGGACACGATCAAATTGGAGTGCCGCCCTCCAAACGCTCGAGGGTCATTCGAATTCGGTTTACTCAGTTGCCTTTTCACCAGATGGCACAAAAGTAGCTTCCAGCTCTTATGATCAGACGATCCGGCTCTGGGATACGACCACAGGCGAATCGCTTCAAACGCTCGAGGGTCATTCGAATTCGGTTACTTCAGTTGCCTTCTCACCAGATGGTACAAAAGTAGCTTCTGGCTCACACGATAAAACAATCCGGCTCTGGGATACAATCACAGGCGAATCGCTTCAAACGCTCGAGGGTCATTCGAATTGGGTTAGCTCAGTTGCCTTCTCACCAGATGGTACAAAAGTAGCTTCTGGCTCACACGATAAAACAATCCGGCTCTGGGATACGACCACGGGCGAATCGCTTCAAACGCTCGAGGGTCATTCGAATTGGGTTAGCTCAGTTGCCTTCTCACCAGATGGCACAAAAGTAGCTTCCGGCTCTATCGATCAGACGATCCGGCTCTGGGATACGACCACGGGCGAATCGCTTCAAACGCTCGAGGGTCATTCGAATTGGGTTAGCTCAGTTGCCTTCTCACCAGATGGCACAAAAGTAGCTTCCGGCTCTATCGATCAGACGATCCGGCTCTGGGATACGACCACGGGCGAATCGCTTCAAACGCTCGAGGGTCATTCGAATTGGGTTAGCTCAGTTGCCTTCTCACCAGATGGTACAAAAGTAGCTTCTGGCTCTTATGATCAGACAATCCGGCTCTGGGATACAATCACAGGCGAATCGCTTCAAACGCTCGAGGGTCATTCGCGTTCGGTTGGCTCAGTTGCCTTCTCACCAGATGGTACAAAAGTAGCTTCCGGCTCACGCGATGAAACAATCCGGCTCTGGGATACAATCACAGGCGAATCGCTTCAATCTCTCAAAAATCATTCGGGTTTAGAGGCATCCTCAGCCTTTGAACGGTACTTTATATCAAATCATTGGATAGCTGAAAGATCAGATGAAGAAGTGCGAAATATTTTTTGGTTACCTCCAGACTATCGACCAACTAGTACATATTTTTGTAACGGAGTTATAGTCATGGCATTTTCCACCGGTGGCATTTTTCTTCTGAAATTTGAGTATGAAAATTTCATATCGTCCAAGTAAAGATCAGTTTCAATATATCCATTACTGATTATATTATTTGTATCTTTAATATAGTATCTATTTGCCACCTTGATTCCAGTATGTTCTAGTGTAGTGATGTGGTAGTTTTATTGGTACAAAGAAATATAAAGAAATATTTTATTTGATGCACCTTCGAGCTAGTCATTATTAGAATTAAAGGTCTGAAAGCATAAAGAGAAAGATGTAAATTCGATTCTGTTCCCAGCTTTATATCATATACTGTATATATATATATATAGAGTTTATCTCTGATTATGGTAGAATGCTATGATTTTAGAATACTGTTATTCTAATCATTTTATTAAAAGTCAATATTAGTTTCATAATGATTAATCATATTGAATGAATTACTAGCCTTGTTAAAATATTTGCTTAACCTTTGTTTAACAATAGTAGTGAAAAATATATCGATTCTATTACTTAAAATTTAAAACTAATGAAAGAGAAGAGAGAGAAATCTATATATAATATACTTCGAATAGATCTTGAGTTTGATGGATACAATAAAAAGTTCCAGAAGATTGGTGTATGAATTTCCAATATAATTACTTTTTGGGTTTTGTCGAGTATTGCATCTGAATCGCCATTATAGTCCAGTGCGGAAGTGCATTATGGATCTTCTCTCAAAAGCAACCGTGTTTTATCCTGATTATCGTTTAATATTCCTCCCGATTCCTATAGAATATGTTTCCTCTTAATTTGTGCCGTTTCTAAGCGTTCTTTGGAATGTAAAATATTGTAAGGAATGAAAGTTTTTGTGGAAGTCAATTCATTAGATATCAACATTCAATGCTTGGGAAAGAATGGGAAGATAAAGAAGCTCTAGGATATGTTGCAGCTGAAACTCGAGATTATATGTTGTGTCATGCCCAATTCTGGTACGTTTAAGGAAACATCTGAAAGGCCATTCTTGATATTCGGCAATTGGTAACACCGGACTGGAGGAACTTCAAGAAGTTGGTGAATAAAAGTGAAGGTTGTTTAAGGAGCTCTACTTGATATCCTATCATAGACTGGTATATCAACTACTACACCAATAAGTCCAGAATAGTAAGGCTTCGACTTCGACGATAGACTCATCGTATAAAGATTGTAGTCGGAGAGCTGATTGCTCCAAACACAACCATTATATGACTATACCCAAACCGTAAGATTCGTGACTTGATCGGTAGGCACTTTAGCACTGGGAGTATAATGAACAGTAATTTTTATAACGAAAACAAGCATTGACACCGGTTTACATCATTCCGGATCAATGTCAAAGAGACAATCTATGTTGACGTGCTGTATAATTAAAGAAATGCATAGCACTACCTAAAAATGCTGAACATCCTTGATAAGGACAGTGAAATCCCTCATCAGCGGTACGAGATTGAAGGTGCTGAGTTTTGATATGTCGATTAAGACTATCAATACGAAGGTATTTGTACTCTCGTTTCTCTGGCCTTGCTTCATTATCATTCCATTTGCAGAAGGCACAAAATAATGTAGAGACCTTGGAAAGGTTATGAGATCTTGTTGTTATATCAGCAATTAGAGATGTCGAATCTGTGTCTTCTGATAAGGTTTGGGAGTTGATATGTTTTCGAGGCCGTCCTTTGGATTTCGATGCTCGATATTGGTGAGGGGATTCTTGGCGTTTGTAAAGTTGGATCAAGTTTTGAACAAGCTCGATCCGCTTTTGAATGATCTAATCCTCTGTAAGGCTTGTATGTGGTTCGAAGAGCAATCTGGCTATAGTAGCTTGCTCCTCAAGCTCGTACTCAATTGTTGAAGGGGTGAGGATATCGGCGGGAAGAATTCCTTGCAATTGTCGATCGACCTCGATAGTATGAACAGTCTTGTGAAACTCCTTGATAGTTTTAGCCAGCAACTGTTTGCTTTTTTGGTTCTTCAAATTATTGATTTCGGTCTGTATTTCTTGATGTTTTCTATACCATCTCGTTTCCGCAGCTGCTCTGATAGTGGGATAACTGCGTGACTTGATGTTCAGAACAGACTCTTTACGCTTCTGAATAAGTTGAAGAATTTCGGGATCTTGGCTAATCTCAAACTTCTGCGCATCGGTCAGGTCTGAAGGGGCCCGTTCGTGACGAGATAGTCGGCCAACAGCTCGAATTAGATCTTCTCGTCGTGTAGATCCAAGGTAAATAGCTTGACAATCTGTGTCAATGAATGCTTGCATATAATATCGTTCATAAACATCTCCCCGATGGCCCATGATCTGCCGGCGTTCTTCTGGTGTAACCGACTCTATATCGACAATTAGCTGAATTTCGACAGGAAGTCTCAAGAGCAAGAGAAAAGTGTGGTCTGAAAATTTGGACATAAGGAAAAGAACTTGATAAGAATAAGGGATAGAATAAATGGGAAAGATTAAGAGAATTTTGTATGAAAAACCTACCATTCAACCTCTTCCCAGAAGCTCGCCGCAAATGATAGAATTCTAGTCTCTTCTCATACCCACAGGTTCGACCAAGACGGATGAAATGTTGTCGATGTTTCGAATATTCTAGACATTTAATCTTTGAAATGCGGATACCATTAGCAGTATTATTCACATCCCGGAAGACAGGACGCTCAGCCCATTTTCACGATGGTTTGATCCAGTAGCGAAGAAATGATATTGGGTGGATGCAGCTAATAATGTAGTATTGGATGTGAATGGAAATACTGCTTGGGACTCTATTCAGTCATGGCTATAGTTGTGAGGTAGGTGAAGTTGGAAGGCTGGAAGATTGAAAAATTGGGATTATGTGAAGGAGTCTTTTGGAGTAGGTTTGAAGTTTTCTACTTGGTTTTTATTATTTACTTGTTTTATATATCAACTTGTTTAGTACTATGATAAAAGGAAATGACGGAACAATTAGCAGGAGTATGCATAAAGCAAACTTGTAATGAAAGAACAGAAAGAACTGAAGCTACTTTGAAAACTATATACACCTCCTGTTTCTTCTATTTCTCTTAATAAATTTCCATACTCTCTTAGTCATATAACTAGATCAAGCTCGTAACATCACGCAAATATTTTACTCATCATACTTAACTCTTTGCAATGGATTTGAATGAAGACGTACCTTACATTCCACCCCCATTCCATTGTCAACCAGCACGTCCCCACTCATCGCCTCCATCTCTATCACCAACACCACCATTAGTATTGTATTCAGATCAGTTTATTATTGAATCAGATCCTAGCGAAACTCATGGTCCTTTGGTGCGATAATTTACTTTTGTTATTCAATCAAAATAAATGCTAACATATTTAGGAACTTCGTACGAATCACAGATTGGTTGTCGCAACTATCCCTGAACGAATTCATCCACAATGGACTGTTTACCGACTTAAGATCAAAAAACCATCTATCCTCGATTATATTCCAATCCCATTTATTCGATCTATATTTGAAAAAAATTTCAACTTCTATCCATGTCTCAAAAGTTCCCATCCTGAATGGTTTCTACCACCCACAGTCATCCTCAAAAAATGCAAGCCTGATTGGGATGATGAGTTTGAGGTTGAAAAACGCATCTACCGTCGCCTTCAACCTCTTCAAGGAAGATTCATACCCTATTTCTATGGAGAAGCTATATATGATGGATCGCCTGCTTTGGTCCTATCAGAAATTATTGGCCGAAGATTACTCGATATCATAGTGGAACATGAGAGGACGCAGAATTTGAGAGAAAACTAGAAGAAATTTATACAGTATTAACTAGTTACGGAGTAATTCATAGGGATACAAAGTTGGATAATGCTATGGATGTTGGAGATCGAATAATGGTTATTGATTTGGAGCAAGCTATAATCGATGAAACAGAATTTGCTAGAAGTACTAACAGAGGAAATGCGAGGGGCTTACTGCGTGACCTTCAATTGAATCGTCAATACGAAGATGAGGCAAGGCGAAGGGAAGAGAAGAGATTGAAAGAAAAGGCGGAGGCAAAGGCAAAAAAAAGAAGGTGTAGTAGGAAAATCCTAATTTATCACTTATCTAATGTATTGTTAGGCTTTGGGAGCTGAGACATTCAAATCAACGTGGAGAGGAATAAAATGGGCTTGGATTGGGATAGGAAGAGAAGATTTGAATGCTTTCTTTGTTGGCTGAGTAGGCAAGCCTGGGTAGTTGAGCACCAAGTTGAGTAGAGATTGCAATAAAAGGGATGATCAAGCAGGAAGAATAGGTTGTGGTAGAGGTTGACATCGTATTCATTCATGTTATACAATTTAAAAATTCCCCCCCAATTAGAAATTCCATTAAAAAGTTGCTTTTATGTTGTGATCACCTTTTGAGTTTTGTAGAATACTGTATCTGAATCGCTGCTTGAGTCCTGTGTGGGAGGGCGTCATGAATTTCCTCCCAAGAACAACCGTCCTTTTTCATCCTTACTATCGTCTCATGCTCATCTGCCTCCCACCTAACGCGCTTCCCTTTAGGTCCTGCTGGGCGTACTTCGGAATATAGAATACTGCAAGAGCTCTGGATCTGCGCAAATGTATCAGCACCTAATGCTTCTGCAATAACAAACAGATGCAGATGCTCCGGTACATATTGCAATTGGAACTCGAGAGTGTGTGTGGTATCGTTCCCAATTATAGTACGTTTTAGAAAACCTTGAAACGGCCATTCTCGATACTCGGTAGTGGTTGCCGGCTCTGCACATATGGGTTCACAGGGGATAGTGAATAGCAGTGATTACCATCGCTAATCGCTGGTGAATGCCCACCAAAGTTCGATGTGGAGGAGTCGATCATGGTAAATGGAGCAGTGGAGGATGGACCGATGATAAAACGTAGTCAAGGATGACCTTCTGCATCATTATGTCAGGATGAGGTTTGCTCGTTGTCGATAGGAAGTGACCGAGTTCTTCGCTGTTTTGCAGATCGTGTATTGTCGTCACTCTCATTATCTTTATCAATCTCAGTTTCGGATAGATGTCGCCGCTTTCTGCATCCTTGTTGTTCATTATTTCCCCCCTTGTTTATCGATCCTACAGCTATATCTCCGTGCTGCTGAAGGAATTATAGTGAAGATCCATGCTCAAGCTCTTCAGGGTCATTGTAGCTGGAATCACTCTGATCTTGATCGCGAATAATCAAAGGATGCAATAGCTCGATTAAGTAATCCACAAAAGGAAAATAGGAGCCACCCATTGAGAAATTCTCTTGCTCATCTGAATTTGATTTATTGTCTTCCAGCATTAGAGTATCTATATATAGTCAGGAGATTGCTTTATTATCGTAATCAAGAGTATCCATACCTTGAGTATTATAACCCTTTTGTAATCCTTCTATCAAGGTCTCCTGGTACAAACGAGGATCAAGGACTGTCTCAATTGATGAAGAATCGTCATCATATATTCTTGGCGAAGCTATCTTATCCTCCCAAATTTTGTTTTCCAAGCTTGAATCCTCTCCTGTATTCACTTGTGATATGCTACATAATATAGGGAGATCGATATTGTAGTCATTATCGATAACGTTTTCTGTATCATTTGTTACGTAGTAACAGTCAACCTGTCCATATGAGCTCAGACCCCGTGGAAAAGCAAACCGATTCGCATACAAAATTGTATGGTAATCGGTTCGTAGAGTATCCCCACCTTCAGCAAGCACAGACATATGTTCTGATTGAAATCACGTGATGGATCTAAGGGATCTAGATAATTAAACTCTAGATCCAGTAGATCCAAGGGATCCAAAAGAATACAGTAGAATATGAAGTTCTATATAAGGGATAGGTTTTCATTTGTAGAGCTTCGTGCTCAAGATCAATCATTTAGTATACTCTACTATTAGTTACGAATAGCATATCATTATTGTTACTTAAGTCCCTGCTTGACGCCTAGTTATAAACCAGAGCACTTCCACGTGATCTAGACGGCAAACCTCGTAACAGGTTGAGGGTGGGTTAAAATTTTTAGATTTTGTATCTACACCAAGTTCTTGGAGTCTATTCCCAGCTAGCGCAAGTGCCTAGGACATTCAATCAAAAAACATCTCTCCTTAGCAAAATACACCATGACGAAAGAATCAAGATCTCTTTACCCAAAATCGAACTATCTTTCCGTCCATCAAAATATCTACATTTAGTCTGAGAGTATAAAAACAACGCGTTCATCCCAATAGGACAATCATGAATCTTGATTGATGCCAAGTAAAATGATCTTGCACTAACACTACTAACGAACGTTAGATGTTGATTTAGCTCAAACAAGTGCCGAAATAAGTCATGTAGTTAAGTTCTTTCCTTAGCTTTCTTCTTCGGATATGGACGAATGTATCTTTTGCTCCAACTTCCTTGTTGTTCCGTCTTGATAGATAGAGCTTTCCTTGCTGACTCTTTCCAGTGCAGGCAGAAAGTATAAAATAAATTCTTGTATAGGTTTAGAAAGGAAAGGAAGGAAATCTAAAGAAATGTGAAATAAGTAATTTAATCGGTACAATCAATTATTTTTTTATCTATTTATTTTTCTAGCACAAGATCTACAGAGAAAATCATCAATAAGCCATCAAAATCTTCGCTTATGTTCGCTTGATCTCGTACTCCTTGCTACATCGAATAAAAATTGTCAAATACTATACCCATTCAGAACCTAGAGGGTTCTTCCTATCCTTCCCCGCGTTATTTAAGCTTCGACAGAGAAAGGAGTAGTTCATACTTTCTAACCATTCAAGTACATAGTTCTTTCCTCGCTAGACACAGTACATACGTAGTAAAAACCACCCACATAATCCTCTTCTTCACTTGAAAGTTTCACACACCTTTCCCATCCAGCATTCCCACATTCTTACCCAGCGTCAAGATGCTTCTTTAAATTCCATTGGAATTTTCCAGCTCATTATATCATTACCGTTTCATCCCATACCATATCATATCATATCCCCATAAATCAATAAACCAGCAAACTCATCTTCAAAACCCCACCAGCGAATCCATAACCATCCAGTGTAAAAATGAGTCAATTACTCGGGTTCTCACAGCCCGAACAAGCAAGAATATCACAACTATCTTTCACCACTGCACGAGAAAATTCAACACCCAATAATCCTTCTACACCCAGAGCTTCAAATCTCAATTCCATTTCTGTTCCTATCCAGGAACAGGAGGAAATACCTAATCATGACGAAGATTTCCCTCCTAGAAATCCAATGCGTCCTTCTCCTGCCAGACACGTATCCTATTTCTCCGAAGACTTCACCGAAGAATCAACCCTCCAATCATCTACCCAATATTCCGCATCTTCAACTGCAGGAAATCCCAACAACAACAACAAACATCCCTACAATAACCGCCATGGCACCGAAGACATCGAAGGACAATTTAAAAAAATCGAAGAATCAAACTACACCACCGGCACCAACACAGCATCCCAAAAGCCCCCAGGATCTACCTCCGAAATCCACTTCCGCTCCATGAACTGGGTGCAATGTTCCGCACTTATGATCGCCGAAACTATCTCCCTCGGAATCCTCGCGCTGCCCTCCGTCCTCGCAACTATCGGTCTCATCCCCGGTATCCTCCTCATTCTCATCATGGGAATCCTAGCCTGGTATTCCGGATACGTGATGCATCAATTTCGACAAGCATATCCCAGTATCCATAGTTGGGCCGATTGCTGCGAGATATTATTGACGCCGCTAGGATGGGGACGAGTTGGGCATGAGATTGCGGGGGCGGCGCAGATTTTGTTTTTGTTATTTTTAATGGGGAGTCATATATTAACGTGGATTATTTGTTTGCGTACGTTGACGGGAGGGGGGGTGTGTAATATTGTGTGGGGAGTGGTGGGGATGGGGATTTTTTGGATATTGGATTTGCCGAGAACGTGTAAGGGGATGAGTTGGATGAGTGTTGTTTGTGAGTTTTTTTTTCTTTTTCTCTTTCTTTCTGGTTCTGGTGAATCTTGCGACTTGCTTGTCTTGATATTCTAGAAATCGAACTCAATCAAAATAAACCAAAAAAAACTAACCCCTCTCCCCAACTCCAGCATTCGCAAGCATCACCACCGCCGTCCTAATAACAATGATAAGCGTCAGAATCCGCGCTCCCCCCACAAAAACCTACACTCTCTGGCCCCGCGCCCAACTCACCCTCCGCGAAGCCTTCCTAAGCATAACCAACATCGTCTTCGCCTACGCCGGACACATCGCCTTCTTCACCTTCATATCCGAACTACGGACGCCTAACGATTTTCCCAAAGCACTCGCTACACTCCAAATTGTCGAGATAACGCTGTATCTCGTGACTGCAATTGTGATATACGTGTATGCAGGCTCGGGGGTTACATCACCTGCTCTCGGGTCTGCGGGACCGTTGGTGTCGAAAATAGCGTTTGGGATTGCTATTCCGACGAGGATGGATTGCGGGGGTGATTTTTGGGCATGTGGCTTCGAAGTTTGTGTTTAATAAGATTTTTAGCGGGGATTTTCGTATGATGAATATGCGGACGAAGGGGAGTACGTTGGCTTGGATGGGGATTACGTTTGCTCTTTGGGTGGTGGCGTGGGTGATTGCGGAGAGTATTCCGGTTTTTAATGAGTTATTGGGATTGGTTAGTAGTTTGTTTGCGAGTTGGTTTACGTATGGGCTTGCGGGGGTTATGTGGTTGTTTGTGCATAAGGGGAGATGGAATGAGGGGTGGTGGATGAGAGGGCTGTTTTTGTGTAATGTTGGGTTGGTGAGTGTTGGGGCGGTTGTTTGTGGGATGGGACTTTGGGCTAGTGGGGTGGGGATTGGAGAGGGAGCGAGGGGGGGGAGGAGTTGGAGTTGTGGGGGAGACTAGGGGAAGGGGAGTATGAGATAGGAGGGTTTGGTCTGGTGATTGATGATGGGAGAGAGATGTTTAATGTTTAATTTGGTATCTAATGAGTCTCTTCCTCTAGCGTTTTCTTCTTTTCCGAAGGTTAGCAAGCGGAAAAGCGTCTCTGGTTTCATAATGTATGAGAATTCAATTTTACCAGCGTATAGAGCCTAGTATCTATAGTCTAGGAATAGAAGAATAAAAGCAGGGCTTTTACTTGTGGTGGAAAGAAAATTAGAATAAATTCTTTAAATCATGACCTTTTTGCCAGTCAATATTTAAGTGAAGAACAAGAGGATATGCATTTATAAGGAAAAGGAGAAGGAAAGTGTTTCGATAGGTTAATCTGCGAGTAGTTATAAAGTTTCCAGGTAGATGCTAAACAAATGGGTGATATTTGATTGACTTTAATATTTTGAATGACTTGAAAGCACAAAACTTAATGAGATGAAGGAAGAATTAAATACACAAGTATATATTTATTGTAATTAATGGAATATTAATCAGATAGAAAAGTACATATGTATCAATTCATATAAAGTCAAAGATATTTATTTCTACAGGAAAATGGATGTATATAAAGTTATCATAGTGAAATGATGAGGAATGAGAACAGATGGAAATAGATTGAGATGCTTTTGATACTCCTTTGACTACGGTATACTTCTAGGTCACCACCTGCGATATAGCGATCTAGATGGGATTCTTGAGCATCATCCGCCATTCCTCCAAGCAGGATATAATTCCCATCAAAGGACACAATATTAAATATAGATGAAAGGCCTCCATGAGGATTGCTTCCCTATCTGATATCTATGAACCGTTGCAAATTTAATTTCTTACCGAGAAGGAATGTTGATGTTGTTCCCGTTTCGCAGGGAGTGGCTTGATGAATGATTTCCAGTACCTTCCCATATTGCATCATTGAAGTACAAAATTATGGGGAATTTCCCATATAGCATCCGATGTCCCGAAAGTGAGAAAGAGTTATTAAGGCTTTGCCGGTTGCTATGATAGGTACAGTTTTTAATTCTGCACGTAATAACGCTTGTATTTTCCGAATTTGGGATTATCCTAACATAACTATATGTCCTGGTCATGTAATCCATGACTCTTCACCACACATCACATCATCTCCGACACAATAAATACATAGTTGATATATTCAAAGATGTAACATGAAACTTTTCCAAGACGGGAGGAAAGGAACGGATACTACCCCGCTATCCTATCATAACATCCCAATGCGGGGTTCACATCTTCACCTGCTGATAAAGAGGAAATGAGTGATTACTTTTCATTTCTCATTTCTATTTAATATGGTCAGATATGATAATCGTAGAAGAAGTCAAAGCTAATAACCGTGCTTGAATTGAGATTTAGATCTCCATTTATGATATCATATGGTATCTGAGGACCAGGAACACGGTGGAAGAAATGAGCGAATGGTACAATCTTACACATCCCCTCCCTCACTGAAGATGTGAGTCCACGGCAGACATGTGAAATTCTCCAAACTCGGGACTTCTGAATGTATCGGTAGTTATGATAATGTAGCAGTCAAAGCTAAAAAGGATTTCCCAACGGAATCGTCGTAAGACTTACATGAAGCACAGTAATGTAAATCGCTTGAAGTAGGTAATCATCCATCGGTCTTTAGATTAGTCTTAGGCTTATAATTTAATCAAAGCCTACAACACATACAGCATCGCATGTATTAATTCCAATTCAATATTTGAATGTACAGAGTATGTATGTACATACATACACAGAGCGAATAAATTTCCTCCACGATGCATCAAGGAATAATTTTTTCTATGAAAAAATGAATGGATGGCTCAACAGTTCAAGCAAACGGATTACCATAGGATAAGAGTGATGAAGCAACGAAAAATAAGGGAAAGGAAAAGAAGATGCAGTTAAAATCCTCTGTGTGACTCCCCGCAATTGGATGTGTACTTCATCCGATACATGCTCGGCTGGCGGAAAACTGCAGACTCTTGCAGAATTGGAATCGTAGGTAAGGTATTCCGCAGGTGGTATGCTTTTCAATAATGGATCGTCAGCCCGAGACAAACACGAAGAGAAATATTGGATTCCTTAAAAATCTTTTAGATGAAAATGTATGTGTCTCTGAAAATAATACGATATATTGGAATGCTTTTGGTATGGATGAACTGATTGCTAAGAATATCTCCTTAGAGAGGCATAAAAAATGTAGTTTATTCCGGAATTACTAGGGGGCTGAGTTCTGAATGGCCGCCACAATGCTTTGCCACACTTTTGGAATTTACAAGACCAAACCCACCCACATTTCAATTACAATAATAACAATAACAATAATAATAATACGAAAAGAGTCTTGTAAAAGGAAAGAACCAGATTGGTCTAGACAAACCCATGTTACTAAAATGCTCAGCTTCATCGCCACTCTTCATTGGTGCGTGCTCAGATACGATGTTAGCAAAAAAGGTTCCGTGCTGTGACTATCTCGCCTGTGCTGTGATGAATCAGGTACAGGAATGTCGTTATTATTGGTTTATGGATCATCAAGTCCAAACCAACCCATGAAAAGAAGCACATGAATAATGCATAGCATTGCATCCTTGGCCCACTAGCTGAGAAATTGACTAGTAGCGGTGCCCTACCAGTCAGTCAGTCAGTACCTTACCAATACCTACCAGTACCTTAACGGTACCTGCTTTTTGAACAAACTTGAAGATTCGTCGTCCTCTCCATTTTCTTGCATTTTTCGTGTTTTATACGTGTGTGTGTATGTATGTCGATCGATATATCCAACCGCTAAACATTGGCGCTTACTACGCTGACTTGTTATCTGCTCAAGTAGATAGATATAAAACAAGATGGGTGAAGTACGTGTTTTGTAAAAGTGTGAATAGAAGAACCTAGGTACTCTTCCTACCTACCAAAAGATATAACAAATATGAATGGTCAAATAGGAATAAACTTGCATGGTACCTGAATGAGGGACATAAAAGACCAACCAATGAAGCCGACCAATAAATGGGATGATGATGGAAATCTGTAGAAATAGCTTTGAAACCTGAAACAACAGTTCGGACGATTCAGACAATTCAGACAATTCAGACAATTCAGACAATTCAGACAATTCAGACCCAAGTAAGCAACACCTACTAGGTAATTAGTTGCCTCTGCAGCGAATAATCCTTCGGTGATTTCTAGGGTCAAGAGACGAATAAAAATACGATGCGGAGTGTTCTGTCGGTAATACCGTCCGTATTTTTTATTCGGATGGATATCATTCGAAATGTTTTGCCTTCTTGGTGGCTTCTTGGACGTCAATCCTACCGTTTCTATTTGTACTCTCTACATTGCGGGTACATTGTATCTTACTAGGTACCTAGGTTGGTAGCTATACGAGTAAGTAGAAATACAATGAGGATGATGTTAGTGGTCGGTAATTTTAATTACGAGATTCTTGCCATGTCCTCCTGCCTTTTGTTTTCATAAATCATCAGTTATGTGATAATTTCTTTCTTTTGTTTGGTGATGATCAAAAATCATCATAAAATAAAAAGGTCATATTTCTGAATCAGAAGAGGGGCAGAAAAAATAAAACTTGGCAGAATTTGGGCGGTGACTACTTTTTTTCTATTTTCATGTTGCATGAAATGCACGTTTGTGGCTCAGTGTGGAACCACAAAATCATCGAACCCATCAGGGCGGCTTCAGCTGATGTTTTTCTTATTCTTGATTCGTTCCCCTTTTTTGATTCAATCTTTGAATCTACTAACCATATTTGAATTGATTGCCGAATCTATACGAATCATGGCCTTTTTTCTACTCTCCAATCTATGGGTATCGCTTGCAATTTTCCTCTCTCCCCTCGAATCACTAACTCTTTTCATGTTAAGTGCTACACCGGAGAATTATCCGTAGAATGTCTTAGCGCCTTAGGGAAGTTTGGCCCGCACTGAAAGACCATGTACGGAGTACTTTATTTAGTGGAACACATAACCTATCCCGGAAGTAAGGAATGTGATTTGCCTTACTGGTTCATCAAAAGTGGCTTGCGATAGAAAGCTTCGTACTTAGGAGTTCCACATTCCCAATTGGACGGAATCCATGTTCGAGCTAAGGTGCCATGGATCTTGTACCTAGACGTTGCAGCTTCATGGGACGGGAAGGTATCTGTATATAAGTTCATGATGATTTCCAACGTGCTTTCACTATCACATCTATCTCATCAACCTTTCATTCCTTCAAGGTTCATTTGCTAGACGCGGCACGCTCTTGACGAGTTCTCTCATTCATTATTCATATCAATTATCAAATTCATTTTCATATCCATCATCACATTCACATTCATATTTACCTACATCTACATCAATATGTTTACCCTTCCTTTGATTTTAGTCGCCGGCGGCTTATCCACTCTCTCTATCGGAGCTCCTCTTCCTGGAAATACAGAAAGAGACTCATTCATTCATTCTATTCAAGAGCGTGCAGCAAATTCATACACGGTATTTTCCGGTGATGGAGATACCAATGTAGGATGGCCTACACAAAGTGAATGGATTTCAAGCTTTGATGATATGTATGTATATATTAATTACCCCTCATTTCAAATTACTAACAATCCTCCAGGTTCGACATGCAAAATAGTGTATTGAAAGCATCATGCACTCAATTCGGTGAAGCCAACAATTCCGATGACGAGATCTCAGATCTCAAATCTGCCATCTCAGAAGTTGCTAGTACTACCGGCATTGATAGTCGTTTTATCCTTGCCATAGTAATGCAAGAATCTAACGGTTGTGTCCGCGCTCCAACTACCGTTTACTCCATCGCCAACCCAGGTCTCATGCAATCTCACGAGGGATCCGGATCATGTAATTCAGGAAGCTCTGTTCAAAATCCTTGTCCCAAGAGTGAAATGGTTCAAATGATTACTGATGGTACAGCTGGTACAGCATCAGGTGATGGACTCAAACAATGTATTGCCGAAACAGGAGTTACAGATGTTAGCATGTATTACAAAGCCGCCAGAATTTACAACTCCGGCTCTATTGCCTCGGGTGGAAATCTCGGGGATGGTGTCGCTACTCATTGTTATGCTACTGATGTTGCAAATCGTCTCACAGGATGGTATTCGGGAACTAGTTCTTGCAATTCAGCTACTATTGGTTCACTTACAGGTTCAGCTGCTTCTCCTGGTTCCAGTGCTATTAGTTCGGAAATAGCTAGTGCCAGTTCAGTTATTAGCTCTTTTGTCTCTTCGGTAGCTTCTGAAGTTACTTCGGCTTATTCGGTACCAACTGCCATCTCGGTCAGACCTTTCTTCACATCAGTTGTTTCAGCTGCTTCATCAGCTGCTGCATCCAATACCGGTGGTATATTCGCACAAGTCGGTGCTTCTTCGTCTAGTTCATCCGCAGAACCAACCTCGGTATCATCAGCTGTGTCTGTCCCAACAGCTGCTTCCTCGTCTATCGCAAAACCAACCTCGGTATCATCAGCTGTGTCCGTCCCAACAGCTGCTTCTTCATCCATCGCGAAACCAACTTCCGCATCATCATCTACATCCACCTCCATCGCCTCTATAATCCCCACCCCCACCCTCCCCGCAACCATCCCAACCACCACCTCCTCCCTCCCAACCACAACCACACTCACCTACCCCTCCGCCTCGTCCTCCCCCTCTTCCTCAAACACAAACACAACCTACACCCCCGGCACCAGCTGCAGCACCCCAGGCCAATGGAACTGCATCGACGGAACCTCCTTCCAACAATGCGCATCAGGAGTTTGGTCCAGCATCGGAGGGCTCGCCGCAGGAACAGCATGTAAAGTCGGAGAAGGGAAATTAATTGATATTTTCGCTATGGATGATAGTGAAACTAAACATAAGAGATATGTGGGTGGTGAGAAGAGAGGTTTGAAACATGCGCATTTGCATGGTTTGAAGAGGGGGGTGAGGAGTTTTTGAGGGGTTGGAGAGGGGTTTAGTTTAGTTTAGTTTAGCTTTGGATTGGATTTTTTGGGGGCTGGGGGAAAAGGGGAATAGGGATAGGAATAGGAATTGGAAATGGAGTTTATTTCTTTATTTTTTACAAGATTTTTACCCTTTGGGTTTTTGCGGGGTGATTCGTCTTTAATGTTCCTTCTTCTTCTTCTTAAGTGGATAGTTTGGGGATTTGGAAATTAGCATAGCAAAGCTTTCCCAGGCAGAGCTGGACAGAATGGACAGGAAAGGAAAAAAGGAAGAAAAGGAAGAAAAGGAAGAAACCTGGTGTTTTTTTCTTGATATGAATTTATGAATGAATATATGAATGAATATATGAACGTAGGCAGGGGGGGTGGGGGTATTGTGTATTGTATTACAGTTTATTACAGTGTAGATGTAGATGTAGATACAAATGCAAAGATGAAAATATAAATGAAAACATAAATGAAAACATAAATATATATACAAGTATACAAATGTAAGACAAGAGGGGAGAAAGAAGAGAGAAAGAAGAGAAAAAGAGGAGAGGAAGGGAGGAAAATGGGAAAGTGTATAGTAAAGTATAATAGAAGTATAATAGAAGTATAAGTAGAAGTATAAGATTTATATAATCTCTGATACAAGATCATTTATTAGTGACTTTTTGAGATTATTTGAGATTATTTGAGATTTTTTGAGATTTTTTGTTTGTTTATTTAGGATATAAGAGATATGAAGTGTGACCAAAAGGGTGTTTATAGACCAGCAATTGTATTTAACTTAGAATCTACAGGTGAAGAGCACCTGTAGATGGGGATAGCTACTCTATATATGCACAAATGAATGGCCTAGCCGCAATAGCTAGGCAAAAAGAAGTCATATTTATCCCTCCAATGATCTTACTTTACCGATAACCATTGATACCTAGTACTTGTCCGGATCTGATCCTCAGGTCACCTAAATCGTATACTAATCCCGAGTAATCGTATCATGTGTGGACATGGTTAAGGTACCTGAGGTTTCTTATATAATAAGAGTGGGAGGAAAGCAGGGGTTTCCGTCACATTCAACAATTAATGAATCGAATCAATGAAAATTTTAATTATAAAATCATTATATAATTATAAATAAATTCTGAAAATTTCAGATTTTTCACAATTTTATTGATTGAGATATTAATAATTGCAATTTTGATTTTCAATTTGTATAGGATTTATATACAAATTTGGAAATATTGAAAATCTTTAATAACTTTTTAATAAAAATTGTTAAAAATAAATTATAAATTTTTTTAAGAATATATACAATATAATTGATTATTTAGATTAATTTATTTTGAAAAATAATTAGTAATTAAGCTTTTTGTCACGATTCATTAATTCACGTGACCTCGAGGACCTTGAGGACCTTTTGGACCTTAGGGTCCCAAGGGTCCTCAAAAGATGATATAGGGTATATAAACATTCATTTAGTCTCGTAGTTAAGGAGCTTCGTGCTCAACTTAGTTATCAATTAGTTTACCTACATTCTACTTGATCTAGTAACGACTTCACTTCCAAGTGAATACCAGTGATAAAGCCTTAACCCACAACTACCAACCAGACGAAACCTCAGGCAGCCGCTGCCTCCAGTACATCATCGTTACAAGAGCAAGGGAATGTTGAGGAGGGGAAATCAAGATTAAAAAGGGAAAGGGAAAGGGAAAGGGAAAGGGAAATTTATAAGATTTCAGAGTAATTCAGATTTAGAAAAAATTGTTATGGTGGTATAGTTGATAATGTATTATTAACTAGAACTTATAAACAGAGACATTGAGACATGAGACTTGATAGATTTATATAAATAGAGATATACAACTGAACTTATAGAATCGATATAGAAATATAGAAAATGAGTGTACAAACTCATTTATAAATTGGCTTTTCTATTAAATGAAGAGTAAAATTGATACAAGATATACAAAACCAAAATCTCCTTAATCATAACTATTTTAAGTAAACCAATAACCTATCCCAATACGACAACTATCGAATAAGAATATCTAAACCGTAATTTCAACAAAGATAATAACATATATATATCCAAGTACATAAACCGAGAAATATCACATTAGACAAAAGATCGATATTGGTTCTCGTATTCCAACCTCTTTCCAAAATAACCATCATACATTACTCCAGCCCAAAAAAAAAAACTCCACATCTTCTCAGTGGCACCAAAAGGATTGTCCGTTACGAAATTACCGATCAACCGAGAGAGATAAAATTAGACGACCAATATAGCAAGCAACAAGGTCAAGTGAATCAAGTTCAAGTATGAAAAGTCTAGGCTATCAGTCATCAAAAACCTCCATCACCATCTCGTCATACACACACAGCACTCGCCACCATCATCTTATCCCAAGAGTTCCGGATACGAGGTTCGTTTTCTTGTATTCTTCTAGGATATTCCCTCTATCTAATATATATCGATTCTGCACTGCCACAGAGCTAGATGTCCAGTCTAAGGACTAAAACACGTGATATTCCAAATCAACAAGAATGGTAGATCTTAGAATCTAGACGGACTGAGCTCAGCCTTGCGGAGTATCCTGAAGCTTGTAATGTTTCGTTTTGTCATGGCTGAGATGAATCATCGATGATTTAGATGCGGGCTATGAATTTCGCCGCCTCGGATAGTTTTGTATTGCGTGTTCCGTATTCCGAGATGCATGTGATGTTGAGTTTGGCTTTAATCATACTGGATCCAGAACCTCGGATGACTTTGAGGTGTCAGAAACATAGAGTTCTATTTATGGTTAATAATGGTTTAGAAAGAAGTACGTGTATGCACGTAATTCCCCTAAACGAACCTCTCGAATTTCAAGACTTTAAGACCGAGAAGTTCATAAATGATGTGATGAAAACTAGAAACTATAGCGACTTGACTAAAGCTGCAAAGGACGGCCCTTTCATTTGAATTCAAATTGCACAATCATGTACGAGCCATCGCTAAATGTCGTGCATTGTAGTATGGGGTTACCAAAATCATCTGCATATGCTCCCCATGTACACGAACTACCAACTCACCATCACTTCTCAGATGCCACTTGTCATATTTGAGAACATTTTCACTCGTATAACAAACGCCTACCCACTTACCTCGGAATATCCCTTATCTTCATCTATTCTTTCACTTGGCAATTCAATCTGAATATTGGCCAAGCCCATACAGCAATATGTGTAACGTATGACAAACTCACAGACTGAGTTTGTCTACCCAGCCCTATGAATGAATCAATTAATCCCCGCAATTCGAAAAGCAAAATAGCCAACCTCAATATTGCGTTGTGCACATCAGAGTATCTTCTCCCCCTTCCTCATACCGCTTTCCCCACAATATTGGAAACTATCATATTGTGCACGAACGTATTATGAAGATCCTGGAGAAATCACTTGCTCACGCCAGGTCCAGTTAATGAACCACAATTTTGAGTGCATATTTTAATTCCGACAATAAGTGAGTGCATTTCTGCAGGTGAGTGAGTTTCACAGGAACTATTTGCAAAATTAAGAGGTTTAACTTCGAAGATCGAAAGAGAATTGAGGTTTAGCATTTCTTAAAAACCTGAAGGCTGAGGATCATCAAAGATGATTCCAAGATACCAGTCGTCGTCATTGTCCACTTGGTCGGCTCAGGCGGAATTGGAAGTAAAAGGAAGGACTTTTGCCCGAACTAACGAGAAATAGTCAGGTATGAAGATCTAAAAGGTCTAGAATGATGAATCGTATAGCATCGGCATAATTATCGCCTGTGTAGATTTTAATTCAATAAAAAGGATCTAAAAGCGGAAACTCTGATCGATTAATGAGACTATAAAATTCTGAAACAAGGATATAAACAACCAATTGGAGTAACACACTCCAAACACATGTATGATCAACAATCTTTTTGTTGCTCTACGGGGTAAAAGATTTTTTTTTTCTGATCGGTCAGAAAGAAACTGTGGAGTTGAGTACGAATCTGGTAATCCGGATAAATCGCGGTCATTGTGTAGCAAACCAATGAATGCTTTGTATGATTAAGTGACTCGAGTACCCCCACGAAATATCATTCATCGATCAAATAATAATTGTGCCCAGAATTATGCCCAAGCTTCGGAATATGGAATATGGAGACAGAAAAACGTTGTTGGGGAAAGGAAACTTCGGTGCCTTGATCATATCGTGGAACGTGGACCATTTATATATAAACTAGGTAGACAGAGATACGGAGATATGCCATACGGTGATATGAAACGGAGATAGGTAAACTTTCTTGAAGAAAAGGATGCTCGTAAGTGCAATGCAAGCAGTGTTGTTGATTTCCAATAAAAATGTGAAGTTTTCGATGGGGATCCAAATATCATGAGTCGACTAGGTCAATCTTGCTACCAAAAGAGGAAGGACAAAAAGGACATGACAATCATTCGACGACGACACGTACGGGGTAAGAGTACAACGGTTCTGTACGCTGTATAGTGTACGCAGTGTGTATCGACTAAGGATGACGGAAGTGGCTGTAGCTTTCTATATCATCGTGCCTGCATTATTTTTTAGACTTCTTGGTCTTTTGCTGATTCCGAATGGTTGTGATGGCACAGATTGAGGGGAACCTTGAGGATCAAACCCCAGTCCAAAACTATGGATAAAGTCACCGGAACAGCGATAGCAAAGTATGAAAGTGGAGATGGATAGAGGACTGACTCACTCAGAGGACGAGGATGTTGATCTTGAATAATGCAATCAAGAAAAGTGCTGCATATGCAGTGACGGTAAAAGTATGGAGACCTCAGGGTGCATTGAGAAGTGGAGACGGAGAGTATTTAGCTAGTACCGGTAGGTTTTATTTGGTGATACCCTACCTACAGAGTAGTATAATTAACAATGTTCTGTTGAGACATTTCAAGTTACGAAGATCAAATCCTTCGACTGGATTGGTATCAAAAGGCTGGAAGGATTCGGAAGAGAAAGAAAGAAAGGGTTCAACGCCTCCATGGGCCCGATAGCTAGAGTAAGAGGTGAAAAGTGCTTGGTTGGACCTGTTACAATCTCGACGGACTTTAAGGAGTGGGGAAAGGATTAAAGGATCTCTCCTCCGTAGTACCACCCACCAGTGCTTGTACTTCTCTCGCTTTCCAATAACGAAGCTTTATCACTTGGGTAAGCCGCGAAAGCATTTGAGGAAAGCCGAAGAACCCTTAAAGTGGAGAGATTTACTTTTTGGAGTGGGGTTTATTGTCTTACCTCTTACGGGCTTACAGTCCAGCGGGTACGAGATATTCTAGAATCTCACCCAGAATCGACAGAGTATTGAGATTATCCAGTCAGATCTTAACAAACAGGCACAACTTGTGGAACATTCAAAAACTACTCACAAGTCTAGAATAGTGAAAAACTCGTACAATGAACAACGTCGCAATTCATGGCAGAGCAAGCATCTAGCATACGCAATGGTATACGACATTATGCTTGTACTTTTAATGTGTTGTAACAAGAGGGCGAAAGGCAAAAAAGCTAAAAGTCAAGAAGGTCCAAACTGATCGATAGAACTGATGGAGATAGAAAGTTGTCAGTTACCCCGATGACGGCAAGATGATGGATTATGCAGGTTAGATCGAGGTTTTGAAACTAACTCGATGTCAAAGAATGAGCTTGATGTTGCAATTTGAAGTAGAATTGATATAATAGCCAAGTAAGAAGACGGGTCCTTTGACATCCTCCATGATTACCTGTGCGAAGTATAAGCATTGTCTCTGAAGTGCACCATCTAACGTTTAAATGATATCATCTCATCATCAAAAAAAGACAATTCACTGCGAAAGTTACAACATCACTTAACATCAATCTAACATCTACCTCACATCTACATAGGTACATCTTTCAAAGCCTGAATCACGGAATCCTACAGTTCCAGTTGTCAAGCTTATACGGTTCTTCCGGAACGGAAATCAGAGTAACCATGCACACGCCATCAATTGCACTTTAGCGGTCAAGAAAACTAGACTTGTCTGAAGAAACGTATCGTATCCTCACAGAACCTTAATCAGCAGTGCAATCAAGATAAAACGTTTGTGCGTACTGCATAGTGGATTGGGATTGAGAATAGATGGAAAGCTAGAGCAGTACAAGCCATCGAGCATCAAGCCAGCCAGCAAATAGTATGCTATAGACTACTAGCATAGACTACTAGTATACAGTTCTACACGTCGAGCCATCATCACCGATTACCATACAATCTTGACGCACATCATACCTGACTAGACCATATCATACCATAGCATTGTTACACAACAAGGAATGTCGAATAGTTTCCATCTACTCGGAAAAGCTTGACTGACTGACGGACGGCTTGTTCTTTGAATTATTTTATCTTTTAAAGAAAGAAAGAAAGAGTCGTATTGAATTCTGTTATCTATTATCCATTATCTATTATTACAGATAGAAAGAGTCATCCATTATTCTTCTTCTCCTGATTCAAAACTTTAGACAAACCCTCCTTTTTTCCCTTTTTGACTACCGAGACCAAGTTCACAAGGCTCAACAAAGAGATCCAAAGATCATCCAAGACTTACCAGAACCATACGGAATCCTTTCCCCTTGTTACAAGAACTCCGCAAATAGGTCACCCACAATCAATTGATAGTTTCCGGTTCATTCAGTTGATCGATAAGATCTTCCCTTCCCAACAATCCAACCAATAATCCTTCAAGGGTCTCTGAAAACTATTCAAGCTACCTGCGTAGTCAAACCAACAATCCCATTGGGTGGCCAGCGTTTACGAGGGCATACCCAAAATATACAATTAGAACAGAAGCACGCAATATCTTTCCACAATAATAATTTTCTTTTTTTCCTCTTTTCTCAAACTCTTTACATTATTTATTCAATATCTCTCCTGGATTTTACTCTACTTTGCTTCATTTTCGAATATCCATCCTCCTCCGTCGTCGGAAGTAAAAGTTGATTAATCATATCAAACCCCCATTCCCATTTCCACCGGAATAATCCCACACAATATATTCTCACATATTGGCCAATAATTCCTGTTTGCAAGCATCGCAACTTAAAATATTATTCGATCACCGCTACATCTAGCTGCATGCTTCTTTATATGGAGTACCGAGCCTAGATTGATTGTACTTTCCTATCAACATTTTTCTCACATCCCACTCTTCCGATTTCGCCCTTAATTTCACACGGGGGAGTCATAGGCACATACCGATATTATCCCCTTATCAGGACGGATTACATACATATTAGTAGTGCACCCTCCCGTTACAACAAAATATAATATCTTTCCAAATCGCCAATCGAAATAAAATAAAAGAAATTTAAATCCTTGATTTTATTTCTGATCATTCCTCATATCATCATCGATCTCATACATCCTCTTCAACCTTACTCACCTGGACCGATTTAATCCACCATCACGAGAAACATTCACAAGACCGAGATCGACCGGGGAAGACAATAGACAATCTATTTCAAGAACTATTCACGAGATAAAGGGATACCAAGACACATTTCTACATTCACAGTATACGTGAGAAGTTATTCTACGAGTTTCATCATTTTCGATTTCCTATAAATTTCAAGGATTGTCTCAATACAACCAAAGGAAGAACTCAACTTCCTCAACGCCATAATGGCACACTCAACAAGACCGTCCGCTTCTCGAACGCACACTGCACCGGCACTTGCTCTATCCCCCAAGACAAGTTCAGAGAAGAACACAGATAAGAAGGCACATCATGTACGCAGAAAGTCAGGAAAGGATTATGCTGTAGTCGCAGAGAAGAAACCTAGTCGCCCGACAACTTTACATAGAAGGGTAACACCACAAGTTATTACAAAAGCTGGCAGAAGTAAGGAAAGAGAAAGTCAATACTTGGAAAAAGATAATGGAGAGAGTTTCCCACAATTCTGGTAAGTTTATTTGTTAAATGATGATCATGACGACTCCCTGGATTGGAAAACGCGGGGTGCATATTGGTGGCTTAAAACTGACGAATTACTATAGTATGACTTGCGAAAAGCAATTTACCCCAGCAAATAATACTTTTCTCTACTGTTCTGAAGAGTGAGGATCCCCATTATTTCCGGATTGTATTGCGGAAATCACTAACAAGATTAATAGCTGTCGTCTTCATGATCAAGCCCCTACATATACTTCTCGATCGAACCCATATGCGACAGCCCCAAGCTCTCCACCTTTGACCCCTTTCATGTCAAGCGCAGCTTTACACTTTCCAGAAGAACCTCGAGATATCGTACCTCGACTTTCCCCCACACAATCTCGACCTCGATCATACTTCAACTCCTCACCATACCCCACCGATTTCTCATCCGCCTACCACGCACCATCCGCATCCCTCCCCGCATCTCACTTTTACAACCCATCACAAGCCGACACACATTCCTCAAATGCATTAGAGAGCCTAAGAGAACTAGCCACCGCACTCCCTCGACTACAACCCCAAGAACCCGAATCTCCACCAACCACCACACTCTCGAGGACTTCCTCTCAAGTATGGAACTACATGCCTTTTACGAGCAGAACCACCACACCCACTCCCCTCGCGACACCCGGAAACTCATACTCCAACAGCGGTACCAGCTACCCTGCCCGTCGCAGTCGAGAAGATTTATATGCATCTGGGAACGGTCAAACATTTACCAGCACGGGCGGTATGGGTATGGATCGACCATTACCACCACGAAGTGGTCCAGGTGGATACGGACATCGACCTAGGAGTATCGATCTCGTTACACCATACACTGGTGTATAAATCGAGAGGAAAAATCTCTAGCGGAGCACATATCAAACATTTTTTATTATTTTTTATTTTTTTATAGATAATGGAACGCAAGGCGAGTATTGCGTTCTTGTGATATATAGATTACAGCATGAAGCAAAGAAAAATGGGACGGGAATATTGATTTGGGTTGGGATTCGTTTTCTATACGTGCGTGCATCACAGATACGTATGTAGCGGGCTGGGCAATAGTGAAGGAAGGAAAGGAAGGACTAGGAGTTAATTTTTGGGGGGTTTTAAAAGATTGGAGGAGATGCTTGATGCATTATGGTTATGAGTATAGGATGGGAGGGATGGGATACATGATTTGTGGATTTTGAGAGTATGTCATGGCTCTGTATCGTTTCAGTTAGTTAATAGATATCTATATATTATATGTTACTATGCAAATATTTGGTTTGTGTATCGGATTTCGTGAGATGGTGTTGGTAGGATACTGTTGAGAGAATAGTGAATTTCTGAGGTGGTTAAAGTTTGAGAAGTTTAAGATTATTAGATTATATTATATATTTATTGAGAGATAATAATTTTATTTTTTAATAATAGATATCTAATATAAATCAGATATAAACATAGTAATATAATAAAAATATTATTTTAAATAATTAAGTGGAATAAATTAATTTTGAAAAGATTCTAAATCAAATATACTAAAAGTCTTAAGGCCTGTATTAAACTTTTTATTAGATTTTCTAAAAAGTTATTTTAGACCAATCAAGTCACTCTGATCGCAACTCACTTAAGCGAGTTTCCTGTTTCTTCTAACCTACATCTTCTAGCACATAACCAATCGAGTGTTTAAATGTCCACAAACTACAAACCCTCAAACTGCCTCCCAAGCTCTTCCAAAATATCACAAATTTTCTCTGGTACTGACAAATTCGGGCTACGTCCAGTATCTACATCTCTAACGATCCATTCCACTCCCGTTCCCTTAATCACCAAATCTTGAATCTCAAGCGAATACCTATATCCCTAAGTGTACGGACAAAAGCGACTCTGTCTTTGAAATCCTCCGAGTTCCAAGAGGCGCGTGGACAGGGACTATGCCATGAAGCATAGCTGGGACATAATGTAGACATTACGATTGCATCTTGGAATTCTTTTGGGGTTACGTCGTTGTATAATGGCGGAGCGGGATCTTCACAGGTGAGGATACCGGATTCTTTCTAGGTAGGTTGTTAGGATTATATGAGTTAAAATGAAATGAAGTGAAATGGGGAAGAGAAGGGAGAATGGTAATAAGATTTCTTATTACTTACATTTGGAGAAATATGAGGTGGAAGTTTTCCACAAAGAGCAGTAACAATATCTCCTCCATCTCCACCTTTAATCAAAAGCGACGCGATATAAATCTGTCACAAAACAGAAGTCTTCTTACCAGCAGCAACACGTTCTTTCTCACCCAAACCCAAAGCTGCTGCACTACCTGGAACACCACTAATTACATGATTTGGACAGTTAGTACTGCTCTGTGTAACAATATATATATATATATCAAAAAAAAAAAGGAGTGAGGGAGAGATTTGAAATTTCTCACCTATAGGAATGCATTATCAAAATCACATCGTGCTCTTCAATATCCAGAATTGGGAGAATCATTTTTTCGCGCACATATTCTGCATTTTCTTGCACAGTGACGTTTTTATTGCTTCCTGTACTAGGGAGTATGGCAGAGTAAACAGGATGACCGTGTGTAAGCAGGAGATGGAGAAGATAGCCATAGTGAGCGGGACTTTGAGAGGCGCCTGGGATGAGAACGAAGACTGTTTTGGAAGTGGGTCGAGGCATGTTTTTAAGTAGGTTGGTGGATGTTTGTGGATAATTAGATGGGTTGGGAGATTGATGGTGAGGGAAAAGGAGGTTTGAGAGGATATAGAACTTCTCTTTTAAATTTATCTTTTGGATATACTATGGTCTTTGGGCCGGGAAATATTGTATGTACTGTGCCTCGATTGATATCAGGTTGCAAGACCAATCGAAATTCTGAACTAGATGTCTGATACATGGAGATGTTGGGTGATGACAATGAATTCGAAACGTAAAATAGATTTTTTAGTAATTAGATGAACCAAGTAATCGTTAAATGATGATACTAACAACTCCCAACCCAACACCAATACTCCATTATTTATGACGCCGCATCATTGCATACAAAGGGAACAATGGACGCTTACTATATATTGCAACCACTCCGACGGCACAGTTAGCCACCCCGTTCGTGCATGTTTTCGTTGTTGGTGGCGTAGAATATGTTTGATAACAATCTTACATAGTTAATTTGCAGCCTGTTCGGGCATTGAGCATGAACAAACAATGATCGCAGGCTCTGTCTAGGAAGATTATTGTGAGTGAAGTTCTAGTGAATGTTATATCGAAGATGTTGAAAGAAATTTTGTTTATAGTGTAGTTAAGTAATTACCGAGTGGTTCTATAAGGAGAACTTATTCTCTTGAGTGCCAAAATGGGCTCCATCGCTTAACAGAGGTCTTATTGACCATTCAAGACATTAGAATTTCTGAAGTTTTATTTAAAATTTGTTTTCAATCTAATATATAAATTTGATTTGATATTATTTTAAACTTCAAATAAATATAATATAAGAATATATGTGACCAAAAGGGTGTTTATAGACCAGCAATCGTATTTAACTTAGAATCTACAGGTGAAGAGCACCTGTAGATGGGGATAGCTACTCTATATATACACAAATGAATGGCCTAGCCGCAATGGCTAGGCAAAAAGAAGTCATATTTATCCCTCCAATGATCTTACTTTACCGATAACCATTGATACCTAGTACTTGTCCGGATCTGATCCTCAGGTCACCTAAATCGTATACTAATCCCGAGTAATCGTATCATGTGTGGACATGGTTAATGTACCTGAGGTTTCTTATATAATAAGGGTGGGAGGAAAGCAGGGATTTCCGTCACACAAATTTCAAAATTTCAAAATTTCATTTTATTAAATTTATATAATCTTATAAAATATAAATTTTTTTTATAGATATTTTTGATTAAAATTGTATAAATTTTCTTTTTAAATTTTAATCTATGGAGGAACTTATAAAATTAATCATTTAGTCATTTAATAAATTAAGATATTTGAGATTGTAATGTTGAGGCTGAGTGGTCTGTTTGAGGTGTTGGTTTTGGTGTATTGGATTACTGAGGGAGGGATATGAGAAGATATAGAGAGAGGGGGAGGTACAGATATATAAATGTGGATTGACGAATGGTAAATGAAGGAATGAATGGTAGATATAGAGTATTAGGTAAACAGATTCATCTCACTTATTTTACGTTCTTGTAAGTTACTCAACAGAAACACGTGCAGTCGTGATCTTGAGCTGTTAAACGCGCGATTGAAATAGTGGGGTAAAATTTATATAGACAAGCTTGATCTCGAATTTGAAGCGTGAAACAGCTTTGCACTTCAACCTGTTGAGTGAAGCATATTAAGGTTTAGTCTGATATTTTAAAGGCGTGTATAAGAGTTCTCACTCTACCTTGAACGTCTAGATCTCTAGAGAGATTTGGAAGAAGGGAAAACTTTTGCCAGGATACAAGATACACGTAATGGAGGATTTCAAAACGAATGATGGGGTTACGATCAAATATATTGATACGGATCCTGAGAATGTGGGTGGTAAGGAATGCTTGATTCTTGTGAGTGCTTTTTTTCTTTCCTTCTGCTTTAGGGGTGCCTGCCTTGGTGCATGATAGATTAACAAATCTTTCTTCATGACCACCTGATTGAAGTGGTTAAGAGAGGAAGACTTGGACTAAAAAAACACACAGCTGCATGGTTTTACGGGCTCATCTGCCGTCTGGCAACGCAATATCCCTGCTTTGTCACAAAAATACCGAGTTCTTGTACCAGATCTCAGAGGCCACGGGGGGAGCGGAAAACCAAAGCATGGGTATCATGTGAGTCGACTCGCAATGGATTTGCATGAACTGACGCAACAAATCATCAAATCATCTCCCATCAACCCAAACGCCACGCGATCAGAAAAGAAATTCCTTGCTATCGGTGGTAGTCTTGGATGTGCAATTTTATGGAGTTATGCGGAACTTTTCACGACGGCATTATTCAAGAAAATGATCTTTGTAGATCAAAGTCCTTTGCAAAATTCTACGTTGGATGGTTGGGATAGTCGGTTTTGTAATCGTGGGATGAATAATCCATGGGCGATTGCTTCTCTTCAGAAGACTCTTGAGTTGGCACCAGATGTTGCACATCGTGGGACTATTGCCGCTTGTTTGGGTTATCGGTATGAACCTCAGACAGGGAGTATGATGACGCAGAAGGAAATGGACGAGGATGAGGCATTCTTTTTAGGAGAAGCACTTAAGGGGGATGGAAGATGGTTGGGAAAATTGATGGAAGATCATACTTCTAAGGATTGGAGAGATGGTATTCGTGCTACTTTTGGGCCGGATAGTGGGAGTCAGACAGAGGTTTTAGTGGTGGGGAGTACTATGAGCGGATGTTTTCCTGCCGAAGGAGTCATGAAGATTGTGGAGTTTATTAATGGAGAAGAGGGGAAGAGTGATGAAAAGTCCACGCAAGGAAAGGCTAGAGGGGTAGTAGTTGATCGGGGTGGCCATTGGTGTTATTGGGAGGATCCTCACGGGTTCAATGAACTTGTTCTGGGGTTTTTGGAGGGGAATTGATGGTTGAGAGGATGTATGTGCGAGCAGTGAGCATGGCAAAAATGAATGAGCATAAAGGATTTAGCGGACTACAACTTTAATCAATTGAATGTCCTTACTACAGTTGAACTTCTTTAATCTAAGTCAATAATTGAAAGACTGACTTTAGATATCTAGTAAATACTCAGCATGTCTCTCCCCAACTTCTCTACTCCCACCTCTAGGGAACTTGAGATTGAGTCTCATCATTAAGTTGTACCTAGCATCTATCTAGACACATTTCTCCTCTTAAATAAATTATACAATTATTTCAATATTTGATTTTAATAGAGTCTCGATAATAATCATAAAAAGAATGATATTTCTTAACTATTTAAAATTTAATATATATTTTATTATATGATGGTGGAGAGCTAGATAAGAGATATAGAGATGAAAATACATTTAATCGAATCCGAAAATCCGAATAAGGAGGATATCCAAATGAAAATAAATATAGGTATAAACTCAAGTTGCTGCGCATATGCAAATATCAACTTCAATATTACGTACCCAACACGTGATGCTCCACAACTTTCTTCTAACCTCTCACCTCCTTTTCTTCCTCGCCGCCAAGCCCAGCACAGCATATCCTAAACGCATTCCAACAAAATGCTCCTTTACGCTTTTGCACTGATACCCCTCTACGTTCTCGTAGTGGCGCCTCTCTCACAGATGATTTTCAAACGTCCATCTACCCGCAATGAACCTCTCAATTTAAACTCCACATTTATCGCTAGTGATGAACCGCTCTATTGTCCTGAAGATAGCTATAAGACGTATATCATTAGTCGAGAACCGCTTATGATATATATTGAGGGGTTTCTCAAAGCGAATGAGAGTAAACATTTAGTTGATATTAGGTGTGTTGTATTTACCTTAGATGGAAAGGAGAAGAAAACTGACGGGATAGTGAACCGATTTATGCGCCTTCTACTATTTCTCATGGTCAGGAAACTACAATTGATACTTCGGTTCGTCATTCGGAAGTAGCGTTGCTAGAGAGAGATGAGGTGGTTAGGTGTATTGAGCATAGAGCGAGAGCGTTTCAGGGGTGGAGGGGTGAGATGGGGATTGAGAAGTTGAGGACGCAGAGGTACGGGGTTGGAGGACATTATGGGATGCATTTGTAAGTTTACGAGGATCAATTGTGATGTTCATTTTTGCTGTTCATATGATCAGCACTGTGAGTATAAGTGCTAATAAATGGATATAGTGATTGGAGTGGAGGAAAACGTGGCGTAGACCGAATAAGTACATTCATGGTCTACGTCGATGTATCCTCCGATATTGAAGGTGGAGGAACAGAATTTCCTCGTGTAATAGGACCAAAAGGAGGTAGATGGGAGGAATTTCTTGATACTACCGAAGCATTAGATCCAAGAAGTGGAAAAAATGTAACGGTAGAAGGAGTAACATTTAAACCGATCAAAGGAAATGCAATCTTCTGGGAGAATATTGATAGAGATGGGAGAGGTTACGAGGAAACATGGCATGCTGGTTTACCGGTAAAGAGAGGATCGAAAGTGGGTTTAAATATTTGGAGTTATGGGAGGACTTTAAGATGACGTTGAGGAGGGAATAATTGAGGAGATGCTTGGATACTATTTTGGGGTATAAAAGGGAAATGAGGCGAAGTGAATATATTAGTACGTATGGATGTAAAATTATCCACTATGAATCTATGACTCAACTTCAAATGAATATTAGGTTACCGCAGCAAAGAATCCAATACAGCCGAGAATAAAATTTCACATGAAGGGATTGCCTTGATATTTCCCTTTCAAAGCTTCGGTTTATGACTCTATTCAGTTTTCGGGAACTTTCTAGGTACTTGCAAATAAGTTTCAGAATTTCGTCTATTGGCAATACAAATTGATTGCAACTAGATCTTTGTAACTACAATTACCTACCTATACACAGACAATCTTTTCGAGTATTTCGAGGGTATCAATTTATCTTCTACTTTTATTGTTGCTAGACGGAGCAAACAACAACAACGCATACACATCCATACATCTATTTTGTTGTCAGCATCGATCTCACAAAGAAATTTGCAATAATTGCAAGCTCCCTACTAGACCTAAGTCTGACGTCTACCTCTACGTTCAATAATATCACATCTCTACTAGGTACATACACAACGACTCACCAACCCCAAAAATGGCAGCCAACTCCCCCGCACATTCCAACCTCGTAACACTGCACA
>NW_001820824.1:661440-768082 GCF_000146945.2 Sclerotinia sclerotiorum 1980 UF-70
GAACCAAGGGTTCAAGATATGCTCTGTGCATGATTTATGATTTATAGTTGCCTTGCCCGATTTCCAATCATCCTGGTAATACACGACCCGCACACGATTTCACCTCCTTCTCCCACTCCCTATCCTTAACCACCAACAGATCCCCACCAAATCCCCACGACCCCCTCGAAGTCCTCTACACACTCTCCCCACCCGCCTTCCACTACCTTCCCCGCAGCACACTCCTCCCTCCCCAAATCCTCCAACAAGGCTTCACCGAAACTCCCGAAAACAATCCGCCCTTCCTTTTAGGTCAGCAAATGCAAATAATGGTCATACCACACGGCGTACGAAAAATCGTTATCCATTTCCTCGTCTACGATCCTATTCGGCTGGAGGAAAAAAAGCAAGAACACGAGAGAGAGAGATCCCCAACTGAAGGGCATCGGAAAAATTCTCCTTTTTCATCTACTTCTGATTCTTCTTGTGATTCTAAATTTGATGGTAGAACTGCTAACGAGCAAGCTGAAAAACAAAAACAAAAACAAACCTCAACCAACAAACTCCGCAAGAAAATAAGTACGAGCCTCCACGGGATTTCGTCTAAACCGCGAGATCAAATCACAAATCAGAGATCGACGAGTAGGTTGTCGAATAGGAGTGCGGAGCCAAATGTACGATTGAGTATGAATGGGAATCCAAGTACTAGTTGGAATAAAGATTTGGATTTAAATCCAAATTCAAATATCGATGGCATGGAAATAGAAGTTTTAAGCAAGAGTACAATCACTATTATGGACCGCGAACAGAGGGAAGAGGATGAGTTGGGGGAATATGTGGTTATGAAGCGGGTGGTTAGGTTACCGAGGAGGGTTTGGTGTGGGAGGAATGTGAGTTTTTTTTTCTGTACTTTTTTCTTTTTGTTTAGCCTTTTTGCTCTCTTACTCCTATTCATATTCCTATTCAGATCATATTCATATTCATATCATATGGATATATAAGGTATATACCAATTGCAAATGAAGAAACGAACAACCCCCAAAGAGCTAACATATTATCCAAAAACACAGTGTAAAGATAAATTCGGGCAACTTTTCATTAGGAGGACATGACGCGATGATGCTATAGACGAGACAAACGAAGAAGAAGTGAGAGTTTCACATGCTAATTTTCGCTGCGGATATCTTCGCGTGCTTATTGGTCGATGTTTTATTGCTTGGGTTTTGATATAGACAGACAGATAGATGGTTGGTTGGTTAGTTTGATTTCAAGAAGTTTTGGTCTTGTTTTATAGGAGGATGGATATGAATATAGAGTGGTTCTTTCGAGGCTGTATGAGGAAAGATGGTTGAGTTGCCTAGCAGATGCTAGGGAAGGACTGTGAAGGGGTGGCTATGATGTCTGACAAAATCACGTTTATAGTGTGGTTTGGATGGTGGTTGAGAATGGTTGTCAGGAGGGCCGAATGGTTTCAGGAAGGAAGATATATGAGTAAGAACGAAATATGGGTAGATGAGCGAACGGGTGGATGGTTGTATAGGTAGAAAGCAAGAAATGGGATGACATGAACAAATAGTTGTTTGTGTATAAAGAAAGTCAAGCTTTCTTCTTATCATTGTATCGTGGTCTATTCATGATTCTGGATTCTGCTGGCTGGCTAGAATCGTTTGCCGCTACCATTCTGTATGTGCAAATATCCTCGCTACGTCAGCTATTTTAAGCTCTGCACTCAATATCCATAGCCTCGTAGCATTCAGAACTCGCATTTCCAACTCTACTCATTTATTCTACGAAACCCTACAACAATCAACCCTCCTCACCATTTACGTCAGCCTCATCATCACTAGCATCCAATGCATCCTTGCCTGCTCCACGTTGTCTTCCAGCAGAGATTCCTGAAGCTGTCAGCCACAAGAAGTAATCGCTTCGATGATGATCTAGATGATGAAAGAATGTATGAAATCTATCATGCTGTTAGCTTGGTCTCTAGTTCCAAAAATGATAAACTTACTGATTCTCAGTATTCTCTACTCTGAAGATTCTATCATAAATCTCCCTTTGCTTAAATTCATCCATTTTTTCTCTATATTTCTCGAAGTCTAGTTTTTCTCTATCAAAATCTTTTGCAACCTTCTCATTGTAGTTATGGAAAACTGGTGCTTCTAATAGTAATCCCAAACTAGGAGCTTTTGGTATACTGATCTTGGCAGCAGTATAAGTTTCCTTGATAAGCTCCATTGGCGAAGCACATCGTACCACTAATGCTGCCATGGCTACCATCTTTCTGATTTGATGCATCATGAAGGATTGACCGTGGACCTTTAATGAGAGCCATTCTGTATCGTGGATGATGATGGGTTTGGGTCCAATCTTGAAGGACTTGATGTGTCGTCTTGAAGAGGGATCACTGTAGTTTTTGAGAATTGTATAGTTGTGGTAGTTGTAAGTACCAACATATTGGTTGAGCGCTTCTTGTACTCTTTGTCTGCGAGATTCGTGTATGCGGTATGCTTTCTTGGCTTTGATATAGGCTGCTTTTACTTCCTTGACAGCCTTTTCGAGAGGCGTAAGAATGGATTTCGAGATTTCTTGGACACCGTCTGCTTCCGGCTTGGCTTCTCCATCCTGGTTAGTCTCATCCTTTACTACTGGTTCTCCAGTAGTTTCTATGCCTTGCATGGCTTCCGGTTCCTCCTTTTCCACCTCCGCTGCGGGTTTAGGACTTTGCTTGACATCTCCGTCTTCGTTGACCTCGACTGCTACAGGTTCCTCTTTGGGCGCCAATTCGCCTTCAGTTTCTGCTTCGTTGTTTGTTATCGGTTCCTCCTTGGTTTCTTCCTTGATTTCGGCACCATCTTTGCCTTCTGCCTTGTTTTTCTTTATATTCTTTCCAATTGGTTCATTGGATTCCTCCGCAGCATGGATAGCTTCCATAACATCTGCCGCCAATTGTGGATCCAGGTTATCAAGTATAGGTTGTACGAATTCTTTCTCAGCATCTGTCCAGAATGATGCAGCATCTTCTTGAAGTTGATTGAATTTTTCCAAGACACCTTCTTTCTCAGCTGCCTGTAGCAATTCCTTTCCAAGAAAACTCTTAGGATGAGGTGGGATAAATGAATAAGTTGGAATTAAATATTCATACCACCGCGAGTCACACATTTGATAGCAATTGAAGGACCCTGTAGTTCTTTCAATACCCCAGACTCGAATTTGATCTGGTAAATGTGAATTGATATTCTCAACGACATTGGGGTCTTCGGTAATGAGTTTCAAGGAGAGAACATTGCCAGCTGCATGAACTCCTTTGTCGGTTCGCGCGCATCGTACTAAGGCTGACTTCTTTGGATCATTTGCATTGGCTTTCGAAATCGCACCAGCTGCCACAAAGGCCTTGAACATGTCACCCTCGATCGTCTTCTCCTTGGTATTGATTTGCAAGCCTTTGTATCCAGTTCCTGCATAGCCAATCATCACGGCTACTTTGTGTTTGGGTTTTCGTACTTCACTCTCGATTTCCTCCTTGGAGAACTCCGTACTAAATGCTGTTGGTTCTGATTCTCCATTATGCATCGTCTTTCTTCGCTTCGATGCTTGGTCGTCGTCATTTCGATCTCTCTTTGGTGCTTGACGACTAGAGACGTTAGGGAAGTTAGATTTTTAGATTCAAAGGCATGACTGACTTGTATTCTTTGCGACCCATCTCTGGTTTTCTACCTCCTCTGGAACCACCTCTAGAATTTCCTCTGCCACCTCTGCTAAAACCTCCCCGCCCCCGCCCTCGTCCTCCACCGTGTTGACCCCCAGATTTGGCATTTGACTCCATGATTGATGTGACTATTCGAACTTCAGAGATATATTTCAATGTGTTTTTCACCAATTGAAAAATACTCATAGATCTCCGACGAGAAGTTCTAAAAAATAAACAGCCTGATAAAAACTCTGGAAATCTGATATGAAGCGCGAATATTTCTCCCAATAATTTTTAGTGCCTTGGTCCAAGCTCCAAAGTTATCTCAACCAATGATAATGAACATGCAAATAATAAATAATTAATAAATCTTTGGTACCAGCTTAGCGGTCGCTTACATAGTTTTCAGTCCACAAATCTTTCTGCTGCAATCTGCACGCTGCACCTTGTCTTCATTCAACCTTGCCAATCATTATCTTCATTCACTTCATCTCCCTTACTAAATTTAACAATCATATCGAATTTTTACTCAATTGTCTCCTCCATTTCTGTTGTGAGCAACACAGCCTGCATCCTCTCGAGGGTAGACACAAAATAGAAACCATCCATCTTCTCCATATCTTTGACTTTGTTGTCTTGAGGATACGGAATGATCATGGGCATCCTTGACACCTTATATTAAATATCCATCTCTTCGTCTTTCCCCATATTCTCACTACCGACCTTTCAAAAGTCTATCTTCTTGATTACACATTTCTACCGCCTTTCGAGATTTCAAGGCCTGGCATTTTTTCTCTATCTATTCCTTTATGCACTCAACATCTCGACTTTGCAGTTGCAAATATGGATCTCGCTCAAATGCTGGTGCGCTCTTGTATGCGCTCGTTTTACGACACAAAACATATCCTTGTGATTGATGCGCTCGTCATTCATTCTGCGTATGTCTTTCTATGAGCGTTTTTGCACCTCCAGAAGAAGACGCTGACATCTTACAGCTTGCGCGATGATGATTTGGCATATCTGATGAGCATAAATACGAAAGAGCTTCACAAGCTTTGTGGAAAATTGAAGGAGGATCGATTTCTTGCAGTGTATGGCTGATAGTCTATTCTGTATTCCTAGCTTTTGCTAAGATGATTGTTTAGGCATTCGCGCCCAGAGATCAGAGAAGGTCAACAACGCCCGATTAATCGAACCTACTATTATATTGACTACCGCGCAACAATCGATGCGATCAAATGGAGAGTCTACCTGATAGACAAGGCGGTCCAAGGAAATACTGTGCCGGATGATGAGAGAAAGGAATATTTTTGCCCTCGATGCAAATCGGAATGGACCATGTTCGAGGTTTTGGACAAGAGAAACCACGAAGGCTTTTTATGTCACAAATGCGATTTTCTTCTAGTACACGATCCCGATAACAACCGTGGTGGACATGAGCAGTCCTCAAAACTCAATGCCCAATTCAGATTCATCACCGACCTACTCCCAAAAATCGATCAGGTAGTCATCCCTGAAAATACATTCGAGCAAGCTCTTGCTTCAGCTCGCAAAGTTGTTAGAGATGAGGCCAATCCTGGGAGCGAAACCGCACCCGTTACTCTCTCCTCGGAGAGACCAACTGCTGTTCGTGGTCTGGATAACACTGGACCAACGTCTATTTCAGTTACTTTGACGAATGGAGAAGGGCCTACAGCTGCAGATATCGCCGCTGAACACGCTCGCAAAGAAAAGACGGCTCTTCAGAATGCCTTGCCCCAGCATTTTACTCACAGTACAATCACCGGAGAACAGGTCAAGTTTGGTAACCAGCCTATTGTCTCTGCTGGACCTGCAGTTGATATCAATAAAAAGGATATCAAACCTGACACTGAAGGCACGGATGACGGTGCTGAAATCGATGATTACTTTGCGCAACTGAAGGCAGCACAAGCCAAGGAAGCTGAGCAAGAGCAAGATGAAGAGTACGAAACGGACGATGATGAAGAGGAAGGTTTTGAGGACGTCATTCCCAATGGTACCACATCCGGCGCCGCTACTCCAGCTAGCTCAGTCGGGGGTACAGACTCTAAACCTAGTGTGACGAGTGGTAGTGGTCTCAGTGGCGTTTTGAAGCATTCGCGAAATGAAAGTGTTTCTGCGAGTGGAACGAGTACAGGTGCAGCAAGTCCGGTAACAGGACCGAATACACCGAATGAGGATAGACCAGCAAAGAAAGTTAGAATTGAGGAACCAGCTCCAGCAGCACCGATCATAAAAGATGAAGAGGAGAGTGAGGAGGATATGGAGTTTGAGGACGTTTAATCGTTTAGATTTTGGAAAAGTGGTGATGGAATTGGGAAGGGGATGGGAAGGAGTCCTTACATTGTATTCTATAGGTTGGGGTGCCTAGATCATTCCGAATCACAAATCCAATCTAATACGGTAGATTGGGGTGCATGGCGTTTGGGAATCAATGCCTTTCCATTTCTTGAAAATGGTGCAGGGTCAGGCAGGGCGGGGTGGAGAATAATTTGAATTTTATGGCATATATTCAGACTAAACCAGTACAGTTCAAAACCAATACTTGAACAAAGAATGGTTTGGTAAAAAGTCGTTTATCTCCTATTTAGTTTATAGAAAGTTCGCTCGCTCGCTCGCTCATTCGTGTATACTTGGACTTACGCTTAGAGCTAGCTGTCAGAGACATACATATATATATAACACGAATGAATTTAATTGTACGATTTAATCCAATAAATCCAATCCAATAGGCTTGCTTCAATTACTTTCTCACTTAACTTTCCGACTCTCTTGACTTGTGAATTTTTCTCGTAATTCGTTTTCAGTAGAGTCATTTATATATATCAAATGTGAGGAATACATAGACAGACATACATACATGTATATCTATCTGGCTACTGATGAAGTAGGTATCTCTTCATGAGATATGTAGTTTTGCATCATCTACTCTACTATCATATTTGTCTCGTGTGAACATTGATTGATTGATATATTTATTTCTACTTTCAATAAACTCCCAAAACTAAATGCAGGGACTATCTATCTATATCCTCCCAATAGGTGTTGAGACCAAAAGCACTATCACGTATCCACACATGAAGTGTTTACATATATATCACTCCGAAACGCCATTCCCATTCAGCCTGACACGATGCAGAGAGCTGGGTTAAACCTTCGTTTGCTTTACCATCCAACTCAATAAATCGACCTTTGTAACTACAGCTACTGGTTTTGATAATCCATTCTTCTCGCTTCCCTTTTCGGTGACGATGGCCGCGCTGTTCCATTCGAAGAATTTGCTCAAGGCAGAGATAGGAGTATCGAGGGTGATTTCTACGAATTTGCGTTTTGGCGTGGTTTGTTTCTTGCCTTCTTGAGTGGTTTCGATACCGTTGCTCTTGGGTGGTGAAGAAAGGTGGCTGATATCCTTGGGATCAGTGATGACTTCGGGAATGTGAGAGAAGTCGAACATGACATCTGAAACGGGGCTTTTGCCGGTGGCGCGGCCGCGACTAATCCAACTGAGGAGGTTTCCGAGGGTGACGAGACCGACGAGTTTGTCTCCTTTGGGGGCGAGGACGGGGAGTTGATCGAATCCTTTTTCGCGCATGGTTTCGATCGCTTCGGAACAGGGGGAGTTGGCTAGCACGGATGTGACTGGCTTGAGGCGAAGTGATCGAAGAGTTGCTCCGGAATATGGATCTTTCTTGGATTGAGCCTCGACGACAGGAGATGCTGGAGTGGATGACTCAGGAGTAGGAGGAAGGAGATCGTTAGCCGCTAGCCAGTCATCGTCGGCAAATTTGCTAAGGTAACTTCTGATGCTATCTGGTAGGATGACTACCACGGTATCACCTTTACCAAGTCCCAATTCACGAACTCCCTTGACCATAGCTGCGATAGCACTACCACTGCTGCCCCCGACCAACAGGCCTTCTTCGGCAATCAGTCTACGTGCGTAGGCGAAAGATTCACGATCATCAGTCTTGTACCACACATCAACAGAATCTCGGTCTAAGACATCAGGAATGAAATCATAACCAATTCCCTCAACCTTGTAAGATTCGTTGGCGTGTTCTTGGTTCAGGCTTTCTGGAACTGCAAGTATAGATCCATGGGGGTCTGCTGCAATGATTTTGACATCTTTGTTGTGCTTTTTTAGACCCTTAGATAATCCAGTGATAGTTCCACCTGTACCAGCTCCTGCAACAACGGCAGTAATCTTTCCATCTGTTTGCTTCCAAATTTCTTCGGCGGTTCCAAATTCGTGTGCGAGGGGGTTGTTCTCGTTGGCATATTGATCTAGAATGTGGGAGTTTGGAATCTCTTTTAGCAAGCGTCTTGCAACCCCAATATGAGACTCTGGTGCATCCCATGCTGCTTGAGTTGGTGTACGAATGATAGTGGCTCCAAGTGCCCGTAGAACAGCGACCTTTTCCGGTGACATTTTTTCAGGGAGAGTGATGATTGTCTTGTAACCTTTAATGGCACCAACAAGAGCAAGTCCAATACCACTGGTAAAGGGTTAGAAACGCATGCCGCAGTGGTAAGAGGTAACTTACGTATTTCCACTGGTTGGCTCGATAAGGGTATCTCCAGGCTTTATTCTACCAGACTTTTCCGCCTCCTCAATCATGCGAAGCGCAATACGATCCTTGATACTTCCACCAGCATTGAAGAGTTCGACCTTTGCGTAAACTTCTGCTTCGATACCAAGACTCTGCGGAATCTTATTTAATCGCACCAAGGGAGTATTTCCAATTAACTCAGAAGCACTCATGGCAAGGACAGGAGCCCGCACAGGACTAGTAGTAGAAGCCATGTTGATGATATTTTAGATGTTTAGGCGGTATATTGTGGATTTAGAGGGTTGTCAGATTGTACTGGAAAGGTAGAAAATCAAGATAAAAGAGAATAATTATTAACTCCCTTTTTAAAGATGGGTGTATAATGTCGCAATATGGCACGAGAATTTGTTATAAAAAGTCAGATCAAAAACTTGACAATGAAATTATTCTTCATTGAGTTACCCTTGTAGAGGGGTTTTTCACTTATCCAGATCGATAAGACAAAAAACTGTGGCAAGATCTCCCGCAGGTAGCCGTGCCGCAATATAGCCGTATCTAGGTACTACATGATACCCTTGAGATGATTATTTCTTAGCCTGGCCTGATATTCTTCTTTTGGACCCTTTCCTGTCTCGCTGAAGTTATGGAATACTTGCTATGACCTAAAATGTTTGCGGATCTCTGAAGCAATTGAATATATCATACTCGAGCATCAAATAGGTATTAGTTATCGAAAGTATGATGATGCTAATAAGAAGGAAGGTCTTGTTGCATATCAAAAACGAGTTATCCAATCGTAAGAAGCTTTCACATGCTCATCAATTCTAAATATAGAACCTAGACAGAACTTCAAACCCGTGAACGTGAAGACCGGTCGCGTTGAAATTTACCCCTTCACGCCTAAGGCCAAAGTTACATTTCAGCCTTCCTCCTAAAGATAGATACTAGAATCTTTAACATTCCTTGGAGTTGAGAAAGTTATCTTTCAATCAATTTCAACCTCGACTTCACAATAAATATACAATTCGCCCTGCCAAATAGAGAGTCATACGAAGATCAAAAATCAATATCGATCTCCAATCTGCGAGCGCGAAAGCTATCCATTATGCGCCTTTCTCAGGCTTTGGTACTTGCGGCATCTGCTCCGTTCGCAATTGCATACCCAAAATTTGCAGCACCAGCAGCTGGAGCCGTCGAAACGGCTGGAACAGCATTTACTGTTACTTGGGCAGATAGTGGAGATGCACCATCGATAGCTGATATTTCGACTTATTCATTAGCCGTCTGCGCAGGATCTAGTTCCGGTGCAGATATCAAAGTGATAACTACAGTATCTGCTACCGTTAGCATGGGATCAACTCTTACAACTACCGTCACTGTACCAGCGACCAGTGGAGAGTCCGTGACCAATGCATAGTGAGTTTTCTGATGAAAAAGTTTCAAAAAACTGGGTGCTGATTATGCTGCAGTTTCATGAGAATGATAGCGACCGCCAAAGCTGGAGGAACAGTTACTGTTTACTCGGATAGATTTTCAATTAGTGGTATGACAGGGACCTTTGGAGCCACATTCACAATTACTGGTACTGCTGGTCCTGCCACTGTCAATACCGTGGCAAATACCGTGGCAGATACCACTGCAGCGTCGTCATCAACATTGGCGGAGGGGGTTTATGGCATCCCATTCCAATCACAAACTGGTCCTACCAGATACGCCCCAATGGGTTTAATGCCTGGTAGCAGTATTACGGCCACCAATACGGCACCTCAATACCCAACATCGTCCGTTTCTCTAGCCACCACGTATTTGAGCTCTGCAACCATTGCCACGACTTTGACACAAGCTCAAACAGCATCCTTTGAAAGCCACGCTAATACGGTAAGTTTCAAACCCCAATAATTCTGGGTCGCGCAGCTAATGAATGAAAGGTTGCTGCTGCATCAATGCCTACTGATGATATGGCAAAGTTCTTGGCTAGATGGAAGGATTGAAAAACCTGAAGACGATGGGAGATGCATATAAAGGCATCAACAAATATTTGCAATGGAGTTTGGCGTCTCCTCGAATTGAAGTTCGAGGTTTAGTTTAATTGAATACCGTGTATACCCAACGAATCAAGAATTTACCCATTCATGCTTATCCCTTAGTAGTGTGTACCATAAACACTCTCTGCAAGATCCTGCATTGTGCCATAATATCAGGGGATAGCGGAGAGGTGATTCCGATAATCATCCCAGTGCGGAGGGTCTGATAGGAATGCCTAGATGTGGGGAAATGCTTGTCCATGGCTACTTGATTGATACAACCATTAGGAATACGATACATCCCAGATACGATAGGGAAAGAGAGATCAAGTAAATTAAAAAGTTTATCTATCCAGCTCATATGAAATGTTCCGATCCAAGCCTCATCCTTTTACGTGAGGGGCGCGCTTAGAGGATATTCTCCTCCAAGGTCAAAGGGCACTAGATGTAACATCTTACTTTACTCTATTTGTCGGTCAACAAGTGAATAATCTCGCAACATCAAACTCAGAGAGTCTCGTGGTCAATTTTGCTCATCCGAATTCAGTAAGGACGGTTACGGGTAGACATCGATAATAGATATTCGTATCGATAGTAAGATTACCTGCCTACTATTTATTATCTATTATCGCGACCCTCGTCTTGCAAACGGTAAAACCCCTTGAAATGTTAGCTTCCCCATGATACAGTCAGTACCCTAGTATTTAGCAGTATTTAGTAAAGACCCTGAAATGTCTACTTTCATGCAATTATTGGTTGAATTTCACTCGGTAATGATCTCTGAGAATTTAGATACCATGCGTGCTTCATCTGATTCTGCGGATGGACTATCATTGCCATCTTTGTGGTGTGGCATGTATACACGGAGTCAGTCAGTAGTAAGCTCGTTAACTTCATTTGGTCTTCCCCAAGGTGCTTTTTTACCCTGCTGGTAATCCACGTGCTCCTTCTAAAGTTTTTTTTGTTTTCTGTCCGACGTCTTGGTTCTTATCGGTGAGTAGTGGAGTGGCTGCATGTTGCTAATGTTGCTAACATTTTTAAGCTTCGGCTGGTTTCAATTTAGTTCTAGACATCTAGTCACTAGGTACTGGGTGCTAGACAGCTTGAGGATCGGTGGATGGATGTATTCCGTACTTTCGAATGGTCGGCTGGTAGCACATCTCGAGTGAGTCGAGCATGCTATTTTCTTTGGGCCTCTACTCCTATTAGGCTTTGTGCCTTCAATCAGGCTGAATACTGTGAGTGCGAGGTACGAATACCACTCACGCATGATGCTACTCCATTCCTTCATTTAATTATATTTGAACACATGGGAGTACAAGGGGTAATTTAAATGTGCAATGTGTGCCTGTATGTATGCTACCTACTTACTTATGTAGCCCCTTGTCTTTTCCACACCCCCATCACGCTCTTCCACTCTTTTTCCATGTCTGTCCTTTCTTTTATTAGTGCTAAAGGACCTTCCAAACCCTATAATCATAATCTTACTATAAAATGAATCCACTTCCACTCCACTCAATATAAGACCATCAATCCCTCCACACACACCCAGTCTCGCCTTTCAACAACAAATTTTGCATATCATCTGTCACCGAGAACATGCCCTTCTTGGAGCTCTTCCAAGCATCCATTAAGCCTCCTTGGCCCCGGCGTCTTCTCAACTCTTGATCTCAATCTCATCACCCACCCACATTCATTTGGATATCGTGTGGAGCGGAGATAACCATAATCAACCCATTACTCTTTCAAAAAGTCGAATAGAGAGATTCACTTCGCAGGCTATAAATTGAATTATGCCTCAATCACCTACAGATGGCTCCGGTTCGATGGCTTTCGGAAATTCAACCCACGATTCAGACGATCATTCTGACCGCGAACTACCACCACCACCAAATCCTTCAAACGATGCAGGTCTTACCGTCCATCAATTTTCAAATGATCGTGGAGTATCCCCACCGTCTCCCAGCAGCATTGATATTTTTACACTTTCGCCAATAACGGCACTCAAATTGTTATGTGCTGGAATTGAGGCTCTAGTTCAGTTTACAGGAGATATTCCTCCAATGCCAGCTTCGACCGAAACCGAAACGACGATGCCGAATATGAGAGGAATGCAGGCAGAGAAAGAAAACATACGACGATCCGGATCGTGGACAAACTTGGCCGGTTTTCGACAACGAGCTTCTGGACCAGATGCTATAGATGGAGTAAACCTTCGACAAAAACCTCTCGAAAGACAAGAAATTGTGCCCGCGGAACCATATATCATTGTTGGAGAGAATGCCGAGCCTCTGAATGTTCAGCATAGTGCTATTACACGAAGATTCTACTCTAGGCAGATTCCTCCAATTTCTCTAGAAGACTACTTGATGCGTATACACAAATTTTGTCCAATGTCAACAGCTGTCTATCTTGCAACCAGTTCCTATATATACAGAGTAGCGGTCGATGAACGGGTAATACCTGTGACACGGCGAAACTCGCATCGACTCATATTGGCCGGTCTACGTGTAGCTATGAAAGCACTCGAAGATCAAAGCTATTCTCATGCCCGTTTCGCCCAGGTTGGAGGTGTCAGTGAGCAAGAGCTCTCGAAATTGGAAATCAATTTTTGTTTTCTCACAAATTTTGAGTTGAAGGCGAATAAAGAGGCTCTTCTACAGCACGCGATAAGTCTGAAAGAGCTGTCTTCTTTACAGGGAGGGGTTAACTTCGTCCCGAATATGTCGCTCTTGAATAGGGGTAGGACGAATATGGCTGCACAAGAAACTGTGGTAGAAGTAACTGCAGATGCCTAGATGTGTGTCGGGCATGGCCTGAATAGGCTATATTGGAAAGTTCGAAAGTGGCCGAGTCAAGATGGTTACGGCTCCTGAAGATGGAAGATGGATGATGAGGCAGGTATGGAACAGGTCAAAGATAAAGGTCCTGGGGCAGATTGCATATGGAATGGCCTGATCGCTAGAGAAACACAATCGAGATGGTGAAAGCTACATACAACACAGATACGGGAGGCATCATTGGAGGCGTTTTATGATGGATATGAGCTTGGATCACGATTATTGGATGGTATACTTTGCTCCAAGTCGGCGAGAGGGAGATTGTTCGACAAGATAATTTGAGGGTGTAGTTTCGTTTGTAGCATCATGAGCACTATCAATGTGTGTGATATATTGGTACTGGTACCCGATGAAGGGAGATTCAGATTTTACTGATATCCTGAACACATAGTTTAATTCAACTTTTACTTCTACTTATATGCAATTTGTCCAAAATCATACACGTGTAAATTTAATCTCGATAGGTAGTGATTAATGAGGTTCAATGCAATGTTGCCAAGCAGAAATTAATGGCTAGTGAACGTTTAAATAATAAAGTTCACAAATCAAACGATCACCGAGGTAAGTCTTATTAGTTTGTCTTTTGATCGGGAGCGACCGAATTGATTTTCACAGCACGCTTAGCAACGGGCAAAGCCAAAGCTAGGTAAGATTATGTTCCGCTTGTCAACTACCCCGCGATTCACACGTTGTTTCCAAGGACGACGACAAAGAATAAGCATAGCACAGATACCGCCCGTACAATTCATATCTTACTCTTCCAGCGCTGCTCAATCATTGTCGATATTACCAAATTCAGCTTTTAGAAGCTTGAGAGTGTGCGGAGCTCGGTTCCAGCGTTTCGAGAGATCTCAGCTGGGGTTAGAATATTGCGTACCTCGACGTCAGATACATTATTACAGTATGGGTTTGGATAAGAAGGTCGCTATGGATAAGATTTTGGAGGGGAAGTATCCGGCGAAAGAACATGCTAGGAAGGTGGTTGAGTATCTTAGGAGTAAGGAGCCTGAGGCGGAGGGAGTGCTGTATTTGGAGGCGCAGAAGACAGTTATGATTGAGGATAATGATGAGGCGGCTCCTTTTAGGTATGTGTGATTAGGCTGGATTAGCAGGTATTGAGAGGATTAATTGAAGCTTATTCAATTCTTTCTTTCCTGCCATTCGTTCGATTTGTTTCGTTGCATTATTCGTGCTAATATTACTATCTTAGACAACGTCGTTACTTCTATTACCTAACTGGTTGCGATCTTCCGGATTCTTACTTCACTTACAATATCTCTACCGGGAAAAGTACTCTGTTCATTCCTCCAATTGATCCAGAATCAGTTATTTGGACTGGTCTCCCACTCTCCCCTGAAGAAGCCCTCGCTCTTTACGACGTCGACGAAGTCCTCACCACTGACATGATAAACGCGCATCTCGCCCTACCCAATCAGTCTAAAGTCTGGGCCATCGCTCCCCAAATTTCTACTCACATCACATTCCTCGAATTTCCACAAAAGGATTTTACTCTCCTCAAAGAAGCTATTGAGGAAGCCCGGGTCAGAAAATCCGAATATGAAGTTGCATTGATTAGAAAGGCGAATGAGATATCTACTGTTGGTCATACGGCTGTTTTGAAGGCTGTCAAACATGTAAAGAATGAAAGGGATTTGGAAGCCCTTTTTATTAAAGAATCTATTGCCAATGGAGCCAGGGAACAAGCATATCATAGTATTGTGGCGAGTGGAACAGCGGCTGCTACTTTGCATTATATGAAGAATTCAGAGGGACTTGATGGGAAATTGAATTTGCTTTTGGATGCTGGAGGAGAGTATAAGTGTTATGCTTCGGATATTGTAAGATTGTATTCTCTGAATTTGAGATGTCTCCCAAGCTTTTGCATAGATATACTAACATCCTTCAGACTAGAACTTTCCCCATTAATGGTAAATTCACACCGGAATCTCGCTCTATCTATGATATAGTACTTTCCATGCAATCCCAATGCACCTCTATGCTTAAAGCAGGTGTCTCCTGGGATGAAGTACATCTCCTAGCTCACAAAATTGCAATCGAAGGACTTCTCTCTTTAAATATTCTCAAAGGAGATAAAGATGAGATTTTAAAGGCAAGAACTAGTGTTGCATTTTTCCCGCATGGATTGGGTCATTATCTTGGAATGGATACTCATGATACTGGTGGACATCCAAATTACGAGGATAAGGATAGATTATTTAGGTATTTGAGAGTGAGAGGGACATTACCTGAGGGAAGTGTGGTAACAGTTGAGCCAGGAGTAAGATTTCCTCTTTTCTCTTCTTCTTTCCTGGGGTTTGTGGCTGATACATATAATTTAGATTTACTTCTGTCGTTTCATCATCGAACCTTATCTTAAAGATCCAGCTCATGCTCAATACATCAATGCGGACATCTTGGAGAAATACTGGGAAGTCGGAGGTAAGATTCCTTCTTATTCCTCATCGCTATTCATATATTGCTATTGGAAAACTAACAAGAAATAGGTGTAAGAATCGAAGACAACATTCTAATCACCAAAGATGGATATGATAATTTAACAACATCGATCAAAGATGTTGATGAGATGGAAAAAATCATTAATAGTGTCTATTAATAGATGATTCAAAACGAGAGATACTTATTAAATATATGGCCATCACTAGGTATTTGGAAGAATATATAGTACGATGCCTAAATATATAAGTTCAGCTATTATTTTGAATGAAGAGATGAATAAGGTTAAATAACTATGAGTTTATCCTGAACTTAAATCCAACTCTGAATCCAATTAATATTCCGATCCCATCTTTCCTCATCCTGAAGAATATACATACATACATATACTAACCCCCTACCCTATCCCACCCCATCATACACACACACACTCTCTCTCTCCCCAGGCTGTGCACAACACTCACTCACTCACTCACTCACTCACTCACTCACTCATAATCACTAGCACTAACACTAGCCTCTAATGAATCTAATAAATCTAATATATAACCTTAAAATTTTTCTTCATTCTTAGGCCATCTCATTTCTCTTTTTGATTGTTATTATTATTATTAGATATTGAATAATTATACTAATTATTTACTATTTATTACCCACTAGGTAGGTGATGTAGGGTAGGTGATGTAGTTATTAAAGGAGAGGTTTCGGAGGTTATTTTATACTCGTAACCTCGTAACATTGTAATGGTGTTATTGTATAGTTTTAATTATCGTTATTTTACTTTTTACTTTGGGGTCCAGATGGTGTTATACCTACAATACTTAGTAGTCGGAATATCATCTAGGTGTTTGAATCATTATTATAACACTCATCTAATAATGATTCTTCCAGATCACTGAATAACATTACCGAACATGATATTCTTCAGAAAACATCATAATTCATGTATAAATCTCCTTTCCTTCCCTTTCCTTGCTACAATGCAAATTTACTCTTACTCCCTGCTAGCTAAATGCCGTATCTAATAATCACCGCAACCAAATCAAATCTCATCCTCCTAGCCCTTTCTTTCCTGATTACTACCCTTAACACCCAGGCACAACAATTGCATCTACGACTGCTGTCGTTCCTCCCTTAACACACTCCACCGCCTTTAAAAGAACACTCTCCAATTCACTAGCTTTGGAAACTTTCTCGGCCATGACACTATTTCCAGATGCAGCTCTAGCTATTCCAGCGTAATCAGGAACTTGAGGTGCAAAGGAAATGTTTAGATCTTCGTTTGTAGCCTTGGATCCAATTCCTGTGGAAAGAACATGTTAGAAACAGATAAAAAGGAAGAGGAAAGAAGGAGAATAAAACATACCATCTGGATGAACTAAAAGAAGAGATCGTTTGGGAGCGTGCCAGCCTGCTTCCGAGTTAGTAACCTGAATCAAAAACTTTCAAGTCCATGATTAATAGATACATACCCTTGTTATTCAGCACGATAGTAAGAACAGGAATACCATATCTCTGACAAATCCAATAAACACTTCCAGGAACTGAGAACAAAAATGTTCCATCTCCTACAATTTGCACGACGAATTTCCCCTTGCCTTTCCCATTCTCAAGCTCAGTAGCTAATTTAATACCTAAAGCTCCTCCTCCTGACCATCCCAATCCTCCACCTCCACAATTAATCCAAGAACCGGGAAGAGTAGCTTGAATATTGTCTGCTACAAAAACGGTGTTGGTTACGGCTTCGATGGCGAAGATTGTATCAGCTGGGACAATCTTGCGGAGTTGTTGACAAAGGTAGCCAGTGCCGAATGAACCATCTTCTTGAACCTTTGAGGATGCAGTGATAGCTTCGATGCGTTTGGTGTGGTCTTTTGCGAGTGCTTCCCATCGCTCGGTGTATAGTTTAGAGGAGAGTGCGTTGGGGAAATTACCAGCAATTTTCATGTATTTTGTTAATTGAGTTATAGATGTGTAACTGTCTGCTCTGTAGCGTGAAAGTGCGGCAAGGTAGAATACCTAAAATTCTTAGTGGGGGTTTTTGAAGACAAGCTTCCCAAGGTTATTAAAAGTAAAGACTTACTGGCATTTGTTGTTTGAGTGGATCAACATCAATGTGGAATATCTTTGCTGATTTTGAAGGATGACATAAAGTATTGACCCATGGTACATCTACCCGAATTATGTCAGTTTTGATATATCGGTATTGAAAGATTGAGTACTCACCACAATCAATGACCAGAATAACATCAGCAGTTTCAATAGCTTTATCACTCCCATATCTCAAACCCAACCAAGCACGATGATCAGCTGGAAAACACATATCACTACCACCAGTATCCAACACGCGAAGGCCTTTTACTGTATCCGCCAATTCAACTAAAGCTCCTACTGACTTGTGATTTCGACCACTATAGCCAGTGATGATCAATGGTTCCTTTGCATTGACCAAAGCTTCTGATATCGTAGCAACTGAACTTTCAGAAAGTGCAGCTGGTTCCACTGCATTCCAATGTTCCTGAACCAAATCATAATCATCTATTTCCTCTTCCATAACCTCTCTGGCAGAATACAAATATACTGGACCAGCAGGAGCACTAGTAGCCCATTGAAGTGCCCTATTAACCATTTGTTTGATATTCTTCCCCGTCTTAATCTCCATTGAATATCGACAATATTGTCTGACGATCTCAGCTTGATTCGGTACATCTTGAATCCAATGAATATATTCTGTTCGTGAACCTCGCGTTTCTCCTTCAATTGTATAGGGTGATAGACCGGCGAATATGAGAACAGGTGCTCGTCCACATGAAGCATTGTGAACGGCAGCTCCGAGACCTTGAGTTCCTACGTCGACGTGTACGATTACACATTGAGGTTTACCGGTTAAACGAGCATAACCATCCGCCATGGATAGAGCTACCATCTATGGTAATATGAGTATATATTAAAGGTGGGAGAGAATCTGTTTGCATACTTCGTTTGGACATGTCTGAATAGAGTTATTAGTTATAATAGTAAATATATTTATGAATTGGTTCATTTAAACACTTACTATAACTTCTGGACCTTTATTCTCTTTCTTAAGTGTAATCAAAGCTTCTAGAATAGAAGGATGATCGGACCCCAGATTTACGAAGCAATGAGTTACCCCGGCCTGATATATAGTTAGAACAGCTATTTATATCTAGAGTTTCTAGATAAATACCTCAACCAGAGCCTCAAAAAAGGCGTACGAAGCAGTAACCATGTTTAACGTCTTAATATTCTAGAGTAGTAAATTTTCGAAAAGAAAGTTGTTGTTTGTTCTTGAAAGTAACAGGAGTGAGTTGCAGATATGCGGGATGATGAGCTAGTTTATAGAGGGGTAACTCGGCTTAAGTATCGCGGCTTACTAAAATAACCTTAGTATAGATGTGGAGAAATCCATCCCTATGGACCTTCCTGATTTGTAAATAGTGTACTTGTAGATTATTTGAGTAAGGAAAAGGTACTCGTAACCTATAGATAATATTACCTAATTCACTTTATAAATCTAATCCAATACAGTCTGTTGAATCCAAGAAATTTAAATAAATTAAATTCCAGGAACAAGATTCAAACAATCGAAAAGCTACAGCATCGAAGGGATGACCTTCCATTCCATATCTTCCCTTTGTTACACTATTTAATCTCGTCTCGCTCATACCACGTGGCACCATATCGTGTTTTGCGGGGTAATTCAGGGTATACTCCGTAGTCCCCATTTTTGGCGAGTCGTTAATGAATTCTACTACAACAGTATGCCGAAGCATGACTTGTGTTTCTACTTACCAGATGTATATATATATCAACATAATATTACGATTTATTGAAAAGAAGATATTGAATTGGAGGAAGTGGAAGAATCGAGCTGCAGAGAGGGGCAAATCAAAGTCAAGCCTAGGGTATCATATTGTATTGTATCTTAACTCAAAAATCTTAAGGTAATTAACTATCATATCATAACATAACATAACATAACATACATAACAAAACGTTTCATAATACATTGCGCCCGTGTGCATATCCATCCATAGGTATCCATACATAATCATAACCATAAACCCTCCAGGTATCATCCAACCCCTTCCCATCCAGTCCTACCCGATCCCATGATATCCATAACACATTCATTAGTCATTACTCGAACAAAAGAAATCTCTTTCCTCCCCTCTCATCCCTCTCTTCTACCATCTCCCACCTCTACCCCCATCACCTTCATCCCAAACAATCCTCTCCTCACCCCTTCTCCTTCCCCCACCAACCCCAATAGTTGTTCTTCTCTTCGGTGCATACCCCTCTTCAGGTTCCTTTTGTCTCTCCTTCAATCGATCCAAAAACTCTTTATCCCCATCTGCCCTCCCGGAGAAGCTCGCTCCTCTTCCCAAACCCGGCTTACTTCCATCCCTCGCCTGTCTCTCCCTCAACCTAGCATACATATCATCATCCTCTTTCTTCCAGCTTTCCTCTACATCTCTTTCCCTTTCCTTCCCTTTACTAGGAACCGCTGGCCTTCTCCTAATTTCTTCATCTTCCCTCGCAAAAGCTTTAACCTGTTCTGCCAACCTTCTCGCATCATCCGCCGCTTTCCGTTCTGATATCTCAGCTTTGCGCATCCTATCTTCACGTTCCCTTCCCTCTATCTCGCGTTCTCTTTCCCTTTCATGTCGATGCTTTTCTTCTCGTCTCCTTTGTTCGTGGTCGTCCGCTCTTCGAATTTCTTCGTCTCTTCTTCGTCTTTCTCTTTCCCTTGCTGATTCTTCTTCTCTGTCTCTAGCTCTTTGCCTTTCAACTTCTTTATCTCTTTCCCGTTCCCTTTCCCGTTCCCTCTCCGCCAAGAATTTCTTATACTCCATCTCCTTTCTCTTCTCATCTTCATTCTTCTCTTTCCTGATTCTTTCCCTCTCTAGTTCCTCCGTTATCTTCCTCATTTCATCCCTCTCCCTCTCTTGTTCCCTTCTTGCTTCATGAACCAATTCAAAGCTCTTCTCCCTTTCTCTCTCATAGTCTCTTTGTCGCTCTCTTTCCCTCTCCTCTTCTTCACGACGGATGCGCATATCAACCAATCCCCTATCATGACTTGCTGAGCGCGAAGATGGTTCAGGTTTTAATAATATTGGAAGGTCTTGCAAGGGTCTTTCTCTTTCTCTGCTACGTTCTCTCTTATCGCGATGTTGATCTATAACGACAGTACGAACAGGATTGAGACTGTGATTAGGGCCACGTCTTGGACTAGCTGATTCTTGACGATGAGCATGCTCAGCCACTAAGAGAGTCTTAGATTGAAACTCTTCAGTAGCGGGAGAATCCGGAGCATATTTTTGAAGAGTCTTGGAACCTTGTGGACTATCCGGTGCATCGACGATAACGATACGTTCTTTAGGATGTTTGCGACGTGGTGTAACAGCTGAGACTAAAGCACTCTTCTTTCTCACAAGACGAAGACGAGGTTCTCGACCGGAAGGTTTATCTTTCTTGTCACCTTGAGAGTAACGATATGTAGTTGCAGTTGCGGATTTATGAGGTGAAGGTTTGGAGGTAGAAGGTACTTGTAGTCCTTGGTCGATATATTCTTTGCTAGAGCGATCATCATTGGACTTGAGAGTACGAGGAGGATGTTCATTGGTGATATGAGCAGGGCAGGAGATTCCATCTTTCGAATTTGGACAGACTATTGTTTGATGAAATTCAACTGTTCGCTTGGGGTAACAATCGGTATAGATATGTGTCACGCACATTGTGACGATGAACTTTGAACTTCGGGTCGGATTTGCTGAGGTAGGACCTGTCCTCCAAGACCTGATTGACTTGGTGATGTCGATTTGATATCAAAACGAAGAGAAGTTTCCCACTTGTTCTAGGACTTCCTTGAATTAATCCGTGAGATATATGTTCGTCAAAGGTAGTGCGTGTATGTGTATGTATAAAAGTTGATTTGTTTTATATCAAGTAAGCAGACCGGGCGGAAGTGATATTAGATGTAGAAGTATGTGTTATGAGATACAATAGGTGTACTTATATGTTCGTTAATCGTTAAGGAAGCTTGCTGTGGAATAGAAGATATATATGAAAGGTAAGCGAGGTGGATATGTCGAAACGACAGGAATGTGAAGGATGTTCTAATAATTCAAGCTCAAGTAGTAATAGGTTTAACAAGAGAGAATGTGGAAAGAAAGGTATGGATGGATGGAGGGTATAGAGGAATTAAGTATCTTCTCCTAACACTTGAGTAGTTGACTGTACTAGGAGCGTGACTGCCTAGTAAGAAAGGTCTTATAGTGTCTTTAGGTCATACTGTGGCCGATGACTCTGTCTTTATTATAGGATGGCTAAGGAAGTTTTAGTGTGGTAGAAAAAGTGTGGGTAGGGTTGTCAAGATTTTTAGCAAGAAAGCGGCGAACCAAAAGCGCCTCAGCCACTGGAAGGGCTGAGTAAGACCCAAAAGAATCCAAAGTCCGACCAAGTTGTGTACCAGGTAAGGAATTGAGGCTTGAAATGAAACCACTTGCATTAACGATGATGGGTGATGAAAATGCAGGAGTAAAGACCAAAAGTTGTAAAAGGTGTAAAAAGTTCTTTATGTTGTCAGCTTCGTTTGTGATAAATGTGAAGATATCAGAATGATTGGAATGTAACAGTTGCTATTTTGACCCAAGAAACAAATAACCTTCTCTTCAATGCGAAAGAAACGGAAAGAGGAAAGGGAAGAAGGAAAAGAGTCCGAAAATAGAATCCCGACACGATGGAATCGAATCCCATCGAAAGGAGGTCAAAAATAAGCAGAGTAGATGTTTGTTAAATGTGTGAATAGTTGCGCGACGGGTCCTCAAATCTCAAGACCACAGACGCGCGTGATGGAAGTACTTATTCTATCCTATAAGAATGAATATCAAAGAGGAGACGTTTCAAGAAAAGATAGCCCCTATATAGACCAAAAAGATAGATTTGGAAAAAGTGTTTACAAAATCCAATCAAGGGATTATAGATGAAAAGAGATGAAAATGGGAAAAGCTTGAGATAATGAGATGATGTTTCGTTAAGGTCTGATGTCCAATTGTTTCTAAAAACCCTGGTAGTTTCTTAATTTGGCGATAATTTTTATGGAGATTTAGGTCTCATTTGGGTCACGCTTACAACACATCAAGAATATCCCATTTGTCTGTCTATTATGGATTAGAGGATTTGAAGTGAAAAGGGCGATGTAAGTTGGTGATAAATAAACATGAGCCGCATATTTCCCCAGAAAAGTTTATATAACGTATCATGAACGAGGAAACTAACTAACTCTAGATTTTAGATGTATTAGTAACTTGGGGTACATACCCGTTAGACCAGTGAACTGTACCCATAAGCGCTCTAAAATCCAACGCTGGCAGTGCTAATAAGATGAACTAGGGAATTTACCTCCTAGCACTAATTCAATTATTGAACTACTGGATGCAGCACCAAGAACCACCACTAAAATCTTCACCAAAGATCAACTGACAAAAATACTCGAATACTAGAATACGTACATACTACCACAACCACAAAAAACCATGAAAATAACTCCACCTCCTCCGCATAAATAAAATAAAACAATGACCCCTATCACCGTACTCCGTACCCCCGTAAAACCAAGACAATACCTAACAATACCTAGTACTTCTAGTGTTCCTTTAAACTATGTCAAAAATCCTCCCTTCCCTTCCCTTCCCCACTAGCTCACACAAAGCAAGCCACACCCACCCATCAACACAGCCTCAAAAATCATCGAATTTTCCAAAAACCAAGTTGAGATAAGAGGACTACTAGGTAAGATTTGAGTCAAATGACGATACGATGCATACACACGCACACATAGTACCAGATACCTAGATAACCAACCTACTCGTGCTACATACATACAGCCCACTTGCTCGCTCCTCGCTTGCATCATTAACCTAACCTAACCTACCGCTGTCATATGCATGTCCCTTCATTCATTCATGGTCTGGTCACTATGTACTATGAGTCTGTCGGGACCATACAAACGTCATTTTAGCGCTTCCAGTTTTCTACTTTAGAGCACCGGTGGAGATATAGAGGACTTAGTTAGAGTAAAGCCCATCATGAGCGTTAAGCCTTATGATGTTATGTTGGTGTGTCAAAAGTCAATCACCAACCGTAGCTAAAATTTAACACTAAAACCAAAACTAAAATCAAATTTAAATATTTAAATTTAATACTTCCAATTGATTCCTTTTTGTCACATTTTCTAATTATTGACCTTTTTGTCGCACAATCCTGGCAATAAAGGTCTAAAGCTTGGTTGTCGCACAATCTACGTCGAACACTGCAGCCGCCAGGGGGAAGAAATTCCAACAAGATGGTTAAGGATGAAGGATTACATGCATATTCTTTGTTTCCTTAGTGGTTTTGTTACGCAGGTACCCTTGATGATTTGAAGAATATTTTTTTGGTGAATATTATCTTTTTTTGGGGGGGGGACTTTCTGGACACACTATGATGCTAGGTCTCGTGCATGACTGCGGATATGACTCGATTTCTGTCTTACATATTAGACCCGAGTGGCCAAGATGGAATTTCTTTCTGAGGAAGATTTTTTTTTCGAATGAGCCTCCATCATACATGGGTGTAATCAGCCTCTAATAAGCCACGTGTAGTGCTTGCCCTTGCATTTCGGGATGGATTCTTGCATTGCCACAAGCTTTGGAGTGTACATATGCCCTCCTTCAAGTTTCGAGACACGTGATGATGGTGACATCTGCCACTATCATCTGAAACCTAAGAGAAATGTCTTCAAGACATCTTCAACATTGAATGATATAATGAAGAACATCCCCCTAATTGCCAACTTTCGACCCGCTTTGCAAGGCTACAATCTTTCTCGCCCTCTTTTCCGCTCAGACAAATGGGTCATCTTGACCAACGTTTTATCAGCTGCTCTTTATGAACGTTCTTCAGTTGCAACCTTTGTAGATTCACCGCTTCAAGATTTTCCTGTAAATTCTTGATTTCCTCCTCAAATGTGTTGAATGATGATACAATATCTGGATCAAGTAGTTGGACCTCGCCGTACACTGAATCAGCTTGAAGGGCATTGTAAAGTAGTTTCATTGTATAATCGGCATTTTGCACATGTGAAGAGATGGTGGTTTCAGTGGTTGACTCCAAATTAGCCGTGTGACTCTTGAGTTTCTCAATCCTTTCGCGAAGGCAACTATCGAGAAATTCAGTTTGCGCATCATCTGCGTCATTTTCGTTTGGAAGTGTGATGCCCAAATTGCGAAGTAACTGTGATTCAGCATCCATTTCTTCAAACATCGAAGAACGTCGGCGATTGTTGCGGAACTGTGCTTGTGCTTGAGAATTCTGTCGTTGGCGCGTAACAGGTTTGTTAGGCTGTGGAGCTTCTTGATATTGGAGCTCTCTCTTTCCGGTGTCTATAGCAAATTTAGTGGCCATTTGATGACATTGATATTCCTCCATATGCGCTGCATATATCTCTGTACGCTTGACGAGGAAATTAAGGCATTCTTGCATCTACTTCATTATTAGAGGTATCACATCTCTTTTTTTGTATCAAAACCTACATATTTCAAAGCTTGGTAAGCTCGATCTTGACCTGAATTCCCTTTGAGGGCAATCTCTCGTAAAGCTGGTTCCAAATATTGCTGCTCAGCAGACATTTGGGCCACAGGTAATACCTCGGAGTATAGGGATTCAAGCTCTTCTTGTAAGTCGGCGACTTCCTGTTTGTTTGTGTTTTGCGAATCTGTACCAGTAGGATTATTAAGAGCTTCGAGATATATTCGATCAAGCTTTGTCCTAACTCCATCCACAGTATGTTTGATATACCTCGCGCAAAGGTCCCTTATCCTAGCAATAGTATCGTGGTCTTCAGAAGACCCAGGATCCAGCTCTTCCCCAAGCTTCTGCAAGCTTGTCAGTAATTTATCATCTGCCTTCAAGATCCCATCCACTGTCTGTCTGACACTGGATTGTGATATTTTGTTTTGTTGTTCCAAGTCTGATAACTGATACATCAGGTTTTGTGAAAGTTCCTCCACCGCCGAATTTGCCTGACCTGTTTCCGCTTCCCATTTTCGAAGTTGTTTTGCATCTGCCTCCGTTCGTGCTGCTCCCACTTTCTTATTGTTCTTAACAAGTAAAGCTAAAGCATTTTGTTGTAATCGTAGTGCTTCGCTCTGCTGTTCAATCGCGGTAGTAGACCTTTGCAATTCTTCGATGGCAGCATGCAATTGTTCGTCGGTCAAATCACATATGCTCGATAAGTCTTGGGAATTCGCTATCTTGTCTGCATCTCCTGATTGTGAAAGTACCTCGTACCTATTCCTTGTTAGTATGATTCGCAGGAAGAACAAGCGCCAACTCACAATGCGACTTCATCTTTGGTCAAGAGTGTTTCTGGGCCAAGGTATTTTGAAATCCAAGCTTCAACTGCAGCTGGATTGCGAGCATAATCGGACTTGACTGTATTTCGATCGAAAGGTATACCATAATCTTCTAGGATCTGCAGAAGAAATTCGAAATTGCCGCCTTCCATACTAGTGAAGTCCGTGATACGAAAGCTTTCCAAAGGTTTTGTTGCACGTCTGAAGCCACAATCAGCTTTGGGGCTTTGGGGAGAAGTAAAGTTTATTGCAGATTTTGAAAGAGGGAGATTCCAGTATCTTAGGAAAAATGGTTTCGGGGAATTTGAAAGAGCTGTTGTTGGATCCGGGCTCAGGGCATTCCATCACTTTTGTAGCATTTGTTTGTTCACATTGCATTTCTAGTGAACGTTGGAGACTTATATGCGTTGAGTATACCCCACAAATTGGATTTTTGATTTGTTCCAAACAAAAGGTTACAGTAACCTTACCTACATACATAAGGTTACAGTACATCCAATCCTGTCATCTGGTGATCTGAGATAAGTTTAACGCCGTATAATATTTTCACATCATTACTGCAAAATGATTAAGAAATGAAGAGACAATTCCAGTTTCCTCCATAACTAAGCATGGAGCTACATTTTTCTCCGATAGCAGGTGTGTGACTGTGGGGGATAAGCGTTTGATTGAGCTCTCCGAATCCCCACTTGGATATCTTTCGTGATGAGAAAATCCCATTCTCTTTGAGATTCTTCTTCCTCTCTGTGTTTGTTTAACTGTCGGTGGATACATTTTTTGGTCGGGAATGAAAAGATTTCATTTCATTTACACAGATCGAATAGCGGTCTAAAAGAATTCACAATGGCTCCAAATATCCGAGAGTTTACCTCGGATGGATTTGAGGCTCTCAAGTTGGTGAGGATTCACATCCCCTGGCCTTTTAGAAGATAACAATTTTACTAATGTATCATAGGTAGCTCGTCTATCATGGAGACGCAATCTGAAAGCTTGGATTCAAGTTCCTTTTGGCGTTGTTTTGATTCTATTAGCATGCTTCGGTGTCAATGCTCTCATAGGACTCAGTTCTGTCTCATTTCCTGCATCGGTGGCATGCTTGATTTTACTATTTTTTATCCTAAACATTATCGATCTTCTCATTGGACATCAAAAGACGAGAGCTTTGGTATCAGTCATTGATATTCCATCAGGATGGGCTCTCCGTTATATCAATGTCTTCTTCACCCCCTCGTGAGTCATCACCTCTACATTGATGGGATCATTGAGATTAGGTGGGATGAGATTCTGAAGGTTTATAGTTTCGTCCTGTTGCCACTGAGTGATAGTATAACTGCTGCGGAAGTAGGCAAAATCATTGGGGTATTCCGTCAGTATATCGTCACACATCCAATATCTAATCACTAATGTCGTGAAGTCATCGGGTTTTTGGTCATGTTCGCTGTCACTGCTTGGCTAGTACGCGGTCTTCAGATCTTACTAGGTTCAAGCAAGCGTGCTATTATAGAGAGGGCCGAAGAAATGGGTGCCGAGAATGATGCCATTCCTCTAGCAGTATCAAGTAATACAAATTTCCCATCGACCGATAGTGTCAGTCCTATACAAGAACAGGAACCGGCTGTGGTCAGAGACTCTAGGGACCCAAGAGATTCTCCGGAAACAGAAAGTCCACCCCCAGAACCTGTTTCTAATACCATCGCGGTCGAACAAGAGCCGTTACCCCTCACACGAGCTCAGATTTGGGCGGCGTTTATTAATAGAAATTTGGACATACTCACTTACAGTGTCATATTTCTTTTCATAGGGATCCCAGTTTACTATGCTACCGGCTATGCAATGCCAGTACAACTTACATTCAATGTCCTAGCATATTTCGCAGCACAATCCCTCCCAGTTCGATGGAAGCAATTCTTACATCCTGTACTATTGTCATCTGGCATTACTATAATTGGTATATGGATTTTAGGACTTATCAGAGGTAATAACCTGAATGAAGTTTTGGGTGCTTACAGAACCAATACTAAATATATTGCCTACTGGGATGGAGAAAGAAACCTCCCTCTACCTGGAGCTGGTGATATCTTGTAAGTCCTTCAGTTTCATATCCATCTAATCACCTTAAACTTGAACTAAGTTCCTTGTCTACAATAGTAATAGCGTACTTGACGCCTCCATTGTCTCCCTTGCTCTCCCTATGTTCCAATACCGCCATGAACTAAAAACTCACTTCGTCCCCATTACAATTCCAAGTGTTGTTCTAGCCATCGCTTCACTTTTCGGTTACCCACCTCTGTGTTATTCTATTGGCATATCTCCTCCAATTTCTCTTTCCTTTTCCGTGCGTTCTCTAACGCTTGCGCTCGCTACCCCCGCTGCCAGTAACCTGTAAGTATCACTACCCGCTTTTCCCAACCTTCCAACATACCCGTAACAAACTAACCATACTCTCCTTTCTTAGCGGTGGAAACACCAACGCCGCCGCTGCCCTTGCCATAATGTCTGGTATCTTCGGCGTCCTAATCGGTCATCGTCTTCTTTCCCTCCTTAAAATCCGCGCTGATGATTACATAACCATCGGTGTTGCCATGGGTGGAAACGCTAGTGCAATAGCCACTGCATTACTACTGGCTAGTGATCCCAGAGCAGCGGCATTGAGTAGTTTGAGCATGAGTCTTTTCGGTATCGTGACATTGGCGCTGACTTCTGTGCCGCCGGTGGTAGAGATTATTAGAGGGTTAGTTGGGTTATAGAGAATTGGACACGGGTGAAGGGAATAAGGATAGATGATATTGAATTTGATAGACTAGAGATTTTAGAATAGAATAGAGATTAATGCGCATCCTAGACATGGGCATATTCTTTGTGATTATATCTCTCCCATATACACCTAACTTAAACATACCAACTCACTCTATACCCCTCTGAAACTATTCCACAATCTTTCTCCCACCTCCCACCTCTCACCTCGATACTCCCAACAAATACCTCTACATCGACATATTCTTCCTAAAATACATATCATCCTCACATCAACATCGAATCCCCGCCCATTCTCACCACCTCCAATTACTATAAAAATCTCTCCAGGAGTATCTAATGCCAATCCAAATCCAGTCATTCTTATCTTATTCCCACTGAAATCATCATATACCTTCAAAACCCCAAGATAATTAACCGGTTATCATGAAATCGCATCTAAATTTGTTGTGACGAGATAGATATTGATTTATTTTTTTCGGTAAAGGTGGATGGATGTAAGAGTGAAGAGGAATGTTAGATTGAGTATTATTGTTGGATTTATATGTTTATATGGTCGAATAAGTGAGTGGAGTGGTCGCTCGTGCATTAGTTTGAATCTGGAGTTAGTTGTGGTTTTCTTCTGGTGTGTTCTGGGTTAGGTTAAGAGATCTTATCTGATATTGCCAGGTGTAGCAAGTTGGTCTTAGATCACCGGGAGCTGGTGTTGATGTACAGAGTAAGAAGATGTATATCTATATAATAAGTTATATTTTTTTTTAGAAAAATTGAATGGGGAGGATGAATTATTGGGAGATATTTGTTTTTGCTTTTTCTTTGGTTCTAAAATAGATTTTAGATTCTCTAGGTTACTTTTCTTCATAATCTACATATAGATAATCCAAACCCACCTCTCAAGGAACCACAACGTACACCCATACATGTGATGGATACATTCTACCTGACAAAGCCAACCTTATTATACCATCAAACATGACGTGCTCGCAGCCTCCGATTGAACAATTGAACAGCTAAATTCGCTAATCCGGTATTGTCCACGTCGAATACTTATGTATAAAACCTTCCATCTCTCCTGTCTCACTTTCACATCTCCTCTCCCCATTTCATCTTCACAGCTCTAAGATATTCTTCGTGCGAGCAGGATAAAGTTTATATTACTTTCAACAGCTCCTCGCAGCTAACTCGACCGCCGAGTAACGGCAGACAGACAATGAAACCACGTAGGATTCATTTATTTACGTACACACATCAGCATGGCAAGGTCAGACAATACGTACAATAGCCTCACGGGGGAAAGGAGTTGAGCTCGATTACCAATCCTCTCACAAATATAGATCTTGATACCACCGGGAGATCTCGATGTCCGAAGTCCACGGTTTCCAACTCCACCACAGGTCCACCACACCCCACCACAGAGCACATTTTGAAGGTCTGTGTCGAGGGGAAGGGCGGAAGAGCTTGCTCCGCTGTCAAGTGAATACATGGAGTCTTAGAATGATTTCTAATCGATTTCTAATACGCTTGGTTGTTGTGGGGATTAGAAGCATTTGGGGTTTTGTTTATATGGTGAGGGGCGTGCTGTTGTTTTGTCTACAATCAAGCAACGGAAAGTAAAATATCAATCTCTCAATTTGTCGTTATTTCGAAGAACTCAATACATACCATATCAATCTATACGAAATTTAATACAAAACAAATCAAGAAAATAAACCCAATTCAAACAAAATGGTTACCTTTACCCTCAGTCCTGATTACGGGTATGTGTCCCTTCCCTCCCCCCTAACTCAATTGCCATCCATCCATCATCCCACACTCTCCCAACCAGAAGCAAAAGCCCAACTAACCCTCCTCACCATCCTAGCTACGTAATTCTCGCCGCAACCTCCACCTTCATCCTCAACACCATCCACGGCTTCAACACCGGATCCCATCGCAAAGCAGCGCAAATCGACTATCCAGCCGCCTACGCACCCTCATCACGTACAGACGAAGCAGCCTACCGATTCAACTGCGCACAACGCTCGCATGCGAATTTCACCGAGAACCATACCATAGCCGTCACTGCGCTCTTGATTTCCGGACTCGAGTTTCCAAAGACAGCGGCGGTTTTCGGCGGTGCGTGGACATTCTTTAGGTGGATGTATATGAGGGGTTATAGTCAGGGTGGGGAGAAGGGAAAGGGAAGGTATAAGGGGATTTATTATTGGTTTTTTCAGACAGGGTTGATGGGCTTGTGTGGGTATATGGGTGTGCAGATGGTTTTGGAGGGGAGGAAGTAAGTGAGGGTGAATGTGGGTTGGAGAGGGAGGCAAAAGGGGAGAGTATAAAACTGAATGACCGAGGAGGGGCTTTTGGAGGAGGCAGACAAAAAGACATGGGAGGAGGCATGGAGGGAGAGTATAAATTGTTTTTATAGCGGAAAAAAGACGCTTTTAGAGAAAAACTGTATCATAGACTACAAATCTCCTTTTCAAAACGAAAAAAAAATCTCGAGCAAAACGATCCAATTCGCATCCCACAACGCATTGAAAAGGTCACCAAAGAAGTTACTTTAAAAGTCACAGCGGAATTCATCTTCCTAACCACTAGGTACCTATTCAATTACCCATCCATTCTCCAACTCCCCAAAAAAAATCCACATTAAAATGTATTCCCGAATTTTCATCTTTTCATCTTGCTTGTTATATCTAGGTATCTACAATGTTCATGGTTGTCTACTTCTTTCCTTTTCTTCTTTTGACTTTTCTTTGTGTTTATATTTTTTTTTATCTCAATAGTATAAGCTAGACACTTACTTATACATCGATTATAGTAGTAATCTATATTAGGTAGCTACAGTAGCAAGCTTGTTAGTTAGGTAGTTTACCATGCGGTTTAACATGCGGTTTAGATTCGGTAATGGATGAGATAAGATGTGTATTATTCAGGTTGGAGCTTTGGAGCTTTGGTTGGAATGGAAGATCTTACGTATGTTAGTGTTGTTATGGGGTGATTTGAGGTGTGTGGTAGACAGGTTCTATATTAGTTGTTATCAAAGAAAGAAGAGTAGATGTAGAAATTGATTTGATTTGTATTTGGATTAGAGTGGTGATTGAGGCATTGAAATCAGTACAATCATTATTTCATACGTATCAATGGCCCATTAATAAGCCATTCCTACTCCCATCTCAAGTTCACTCTCCAACTACAACCAAGTCAATCACCCTCAGCACTTCACAACCTCGAGTTTCCCTCACAACATCGGCGTCTTCTCACCATCATACCCAGACTTCCCCTTAACCACCCCAAACGCACCACCACCTTTCCCAAACATCTCCTTCAAATCCCTAACTAACAATTCCGGCTTCTCATGCGCATAAAAATGTCCACCTCCCTCCACGTAATTATCCCTCTCAAAAACCACATCCCCCAACGTCCTTGCCCACGGCTTCGGCATCAGAAAAAGCTCCTGCGGATTAAACGTCAATCCCAATTTCGGGCCCGCGGTATAGGATTCGAAATCTGATCGCACAAGTTTTCCCGGGCCGGGAGTCGTATGCATAAATTCGTAGTATATCCGGTGCGCGGCTCCGGGACCTGCCCGCGAGAAATAGTAGACGGATATCCAGGTGAGAATTTCGTCGTCGCTCCAGGGATATGAATCGGTCCAGTCGTGCAGTTTTTCGTAGATCCAGGCGAGTAATGCGGTGGGGGAATCGTGGAATGCGTATGCTAAGGTTTGTGGCTTGGTGGATTGTTCAATGAAGTAACCGTTGCCTTCTACGTTAAACCAGTTGGTGCGAGCGAGACCTTCAATTTCCCTTTGCGTGTAGGGTGTAACTGCGTGTTGCACGGCTAGAATGGGATTTTTCCAAAAAGAGGGTTGATTTGCGAGCACCATGTTGATGTGGCTTGCTTTGCACTGGATGACATACTCAGTGTCTAGATTTTGATGGAAGATGGAAGCCCAAGGCTAAGATGGTAGACTCACATGCTGAGGATACAATTTCCCAATCGACCTGGTGATAAACGATCCCCAATCTCCACCCTGCGTGACATACTCATCATAGCCCAATTGGAGCATCAATTTATGACAAGTTTCCGCATACTGCGCCAATCCAAACCCGCGTTTCTTAACTCCTTCGCTAAATCCAAAGTTAGGAAGTGAAGGAGCAATAATATGGAAAGCTGGACCGTCTGGTTGTTGTAGAAGCGGAAGGATACGGAGAACTTCTAAAAAGGATCCCGGCCCTATGAGTTACATCAGCATTCTATATCTACTTCTCTCAAACTTTCTCAACACTGCAAAAGCAAGAAAAGAAAAAGAAAAACCCACATCCATGCACAAAAAGCAACGGCACGGCCTCCTTCACCTCACTCTTCTGCCATATAAAATGAACATCCAACGCTCCAAAGCCATCAACATTCACACTTGTCGTAAACTGTGCACCCTCAAGCGTCTTATTTAACTTCTTTTCGGCAACTCTCCAATCCCATTGTTCCCATGCTTTTGTAAGACGCTTCATGGAATCTAATGGAACACCCATATCCCATTCTGCATCCGAGAGTTCATCTGGGAATTCGACGAGAGAAAGTTTAGTTTTGAGAGTATCGATTTTGCTTTGGGGGACGGAAATTTTGAATGGAGTTGGGGACATGATGATCTGATCTGCTTCAATTTGATTTGATGGGTGTAATGCAGGTTGTTGGGGTGAGATGTACTCGATGTGTTTAAATCAGAAGTGGAAGGAAGTAATGTAGTAAGAAGTTCACTTATAAGTTCCAACTATCAACTTATGATGCACTTTTCAATTATCGAGTCAAATATCAAGAGTCATTCAGCGCATGGGGAAAAGAGAAAAATGAAGGAAACGCCTGATATTGAAGATATCATCCATATATACAGGTAAAGCTACCTAGCGACCCCACACCTGATTAGAGCACTGCAGGACATCGATCAGTAATCACGACAGAGGCCAGCTTTGTAATTCGAGACATATAGTGATGCATACATGATTCCACATTATCTTGTAATATACATGAAACCGGCACTTGTGACTTGGTATCGAATAGGTGGCTCTCACAAGCGGTGGACAAATTCTTAGTGGGTTGGTGGGAAAAGAGCGAATGTTCCGAAATATCCGTGAGCTATAATGTAACCTTATAGATGATATAATCAATTTTCGAATCAAAATGATTATTTTTATTGTTATTAATGTCAAGATAGTACAAGTTAAGAATGATAATTTTGTAATAATATATCAAAAAATAGATTATCTTTTTACAAAAAGATGTATATTTAAATTATATTAAGGAATTTAATTAGTTAAATATTGTGACGCCTCACACCTCCGGGTCACGTGGCATGCCCCGTTTGCATTTAATCATAGGAAAACTCGCTACTCTTGTTTTCCTTCTTCTTTTCTCCTTAGCTTAGTATTTTCTAATACAAGATACTTTACCCAGTATTCTTGAGTGTGACAAATATAATATCAAAATACCTTTAATAGAAACAAATATATATATATAAATTTAATTTAAAAATATACAAATTTTAAATTCAAAACCTTATTTTAAAACTTTTAATATTTCAATAATCATTAAACAACAATCTCATATAAAATAATCCAAAATTACTCAAAACTATATAATCAACAGTACATCACATAAAAATATCTGAATTTGTTAAAGTGAATGGTTCCTGCGTAGCACGTGCACAGGGCACTAGTCCTGTTAGGACTAGATTGAGAAGCTCTCTTACAGAGAGCTTCGCACTTCCGTAGAACTTAGAAGAGAGATTAACCTACTAGACCAATATTACCTCAGTTCTGCCCTATCAGCTTCCCACTATTCCCTGTGTGAGGTCATTCCTTTTAACAGAATTAAACACACCAGATCCACTTTTTTTTATTAAAAAAAATCCACTTATATTCTAATCAACACCTCTCTATCTCTCTTTTCCTCCCAACTTCCAAGTCTCTATCAAACCTTAATAATCCTGCCTACACCTCACACAAAAACACCCCAATAATCAAAAGCGGCATTCCGGCACACCCCAAGATTCCGCACATCCCCCTTCTCCCCGCTCGCTCGATATACCCAGATTTTCCCTGTAGGATTTATATCGAACTTCTATATGCCATCTAGTACTTACTTCATATATAAGTTATATACTCTATAGAATAGAGATAAGAGTATATATTAAAATTTCAATACCTGTATAAATAAGGAAATGCATTCATTCATTCATTCATTCATTGATTTTAGCAATTCTTCTCAATCTAGTTCTCAATCTAGTTCTAGATCATCAGATCTTTTATTTTCATATCCATCCATTCGTCTGTTTGTATATGAGTATTCCATCTATATCTGTACCTACCTATCCACCTACTATCTATCCACCTATCTAGTGTACGTACATACACAAGTACCTACGAAAACAAAATATGAAAATCGGGCAAGGAACAACTTTATTTTCCGTTGGTTAGTAACTCTTTCCCGAATAGGAAATCCTCGGTACTTTTCTTTTGAAGAAGTTGATTTCTAATCATTGCATTGTTAGCAAGTACTCCGTAGGTACGTAGGTACTCCGTAGATACTAGGTACTAGGTACTAGGTCCTCGTGTTGTGACGTGATATACTCCGTATGTAAGTCTTGCGGTAGCGGGATGTGCTAACTACATCTAACCAGAATGAGTATGTATGCGGTACTCCGTATGCAATAGTGGTTGTGTGGGTAACGTTTATGAGTAATTCATGGCTATCAAGTACCTTAGTACCTTAGTATTAACATGTGAATCCAATTTTGTAATTACTGTAATTACTACAACGCCTGCAACCTACAAGTGCCTCATCCAGAAGGTATTTATTACCTGGTTACCAATACGCCTTTAAACATCAATTTCAATTTATCTTGTTTACCTCCGCCTCCGCTTCAATTCCAAGTTGATATCTTCATATTCATCCTCTATCTCATCAGAAATCACCGATTCTTCTTCCATAACTCCAAGGGGTAATTCTGATTTGACGGGTTTTGTGATCGGCTCTTCCTCTGAAGATTTTGCTTTCTCAATACCTTTATCGCCAAGAAGGAAATCACCAAAGTATTTGATAACATTGAATACCTCCTCTCCAGTAGGAACAATGTTCTCTTTTGGAAGTAAGAATCCATAACTTCCTGTATCTCTCAGCTTAATCTGATAGCTGTACCGTACTCCTAATTCGTGATAAAACCAATCAATAGCGGAACCTCCTCCCATTTCCATTCTAGATGTCGATGAGTACCCTGGGATTTTCGAAGAGATAGCACCTTCACAAGCAGAAGCAACAGTATATTGTTCTCCACTAGATATTCTAATAGCCTTTGCAAGTCCTATGCCTAGTTCTTCCAGATTTTCTAGACTAGGTGGATCGGCTAAACAGGAATAAGAATAAGGATATAAGACTTGTTGGGAATACGAATGTAAATCCAAGAAACCAACAAAATGAACATTATTATTCTCGGTTTCATTCTTGGCCCATTCCGCAAACCTATGCGATTCAACAGCTTGGAAAGGTGCATCTCCTGGGTAACTTTCGGAACAAGGATTAGTTTGAGTCGATGAACCCCATTCGAAACCAAATCCACGGTCCAAATCGAGACCTCGACAAAATCGAAGATTGGTCTGTTGTCTGTTTTTGCGCCATAAACGGTCGTTCTCCCAGGTATACACATATCCATCAACATTAATAGTAGGAACAAGGACGAAATCGAATTCCTGGAGAAGCTTTGTGATAGCTGGCGATTTTCCATAAGAAGTAATCAAAGACCAAGCAGCATAGGTCACAGAGCTAACTGATATCCATTCCCGAGCATGAAATCCACCAGATAATATAATAGTTTTCCGTGGCTTGGTTGCTTCTGAAGGTAGATTTGGTGATACACCGATCCTCAAAGCTGGGATATCGCGACCCTCATAAGAAATTCCGATGTTAATCATCCGAACATGGGTTGAGAACATGGAAGACATGAGGCGCATCCATGGTATAATGACGGACAGTGGTTGATAATTTTGAAAGAATATATTATCCGCACCCTCGACCTTACTAGTTCTCAAAGCTGGAGTGAATGCCCTTTCAACATGCTTCGAAGAAAAGGCTGCATCTGCATATGCCATCGATGGGTAGGATTGATAAATACTTTTCGCCAAGTCAGGCATCAGATGAGAGTATGCATTCTGTAGAGATTTTGGTAAAAGACCGAGTAATGAGGGAACCTATTCCAGCAATTAGCATTGTGACGACGAGAACGGTGATTTGACATACATCATCTTCCCTCAAACGAATGTCTGCCCAATTACTTGTAAACTCCCAAATATCCAAAAATAACGTATCTGCCGCCTCAGCCAAAGCCTGTTCTTCCGCCGGAGTAGTGAGATTGAATCGCAGAACTACATCGCCGCCATATTTCGCGAGTAAAGTAGCTGGAAGTTGAGCATTGGTAGGTCGCGCAACATTTCCCGGCACATCAGGTTTCTTTGCGACCTTCGGAGGGAGACCAAATATCTTTTCTATCGCAGTATCACATAACCATGTCAATTGGGGAATCACATTGCGATATCTAATGCCCGATGGTTCCTGCGTAGGATATCGCGGGGTTACAGGTGATAATTGAGCATGACCGTCCGTGGTCCAAGGTACTGCGATGACATGCGGGACACAGAAGATAATTGCAACGAGGAGAATCAGCGATGATAATATAGAGTGAGATTGCGACATAATTATTTTCGCATTGGGAGATGTAAAGAATGTGATTAAACAATGAAGGTTGTGAGTTTATGGGTCGCGCTTAGAATTATATTCGAGGTGATTCGATTGTAGTAGGTGGGTGAGGTTATCTGTCTGTCAAGGGCCCGGAAGGTTCCCTAGGTAGATGAATTTTACTCCGTACAGACACTATTTTTGCTTTTTGCCGATAAAGGAAAACGAGAGATATATATACTAAATCAACTCGACCCTTTCACTGTGTGACTTCTACAGCAACCCACCGAACAACTATCCTCCAAAAAAAAAAAAAAGATACTGAGCCCTCACATTGATATACCTATCACTGGCCTATCTGGCTTTACCTCATACACCTGTAAATATCAGTTATCAGTACCCTTACAGTTTGATTTGAAACCAAAGAATTCAACCACCCAATAAATACCCACCAACGAACTTTCCTCCAGTATCTTCACTTCCGACGCCTTTGGATGGAGTGTCCAAAACCCTATCCCAAAACACACATATATTTTTGTGTATAATTTGGTTACCGATTGAGGTCCGAAAGATTCGAGGAGTTGGTGAAGAGGATGTGTTTCGTCAGCAGGGTAGTAATCTTTTGGGTATACAATGTATCGTATCGTGGATCTCCCGTTCGAATCGTATTCTACCACTTCATTGTTGGTTTCATCTAGGCGCTGCGTCTCCTCGGTCAAAGTCATAGTCACGCATGTATTGAAAGTTGTAAGGCTGGCTGGCGACCAGAATCGAACTGCTTGGAAAGTGGCTTGCGATAGAGTGGAAATAGCTTCTAGGAGGAAGTGTGATACTCTATTATTTATTTTGACTAAAACTACCTAATAGGTAGGTAGGTAAACAGACATGAAGCCAAAACATACGTAAGCTTGAGGTGACATTCGTGTTCAGGTAGGTATTGATATCTTGCTGTGGAAAACCACTGTTATATCGAGGGGTGGGAGCGAGCGTTATTGTCACTTTATTCAGCATCAATAAAATTTGATAGCATTGTAGGTTTTAAAACATTGATAACCTTATTAATTTCTTCCGAATACAATACTGTATTTTCATAGACTCTCCCGGTGTATTCATTGCTCTGGTAAGCTTGCTATTCACCCAGTAATTTACTCGTTTGAATCGCATCTAAATCATCAGTGAATCAGTCATGTTTTCGAGTAACTCAAGATATCCTTCATGCACCTGAGGATTCAGCTGTTATCATCTTATCTCTTAGTTTAATACCTGGAAAGAGTTTTTAGGTATACTAAATTACCTAGATAAACTTAATATGACTTGGAGTAATCTTTTGCATGAAAAATCATGTGGCTTATTAGTGATGTCTAGATTTTGGTATAAAGCCACATTGTTTGATTCACAAAGTTCATTCTATCTAAGAAGTCTACTGTGCCAAACATTGATCAATAGGATACTCCTACGGTTATTTATCGTACTGGCATCCATGGACTCCAATCGTATCGAGTACCTAGATATCTCCAGAGTGCTGATTCTCGCATGATGCCTCACGTAGATCAATTATTCAACGTTGGCAAAATCGACTACTATACGTAGCTAACGGAACACTCACGGAGTGCGAGAGACCCTGGCCTGGCCATCAATGTCCTATTGAAAGCCAAGAAATGTGTAGGTGAGTATGGCTCGTCTTGATGGGTAATTTGATAACCCAGCTGGAAGAATCGGAACGAATGGATTATTGCTGCTTCGGCCAATTGGATGATAATAACGCTTTGATTCGTATACGACTACCTTGCTTGCTTCATTGCCTTGCTTGTTCGTCTAATCGTTCTCCTCTTTCGTTTCGTACAACGAGAGGGGTAAGCAGTTTATCATGAGAGCATTGTTGGGCGGATGTGAGGAAAACGAAAGAATCTCCTTCAAGTGCTTTTGATCAAATATACGGAGTGTATAAATATATGAGGGCTACTCACAGCAAGTTCCACATTGCAGATCATCTAAAGCTTTAGAACATTCCAAATCAATAATCGAAGCTCGAAAGCCATTCAACCTAGTGCAGTCGTGCAGGCCGATCTAAAAATATATCGGTTTTTGATCTTCCAGAAAAACGTTGGCCCCATCCAGACAAGGAAGGACTTGACTAACTATCACTTGCTATCGGTGGCCATGTTCAAGGAAATTGCATATTGGAAGAATCAAATTTTATTGACCCATATCCAAACCACTTGGACCACAGTGTAACCTGTACTCTGTGGTCATATGTACCGCAGAGTTACTTTTATGTTTCAGTGTATTTTCTGAACATCTTTTTCCATCTTCCTGATCCTTTCTAAAGGGGCAATGATCATTGACGTCTTTGAAGCAGCAACCATTTTTAGCACCACCTTGGAATTTGGGTACTCTGTAAGTTACTTTTAAACTTTCACTAAAATAGTTTCATGTGAGTGGAAAGTCTTTGGGAAACTTGAGAACTGGGTTATTGTTTTCGTTAGAACGTAATAATGCGTTTCTTATATGTGGATGAAATTTAATATATCTCTCGACTTAAAAATACAATATAAGTATAGGTACCTAGTATAAAATATACTTACACAAATACCTCTGTACTCAAGTAGACGATGCATGTCACTCAACACCTACGGTCTACTGCCTACATACCTACTAGACCTAACCTTATTCCCATGTAGTATCAAGTCCAAGATCTTTTACCAGGTTAAGTTTTAGGTTCTTTCAATTCAAACCGACTAGCCCATCCAGGTTTGCGTCATTCACCTCAGGGGAAAACTTGAGACTTTGTAAATTTTCACTCGAGATAAATACTGAAATAGAACTTCAATTCAATTTTGTTGAAAGATAATTTTAATTTTTTTTATACTCGAGCCCTGCCACTTGGTTCGTGTAAAGGCTTGTTTCGCCATGTTTTTTTCAACCGAGTCGTAGTTTGGTTTCGTTTGATTTGAATTGAATTGAATTGGATGGAATTGAATTGAATTGAATTGTTATTGAGTCGAGAGTAACTTGAGAACTTGAGTTGACTTGAATTCCCATTGTAATTGTCTCTCCCATCTTTTCTTCTTCTGAGGTATGCCCACAATCCCCCCCGTTTGCACTTTCCTCTTATCCACTCATTACGATTTGAGCACCTTTCCAAGGATCCCTCCTAGCCTTCAGCCTCATACGAAGGGATAACGAGACAAGACAGGAGGACTTTCAATCAACAACACAACACAATACAATACATACCCCATACGTTCTTTTCCTTACTAAATTGCAAATGTGATTTTTGTTTTCAGCTGAGACAAGAATAATCAATTGTTTCCTAATTATCAAGTCTTGTAGGATCAATGTTGTTCGATGTTTCTCCAAGATGCCATTACTCCGTCGTCGTGCTGCTGCCAGCGATGCTGAAATGCGACGGCATAGCTTCTATCCCACTGATTCCAACACTCTGAATCCAATTCTCGATTCCAATCTTCCACATGGCAGAGCGAGTGAACAAATGACACGACGACCTTCGCCTGGAGATTTCCAATCATTCGCAGGATCAGGGACAATGGCACCGTTACCCATGCTAAATAGACCTTCCACGGATTATCCTACATCATTGCAACGGTCGGGCACTCCCCCAATACAGGAGGAAACCTCGAAACATCGTCGCTTCTCTATGTTAAGGTTTCGACATGCTTCCGATTCACAATTGTCTACTCGATCGCGACTACAGGCTCAGAATGCTTCAATAGCTGAAGATGTTCCCCCGATACCTCATCGCAAGTATTTCCCATTGATGTTCTTTCCCCCGAGGTCTAGAGACATTTGATTGTTCCATATCTAGTTCGACCATAAAAATTGCTTGCTGGGCCTACGTTCTTGGCATAGTGCTGACCATATACCAGCCCCAGAGATTATTACGACAGCTCCGACCATGGATTTCAATGGAGGACGCCCAATTAAGAAAAAGTCGCGAGTTCGACTTCCTGGCCGTACCAAGTCGCCTGCTGTGGATAGCGATCGTGCGGGGCAACGAGAGCAACCATCAAGGCCGGAAGAAGATACGCTGAATATTGAAATGCTTTCGAAGAAGGAACGAAGAAAAACAATGTCAGAATCGGGACCGACTAATAAAAGCCGTGTTACTTTCGACGAACCGAATCGGCCAGTGACCCATGGTAATGGTGGCTCTCCTCCTGCATATGGAGACGAAGCATCCTCGGCATTGGCTCTACCATTGAACAGACTCTCTGAATCTTCAAGATCAGACGCAAGTTCTAATGATCATGGAGTTTATGCAACGACGACTACCACCACACATACTGTGCAAACAACAACCACCTTCTTTCGTCTTCCTCGTCGGAAGAAGCCCGCTCCGTTATTCGATCTTAGCCATCTTCCACAAAAGTCCGCGCAGCATGATTCTTCACATTCTCTATCCGTTACAAGATACCCCACAGCTCCTCCATCTGACCCGGCTCGGGTCATAACCCCAAAGTCGTCGGATGACTTGACCCCACATGGTTTCCAGTCTCCAATGCCCTCTCCGTCACATACCTCTTCGTCTCCGAGTGCTTTGATGAAGACATCATCTGGTCGGCCAGCTACCCCATTATTAAGACAAGGTTCCGCTGCGTCATCTTCGAGATCTTCACCCACTCGTTCCAGGCTGACATTGCGCGGTCGTTCATCCACTTTAAGCTCTCTAAGGAATGCACCGAATGAAGATGCTTTACCTACACCTACATTACCACCAAGCAGGACTTCTACATCCACCGGCAGGAAGAGTTTTGGCGACTTGTTTAATCTTTCAGCTCGATTACGCCCGACCTCCGAACCAACAACTAATTCAGGACCTACCACCCCCGGATCCAATACTTCGAAAAACAATTCTATGCAATTAGCCCGAGAAGAGCCTATTATTCTGCCCGAACGCTTTGATGATGACACACCCGCTAATTATTTGGTCAGGCTTGAAGAGGCTGTTAGTAGAGGTGTTGTAGCTAGTGTCTTGTCAAAAGGGACGGATCCTTTCTCCCAGGCTGTTCTTCGCAGCTATATGAGAGGATTTGGCTTCTTTGGGGATCCAATGGATATGGCCATACGAAAGTTACTCATGGAAGTTGAGCTCCCCAAGGAGACTCAGCAAATTGATAGATGCTTACAAGGTTTTGCTAATAGGTATCATGAATGCAACCCTGGCATCTATGCATCTCCTGATCAAGCTTACTTCATCGCTTTCTCACTTCTCATTCTACATACAGATGTGTTCAACAAAAACAACAAACATAAAATGACAAAGGCAGACTACATCAAGAACACCCACGGCGAAGGAATTTTTGACGAGATCCTGGAGTGCTTTTATGACAACATTTCATATACGCCCTTTATTCATGTGGAGGACGATCTAGACATTAACGGCGAAAGGATTATACCTCACAAGATGAAAAAGAAGTCGAAGATACTTCGTGGAGGCGGCGATCCTAATAAACGTCCTTCGAGAGAACCAGTTGACCCTTATACTCTAATTCTTGATAGCAAACTTGATACTTTACGTCCCAACCTCAAGGATGTTATGCATCTTGACGAACATTATAGTTATCTTGGTACTGCACCGTCCCTGAATCTACAGAATCTACAGAAGACCTTCTTCAAGACCGGTGTGTTACAGATAGTTTCTGCCAGGTCACGGCCGGATGCTTTCATGTCAGAGAAAACGGTCACAAATCCCGAGGAAGCACAGGCTGGTATTGTGGATATCAAGATCACCAAGGTTGGTTTACTATGGCGAAAGGATGCGAAAAAGAAGAAGACTCGTTCTCCATGGCAAGAGTGGGGAGCTATTCTTACCGGAGCTCAACTGTATTTTTTCCGGAATACCACCTGGATCAAAAGCTTGATACATCAGCACGAGACACATATCAAACAAGGTCATGATGGCAGCCCTGTAATTTTCAAGCCCCCACTAGAACATTTCAAGCCCGATGCATTAATGTCAACTGATGATGCAGTTGCTCTGGTAGACTCCACGTACAAGAAGCACAAGCACGCTTTCATCTTTGTTCGCCACGGAGGATTTGAGGAAACTTTCTTAGCCGACAATGAAGATGAGATGAATGATTGGCTTGCTAAGCTTAACTATGCTGCAGCATTCAGAACCGCTGGAGTTCGCATGCGGGGCGTGGTTGGAGGCAACTACGAAGGCCAGCGTAATCGAGGTATCCGCAGACTAGAAAGTCAAAACGACAACACAAAACTGATTCAAACGCCTTCTGGTGAAGTTACTATAGTCAGCGGAAAGATCGACAACAAGATGCAGGACGATATCTTGGCCGCACGTCGCCAAATCATGCTACAAAAAGTAGCTGAAGCCGAAGAAAAGCTTACCGTCGCAGTGAAACAACTAGATTCACAACTCCGAAATGCTCGCCATTTACAGATTCTAGCTCCAGTTCAACAAAAGACAAGAGAGAATGTTTTATCAGCAGCCGCTCGGATGTCGGCGCAATTGAAATGGGGGAGAATGGAGATTTGGCGCTTGAAGTGCCACCGGGACATTTTGATTTTGGATTTGGATGAAGAGAAGAGTATCGAGGGAGGCTTCACGGAAAAGACAGAGTCAAACGGAGATACACCAATGTCAGCACGATCGGCTCTTACTCGGTTACAATCTAAGGCAAGTAGTTTAACACCACGCAGCGCGCCGAAATCCCCGACTTCAGATTCCGCAACTCGGCCTTCTACGTCTGGTCATTCGCTTCCGGCGCCCGAGAAGGATCGAATGATGGATGACGTCTTTCACGCCCCACCAAGCTCGAATCAGAAGGCCCAAGCATCCTGGGAACTTCCGCCTTTGACAAACGATGAGCAGCCTCCACTCGAGCCTTCGATACCCAGTGTAACCCCTCCAAGCCCTGGTCTTGCCACTCAGCCTTCTCATTCCAGTTTGAAACAACCTCCAACTTTGAGCCCCAGACCTTCGGATGATCCAAACCTTGATGCTGCAGAGCAATCTGTTCTTGAGCAGGCTGGATTGATGGATGTAGATGTGGCGAGTGAAGATAATAAAGACCAGTCAACAGACAAGGACAAGTTTGGCAAAGGCAAGATTCGCCGCAGCATACATCAGACCCTGCGTGAGGCACACGTTCCATCACATCATCGTGGCCGTAAGGGCAAGGACTCAAATTCGAGTGCTGGTATGTCGGATGAAGGTACCACCGATGATGTACTTCCTCGTGGCTCTGGAAGCTTTGTCGTGCACGGCAAAAAGGCTTCAGTCATCACATTCGGAACGGAGCTTCAAGCCATGTCACCGGAAGAACGTCTACGTCTCCGTAAACAGCCGCGCAGAAACTCAGAAGCAGGATCTCATGCCACCATTGATGATGACTTCCACTCAATACTTGCCGAACCTGTCGAGTTTCGTCAACGCCATAATTCAGCTGCCAGCACTAGTACCGCAACTGCTAGAAGCTTCCGGGAATTGCATAGGAAATATTCTGCACAAAACTCAGAAAAATCTCCAAACCTCGCTGTCAATGTAGATGACGACGACGAAGCGGCGATAAGCGTATCAGACGGTCGACGAAGTCCATTACCTCCAGTCGAAGACGAAAACGAGGACGAAGATTCAAGCAGCAATGACAAAACAAAATTCTACACACCAGAACCCTCGCCTCGTGTAATGGAATTTGATGAGCGATCGCTAGTCGAACCCAATCAACAGCACGAGAATTCACACATCGAATCAGATGAGCGATTACCAAGTCCTACTTGCGAAGCAGTTGGTGCTTGATATACCGCATTTTACCCATAGGAATATCACCTTCCCACATACACACAACATTTCCATACCATTGTTTTTGTCTCTTTTCATATTTTCTGCGAAACCATAGCATAGCACGCATGCAACTATTCTAACGACGATCCTTTATATATCCATTTCTTAGCTCGCGATGGTTTCTTTTTACAATACTTGAGATGATTGATATTTCTTCGGAAAGCGAAAAGGGTGGGATTATTTTTTCGCAACAAATAAAAGTATTTGGTGGTTCGTTTTTGATAGCACTATTTTAGTTATCCCTTTTCGTTTGTTTTCTTTTTACACTTGCTGTAGTGGTTATTTGACACACATGCTTTTGAAAGTATTTACTGTGCGTATGTATACTAGCGGTTGGGAAGGGTGGGATGCATGGTAGGAAGAATGGGAAGGAAAGGAAAGTGAAACGGCTTGGGGTCCAAATATATCTACGCAAAGGGGTTGTTTATGGTATGGAACTATGGCACGGTACCTTGGATGGTTTTCGATGCTGACCTTATTGGCTGGCTGGCGTTTTGGGGAATGTGTTTGCTTTTGAGGCAGTGGATGAATGCAGATGGAACTTGGGAGATGAGATAGTGTTCTGATTTTAGGGCGGCATGATCGAAGAGGTGTGTGAGGATTACGTGATGGAAAGTACTATTTTGATGAAATCGAAAGTATGGATCGATGGATAGCTGAAGGAGGTGAAATAAGAGCGGAAGGCGAGAGCGGAAGGCGAAGGCGTAGGCGTAGATGAGATGAGATGAAATGTGGGCATTGTTAGGAATGAAATTAATATCGCAGCAGACGCAGTAGAGGAGATAGAGATAACAATGAAAATTAATAAATATTATCTTTTGTTTTTCTTTTCTTGATTGAATATGAGATAATGGAGTTAGATCCATTAATTATGTTAGACTTCAACATCTCAATTTCTTATAACAAGAGTATTTTAGATCTATAATATTAAGAACTATTCAGGATCCACAAAAACAGAGACTTGAGAGCACTACTCAACAAGCTTAAAGAAAGCTGCCACGAAAGCTATCGAAATCTAAAACAGTCACAAATGCTACGTGAACGAAACATACGAATATCCAATCAGTCGGAGCTCCATATCAAATTAGCTCATGCACCGTTCCAGCAGCATGGTTAGGTTAACCTTAATAGGCGATATACTAGAAAAGGTCTCAGCTCATGGTATAGTCAACAAGTGCTAGGATAGGCCATGTCTCCACGATCAGCGATTACTTTTACTTTTACTTTTTACCCGCTCTCTCTGTAGCTATCTGCTTCTATCCGCTATGTAAGATCTTATATTCACCACACTCCTGCTTTAAGGCATGGGGTTTGGGTTTTGCTTTTGCTTCTTTATGTTGCTTAGGCTGATTGGCTCCTCTGTAGTCATTATTGTAGTCATTTCTTTGCTTCTCGTATTTACTGTATTTACTGTCCGCCTTTTAGTATTGGGTTCTTTCTTTGCTGGAATCTGGAATCTGGAATCTGGAATTGTAAGATTACGTCCGCTGTATTTTTCTTATACATATGTGTATGTTAAACAGGTGTCTCTCTTAATCTCAATCTCAATCATCGTCTCCATCATCGTTATTCTTTATTCTTTATCTCATATTTAACGCATCTCGTCTCGTCTCGTCTCGGATGCTATATGTATGTATGTTTTTAGATCTCATACAAATCAAATCTGGCGATCCTAGCTTTGTGAGACTTACGAACGCCGAAACTGTGATTGATTTGATCCTAATTATTCTTCTTTCCTTTCTTTTCTTTACTTTTCGTCATAGTTATATCAGAGCATAGGTAGCTAGTGGGATTCATCCACTATCATTATCATTATTTGGATAGTATACTTTGCGGTGTATGTCGATGTATGTATGAAACACATTCCGTTAACCAATTACTTTTTCTCTTGTCTTGTCTTGCGTGACGTGACGTGACGTGGTTTGTGATTGAGTACGTAGGGATATTTATTATATCAAAAATGTTAAAAAATTATTATAATTGATCATTAATTCTATTTAAAGTTAAAAGTTAGACTCTCAAGATTTAATGATTCTGAAATAAAAAACCTAAAGAATAAGTTAAAAATATTAATGTGAGGAAAAAGTGAAGAGGGCCCAAAGTTTACTTCTCATAGATATTATTAGAAATATTAAAAGTCATTTGATAGATATGAGACTGAGTGTTCTACAATCATTCATGTTCTCTCTTTCAAACAAACCAGATCAAAGAAAAAAGGGCGGTGTGTAAAAGACAGTGCAAGAACCAACCTGAATCAACTATTAGGCACGTATGCAAGCATCCGAGGAGAGGAACCTCTTCGGCGCAGCCTTTAGCTCTAATTGGGCTGAGTTAGAAATCTCCTGCTCATGGTTGCGCATCCTGATACCTCATAGTTTCCGCTTGTTATCCTTCTTTATATCACGTCTTTTTCCTGTACAAATGTTACTGGAACAACTCGTTCTTACCCTTCTCTGGTACTTGACAGTATCGTTCTATCCTGTCACTTTTCACTATGACATCACACAGTGACATTCGTGAATCGGTTAGACAAATCGACGAGGGTACTTGGCTTTTCGGGGGCACATATGTCGTACGCTACAACAAAAAACCAAGCGACGGCGAACAAATGAGCAAGGATTTCATTGATTATAAAATCTTCGAAGCGCTTGAAATCGTACCAGACTCGGTTTCTATCCCTTCGGACAGCCATGTACGACTAATTTGTGATGCCGGAAATGCATCTGCGGTTTTCAGTTTCGGTGATAAGATTATTCTCAAGGTCAAAAAAGTTCACGAGGACCAGCCGCGAGAAGATGGGACGTTGGAATTTCTAGATAGACAAAAGCTTAGCTTCGAATATCCATTATTTCTGTGCTCTATGGAAGTTGAGGACAGGATCTTCATGCTTGAAGCCCATATGTCCGGCGAGAGACTCAATGAAGCATGGTGGAATATGAGCGAGGAAAAGAAGGAACATGTGGTGAATCAGGTCGCTGAAATCTGCATGGAGCTCAAGAATTTCCAGTCCTCTTCAATGACTCCAATCGACTTTAAGTGGATGGATCCTCTTCGCGAATCGGGACAGCGAGACTGTCGAATAGAATCACTTCAAAAGCATTGCGAAGCCTTGGGAATAGACTGCTCCACTTTTGTCTTCTCTCACAATGATCTTGGTCCAACCAACATTCTCGTCGACGGTGACAAGGTTGCGATACTCGATTGGGAGTTGGCTGGATACTGTCCATTGGCATGGGTTCGCACCAAGTTTGCCGTCTGCGGAGCGTTGAATGTAAGCCGGGTTCGCGACAATGTGGTGGATATCGATACTGAATACAGAGTGCGAGTTGAGAAGAAGCTTGCAGAGATGGGGTTCCCAGAGGTCACTGAGGCATACGAGAAGATGGACAAGGAACGTTCCGAGAAGTGGATTGCGGCACGTCCATGGCTTCAGTAGACGAGTAGCGTTTCTTCTTGTTTTCCAGTCACACTGGAATTTGAAACCTTTCTACAGTGTATTTGAGTTGACTGTCAAATTCAACGTTAACCCTGTTTGTAGATGAATACATACACAGACTTGAAACTGCCAATGTGAAGAACTTCCATCCTTGCTTTCTACTTGCATCCATCTGAATAGAAAACATTGTGACATTTCGAAATACATATTAAATCATCTTCGAGGGCGATATCGTCTATATGAGTAACAACAATTAAAAAGAAGAAAGAGAAAGAAAGAACTGTCAACCTTGTTGAAGACTCATGCTGAATGATTTGAAATCAACATTGAACATTGAACAAACGATTACTGTACAACTGTAAATAGCCCCAACACTTGCTGACCGAACATTCTCGTTCTAGCAGTCTTGAGAGTGTATTGATAACTAACGCCAAAACCAATGATGGGAGCGGAATCGGCAGCTAGCTGCTTCATTTCCGCGTGGGGACTGGGATGGAAAGATAAAAGGAAGAAGGGAGTTTCAAGAGCTGAGAGCTATGATCTGACCCAGGAACAAGATTAAGATCATACAGAAGTTAATGGGACTTTTTCATCGTTCTCCGGTGATGACATAGTGGCGGAAGGCTCAGCTTTTCCTTTCATTAGGATAACCTTAATAAGGTCCCCTTGGATTACAAAAGATATTCGCTTATTTTCGTTCGCTGTCTTTGATTGGTTGAATAGTCATTTAGGTGTAAGGAGTTCATTTTCATACTTAAGGGATATATGAAGAGAAACACCTTCCTAAACATTAAGCAAAGACGAGTAATGATGTATATATATACGATCTATAGAGAATATATTCATATGCCTATGTAAATGAGTATATAAGCAAGTATGTAACCCATTGCAAAATTATTTTATTTATCCACACATCGAAAAATGCTTTCAAAAATAACAGGCTATACACTCAAACCCTGTAGTTCTCTAGGAATATCTCCTTACCCACTTTGCACTCGACCTCGCCTCAACCTCTTCCTCTACCGCTTCCCCTTCTTCTTTTTTCCTTTTGCAGCCCCGCCACCTGTGACAACCTTCCCACTACCCGGTGCCTCGACACCTTCAAGGGCATCTTCCCTTACAACACCTCCTTGAGTGGTATCCATAGCCTTTTTCTTTCCCTTCTTCCCCTTTGGTCTATAAGAACTTCTATCTTTAAGCGGTAACCATCTCTCCGGATCCATTTTCTTACCCTCCTCGAAATCCCTTGGTAATTTAGACTTGCGCGTCCCTATCGTCTTTTGCTTTTTAGCTGGAGCATCATTTTCTTTCTCATCTAAGGCGCGTTTCTTTAATAGATTGAGTGATTCTGCGGAAGACACTGGGGCGTTATTGGATGGTAGCGTTGGGATACCGGCATTTTCTAATTCTTCAGCGTCGATATCAGAGATGAGTTGGGGAATTGGTGTAAGGGTATCGAGGTCTGAGGAGATTTTGGAGAAGTCGGATGAAGCGTATGAAGCGACACATCCGGCGATTGCGATACGATCGGTAGAATCTTGAGAGCGAAGTGAAGAGAAAATTTCGCCTGCTGCTTTGGAATCTTCAGGATCAGGAGACTCAAGTAGGGAAATACCTGCTGCGTGGAATAGAGAAGGGGAGGGTTCTGATTTCTGCCGCCAATAAGAAGCTGATTTTCCAAGCTCGGCTTTTATAGGGGCCGTGCGACCTGTTGAACGATAGAGAGAGACGAGAAGCGCTACTAAACCAGGTGCATATCGAACATCTTGATCTGAGGAATTAGTAGACTCCTCGAGACGCTTGAAGAATGCTTCTAGAAGGGCAATCGCTGAGCCAGGGTTATTCGTCAAAACGTAAAGTTGTATAATCGTAAGGATTAACCCAACATCATTTGGTCGTTTCTCGAGTAGTCGTAGTATCTGCTTTAATGCGGCTTTTCCCGCTTTGTCTTCTGCATGAGCCGCAGCGTTAAGAACGGAGAGGCTGTTGATCGATGGTGAGACAGTTGGTGATGGCGATTTTGAGATTGCTGACAATGTAGACTTCGCTACTCCCCCATACTTCAAAGCCTGGAGTTCAATTGTGTAATGATTTCGTTCCAGAATGTTCGCTTGGTGCTCAAATTGCTTCTCTCTATGCGACAAGTTGGGGACTGAGTCAAAAATCCGTTTCACGAGGTAGGGATTTTCGATATCGGTTGATGTAGCTAAGGCATTATTTTGGGCAATGATTCTGGTTTGAGGTTCGGGTACACTGTATTGGTCAGCTTCAACGTTTGTGGCAAATATGGCAAACATACTCAGCGAGTGTAATCATCTTTCTTAATACCTCGACCTCCGCAGTTTTGCCCAACTTCGTCAGCACAAATGCCTGTTGTACCATAATAGGTAAAACTTCTGCCCTCTTTTCATCATCACTCAATTCGTCCAGAGCCTCACACAAATCCCTTGCCCGCTTCAACAGGAAGTTTGCTTTGTTATAATCACCCTTAGCAATGTACCCGCAAGCAACATTGTACGAAGTTTCGAACGTCTCTAGATCTTCATTTCTGCTTTTCAATTCACCTTTCCCGCCTTGCCACGCCAATTGCGCTTCCACAGCTAGTCCATTAATCCTCAAATCCATATCCTCAACTTCAGCTCCTGCACTTTCTACAAGCTGCTTGTAAATTTTTTCCGCATCCGCAAACCTTTCAGCACGATACGCAACCTGCGCAGCAACATGTTTCAAGCCCCTACTGTTACCCTCTTCACATACTTTCGCCGCATCTGCCAGTTTCCCTGTCTTGTAGAGAGCATAAGCGCGTTCGAGAATACATTGAGAAGCCAATTTATCTCCACCTTCGTCGAGGGCTTTTAGTGCATCGTCGAATCGATCAAGTTTGAGGAGAGCAATAGCGCGGGTATGCAAGGCATCGGGGTCGAGTTTAGAAGTCTTTAATACGTCATTTGTAGCTTTGAGGATCTCTTCATGGTCTGTAATTGAAGAATTACGAAGGAGGGCGCTGAGCGTTGCTGTTTGATCGGCCATTTTAAACTCTAGGGCGATGGGTTCCTATTTACTGTAGCCATGCGATATGGAGATGGTGTCAAAAGCTTGGGGTAGTGGGGTGCAAGGAGGGAGGTGGACTTGAAAAATAACCGACACCGATCAACTGCTGAGCTAGCGCGGCAGAATTCCACCGCTTTGGCAACTTAATCCGGCACGCGATAGACGAGATAAACCACAGCTCATCTGGGGTTTAGATATATATATCTAACCCTAAAAGACCATTCTGATTGGCAACTTCGAATCTAAATATCGAAGAGTACTACAAGGTTTAATTAAATTCGACCTTGATCTGCGATTTGTTTCCTCTATTGTGTCTCTGAAGTGCTATTCCCATTTAGCTCATAAATGCATGTTGGTATATGTCTCTTTGCAAGTACTCCTAGCAAGCCACTCTTCATTATTTACCTTCTACTACGACTAAGCTATGTTCATTCTCATCCAGCATGCTTCTTATGAGAGAATGCATCAATCTTATATCTCACTCTTCACTGAACAGGAATTGTTCTCTGATACTTTTTAAATTGACTACATCATTAAACTCTTATGAGTCAGACCTTCCCACCGGCGTATAATTCAATTAGCTCTGATACTTTCTTTTTTTTATGTTATCTGGATGCTGTTGATCGTAGAGCTCGGGGTCTTTCTGATGCAACTTTCTGGAATTCTGTTGGTTCTGCCATACTAGGGAATAGTTTCTTTCTCAGTATGATGACGCTTAGAAGGAGACTGTATAGTGATTTCTTTAGAGACTACTTTGCGTTTTGTCGCGGGCGATTGGCAGTTTTTCTGCGCAGATGAATCTGAGGCCAGAGAGGTTGAGGGAGAGGCATGGGAGGATTTGCAGGAGTATGTGAGGGCTGCCTAGGCTTGTGTGTCTGCGTTTGTCTCGATATGTCATCCGATTCACTGGGCGTTATGGATGGCGATGTCCGTTCCATTGCATACCCGCGGTTAACATCTTTCCCTTTCCATTGTATGGTGGGCTGATCTCCTTTACACGACAACATAACATCATCATCTGACGCTATATCGTTGCGTCTGCCAGCCTCAATGTCGTTGTAGAATGAATTGTTCCCATAGGCCCTTTCTTGCGTAGCAACCTCTTCCAACATAATATCAAACTGTTCATCGGCTGCCTGCAATATTGTTTCATAGAATATCGCATACTCTTTTTCCGACATTGCCAAGAGACTCCGCGCTTCTCTCAGCACCATCCGGTTACCCCACTCGACGTAACCAAGTAGTGCATGCTCCACCAAATTGGAGCAAGGAAGACCGATTTCGACAGGAAATTTAGGAAGCACATACTTTCCTCTTTCCGTTATACTGTCATCGAATATTGGAGTAACAGTCCTGTGTGATGCGCACACTTCAGCATAGCACTAGATCTATACCATCTCCGATGCTATTCTTCACATACGCGGTAAGACAGTTCTCGACAGCTTTGTTCTGAGAATCTCCAAATATTCCTACCAGGTTTCCGAATGTGAAACACCAATCGATCGCTTGGTCAGCAGTTATTTCGATCATTGGTAGTGGAATAGTAACCAATCGAAATTCGCCATCCGGTCGTTGGCGACATACATTTCTCCAAAGCTTCAAATCTCTCCGGACCAACTGTTGTGCTGAAGGGAAATAGCAATGGTACAGAAAACCACCAGATCCCCCCTCTAACACGCGGCGGTGATGCCGGTACATTGCAGAACTTTCTACAAGACCTTTTCTTAAACTTTCATGTTGCACTGTGAGCGCAACTCCGGCCAAAATCCCTATGTCAGATACATCACCATAATGTTCAAGGTTGAAACATCCTGGTGAATTCAGTCTTTCTGGCTCTAGAGGCACGTACTTCAAACATCCTAGCGTGTTATCTGGCGCTCTGCCTTGACAATTTCGTGGTGCTTGAACTAAGAATAATGAACGCCGTCTATTCGCATTAAATCAATATCGTTCTTTCGATAATATATTGCCGATAGGCGATTGCGGAGGCTCACATGCTTAATGCGAGTTGTGGTTAGTCCCAAAGCGTTTCCTAGTTGCCGGGTATGATAGAGGCACAAATCGTCCAGTTATCTCAGAACCAACTCGACCATCGTCAACCATCCAACTACCCTAGCAAGATACCCGTCCTCTAGGGTCGAGTACCATATCTCGTTCTCTGACACATCTATACATTGGCACGCTTCTGGTTTCTTATATGTAACCGGCTCATCTTCTTTCTGCTCGACTTGTCTAGTCGTTGTCAGGTGTGCTATCTGCCTGTCCATGGTGCGATATTGCTTCTGATGATAGAGTGATGCCTAACTCTTTCCATTTCTTAATATTAGCTAGCACGGTTTCGATCGGCACTCCATTAGAAGAGATTTCAAAGAGGAAGAAACAACGTTCTCTTTGCATCGGTATAGGCTAGTATAGTTCCTACTTAGCATCCTGATCTTGTTGAATCGAAGATTGAACTCTCGTGCATCTGATTTCCCACACAAGTTCATGTCTTTTGCCATCTAGGACCTTTATCACATCAGCAAAATCCGATGGCATTAAACAACGGTCTGTTCTTCGCCCTGCTCTCGAAGTCTCGCGATCAGTTGTCTATTGGGCAAGCAGACAGCTCGTTCCGGTCCGCAAGCCTCCACAATCTTATTTAGGTCCAAAATCAATCGCCTTCCAAAGAGATTTATGACCGTCCTGGCTAGTGCCATGCCATTTGGCCACTTGCCCCAAGTCTTACCAAACATTCTTACTGCTTTTTCCCGTCTAGCTCGATCCTCTTCGACCTTTTTTACCGCATCCACATTACCAGCTTCGTGCTAGCGGCGAGATATCGGTGGCTGTATGGTGGTCTTCGCTAGAAATATCTTTGGGTATCGATTTCAGTATCGCCTCGTTATCATTAGCAAGACCCACGAGAAAATTGTTTAATTGAGTATGGGCCTCATATCGAAGATTGACTGAACGTGACACACGGTATTCGAGTGCCTCCATGGAAGAGGCTAGCGTCTTTCCGCCAATCGTGATATCCGAAGTTTTCTCCAGCATAGCCGACTGGGAGGAAGGGTCCTTGGATTCTCCCCTAAATTCATCCGCGCCATTCTTATACTCGTCTGTGTAACTGGGCTTGGAATTATTAGCTTCAAATTATTCAAGAAGGATTGATAGCACGTCGATCGATGACAATGATGTTTGTATCATCATGAGCATATCGAAAGTATATTACAGGTAATCATTAATAGTCTTCTATTTCACAATTGAGAGTCGTACCACAATATACACTAGTCGCATGACTACTGTTATACTCACTTGTGTCGTGTCAAAAGGTTATTTAATAATAATCGTAATATCTTTATCTTGAAAAAAGTATTAGCAAGAGAAATGAAAGCACTTCCTTCGCTTCCTCAACTATTCTAATCCCGTCTTCTCATTTTGTTCCACTGCTTTTGAGAGATCTGCATAACTTCAAAATATCAAAGAACATGTGGTTTCTGACTCGATTTTGGGATGGGCATAGTAGGGACACCAATAAATCCGTCGTACTAGAACCTGCGAGGGACGACCACACACCTAACTCTCGATACAACATCGAACATATACAAGTAGGATGCCACAGGCAGATAACTATATTCTCGATGCAATCTTTAGCATCACCGATTGCAAAACCCCACAATAGACTCGCTGCGTTGTCCTCCAGCTTTCAATTCCGGAGATCCTAAAGACTCGCTATGCGCAATAGTTTCTATAAAATCGACATGACGACAAAAACCTCCAAGTCTAAACGCTAGCTCAGAATTCGAGGATAAACAATAGGAACTGTGACAGCATCTACTTACTGAATATGAACACAACCTCGAGAGAAATGTCATAAAGAGAATCACCAAGATGCCTAAAAGTTACCGGGTAGTTAGTTCATCGTCGATATTGGTCTCAAGTACACTAATAGGGAATGATGCTGACGCATCCTTGACATCTTTCTTGTTAGATATTCTTTCACGATGGCAAATTATTTGCTACTAGTATCATACCTATTTTTGTTTTTAGGGGTTGTTTCATCTAGCAAAGTATTAAGCGATTTCTGACTCTCCGAGGAGAGAAATTCGACGATAGGAGGGTAATAAGGTATGCGTTAGAAGTGAAACAAGGAGATACAAGCGGACACTCTTGCCACGGGTTTCTTTTTGAATGCTGTGAATTATTCGTCGTAACTAGCGTGACTTTGTTTCTATCCTTGGTAACATAGTTTGTTCGATTATGTCGAGGAAACTCGGATAAAGTTTGACATTTTAGAATTTGGGCTATCACATTGCGCTCCGCAGTATATGGTTATGTCATTGGTGTCTAAGCGAAGCACCTTCTACCCTGCGACATTTTATCAGGTTTTTCCCTTCTATACCTCAAGCACAATTCAGAGCATCACATAACATCATCGACATGAAAATAACAGGAACCAAGAATTCCACAACCAATCAAAATTTATTCATGAATCATAACCTATTGTTGCTCCCTAGGTTCCACAACTCCATCTAAGCCCCAAAGTTTTGATATTTTGTTTAAACCGCCTCATCAGCAGCCACACTCTCATAAGCACCTCCATCATCCCCACCCCTTCTCATCTCCATCCTCGATGGCGTCTCATACATCTTCGTGTAATTAATTACCTGACCACCCAACATTGCAGCACCATTTTCTCTCTTCCCAAAAACTGGCGCAGGATCACACCAGAAATCTTTACAGTTGCGGACGCAACCACGAGAAAATGGGTTCTGGGGTGCCCGACGTCGATTCTTGCTTCCTTCGTAGCCATGGAACGCGGTTTCGACAAATGTGTCCACGCCGAGAATTTTCTTCCATTGTGCAAAACAGCCAGCTTTATGGGCGTGATGATGACCATGGCCGCCTGGTGCGTGGGTTGGAGGTAGAGCGGGATCGGGGCCAAGTCCAGTGTTTCCGATTTGACTGCCTGACCGCGAGGTAGCACCTGTGGTAAGAGCATTGGTGATTGCTTGGGAAGCTTTGCCTCCTGAGTGTGTACCACGCATATTTTCCCAAGTGGTCATTGCTCGTGAGATCTGGATCAGTTGGACGAATAGTAACATAGTGACCCATGTTAATTGTAAAATTGCCCACAATACCAAGACCAAAGTGTAGGAGTCTGAGTTGACAATACCGCATAATGAAGGCGAAAGAATGTTACACTCTTGTTCGCCTTTCCCAGCGAAACCTTCAAAGTCTTCATCTTAATTAGCATAATTTTCAAAACCTTGAATTTGTACTTACATCCGATAGTGACTCTGACTAGGGAGATAATTCCAAGCTGCAAGCACACCAAATAAAGAAAGAAATGTCTATGGTTATTGACACCGACACAGTTGTTGATCCAAGGGCAATGGCTAGGTTACCGCATTAACGAAAAGATTGAAGAAAGAGGGGATAGGTTGTGCTTACTGGTCATGCTTCGCTACGCATCGATTGCATCGCCTGCAATGTTTACTTCTCAGGGGTTGTCTAACCATGCAATGAACGCAGAAGTTATGCTCATCGAACTTCCATGCGCTTAATAACTCATCAATTACAGCTTTCTGTTGAGTTAAACCACCCAGTTTTGGCACAAAACCAGGCTCGTATACCATTGAACAAAAGTAGAAATATCCAGTAAGACTGTAAAAGGTGAAGAATAACAAATTCGAAAGAGGATAAGTTCCATAGGTAGCTAACAATTGTTAGTATAGATCCGATGAGAAACAGATTCCGCATTACAAACCTGGTAACAAGGTTGTTAACCATCGTACGCCAACCCAAAACAATGTAGCTGCAAAAATTCCTGCAAGCCAAGGCTAAATAGACATAGTTTATTAGCGAGGCTCTTGGAGCTAATGTAGAATATCTCCTTGGACATACCGTTTTATGCAGGTGCCTCATATCTGAAGGAGCATACTCTAATAATTGCTGGGCTAACCACTGTAATGAATACCCAAAAAACAAAGCCATAGGCACCCCGATAAATACTACCATTTGACTACTGATCATAATCATAGACCAAAGTATTAGGAAAGGCCAGAAAAAGAAGAATTTGTTCATGAATGCACGCTTGTCCTTCAACAACCACGAAGACATCGGGAAGCTGATAACAACTGGTTTGGCATCCTCATCGTAGCCACTCTCTGTTAGAGCCTTATGCCAGATTCTTTCTGTTTTTCATCTCTTGAGCTGTGATAGCCGGGGTTTTGCCAGTCGAGGTTTCAGCAAATCTATCCGCTCCGTACTCTATTAACTTTTGTATGCACCCCTGGGAGCCCTTAACCAACGCCCAATGCAGTGCAGTAAATCCAGTTTCGTCCGTAGCATGAACATCCGCGCCCCATCTCAAGAACAAATCCACACAACTTGGTAATCCCTTGTACGCCGCCCACATCAAACAGGTGTGACCTTGGGTATCGAGTACGTCGACATTGATGTTTTGGTGTAACAGAAGAACAAGTAGGAAGATATTCCCTTCAAACGTAGCAAGATGAAGAATGTTGTATCCTTGAACATCCGTAATCAGAGGATCGGCGCCATTTTCCAGTAACAAGTGAACAACATAATAATGGCATCTCTGAGCGGCCCACATGGCTGCTGTAGCTACAGACTCTCCTCCTTTCTTATTCACATCTGCACCAGCTTTCAAAAGGAATTGGCACATGGCATACTGATTATTAATAGCCGCCCACTGTTTCAGTCTGTTAGCCAGGGGAATCTAACACAATAGGGTCGAGTCGCACATGTAAAGGCGTTATACCCTCGCCGTCACAATACGTAGCATCAAAAGTACCATTGTCAAGTAGCTTCTCCATCGCTTGAATGTCTCCTACCCGAGCGAGTTGCATTATATCTGCGGGCCGCTCTGGAGGTGTCATATCACCGAGCTCTACATGATTATCCTCACTAAGGGCCGGCGCCACAACGTTCGACTTTCCACTTGGCATTATCGGGGCATTTTTCTTCGAGGATTCCGTCCCCGAGGAGGGTTTCGAGTCTCCGAAGGCCATGACAGTACCACAGGCAGTCTGGACTAACGGTGTTGGAGGGGTGTCGAGGAAATGAAATCAATTATAGTATGTAGGGTATCTCAATCATCAATCGTGAAATTTATGACAACATCAACATAATTATATAGCGAAGCAAAAAAGTCAATAATAACGGAGAAAAAACACGGAGTGAGGATCTTTATAACTGAAAAGCTGATGAGTTGTGTTCAGTGGCTCCAATGGAAATTGTATTGCTTACAAGTACGAGGCTGAGTACCCGTTGCTACTTTATTTTAATCTCTGGGCTTGCCTCATTGTAGAAATGCTGACGAGGGGGCACGGCTGATTTTTAATAGCACAGCTCAACATGTGGACCCCCTAACTCCTGCACATAGCCATCACCACAAAATTATTTCCATAGCCTTGTGTAGGTTAAAAGAACACAACACCATCATTAGCAAGAGGAACCACTTTGGAATATCACCACTTATCGAACTCATAGACTTCTCTATATGTACCTCGGATCTGCGGTACTCTTCGAAGTCTTTGAGCGTCAAGTTTCTCGATAACAAGGGTCTATTATTCTCGCAGTCATGTCTTCGCAGGATTGGGTTCAAATGCTTTTGAATCCTTCGCCTTTGGTTTTGATCATCACAATTATCACAGCCCTTTTAATACCAATATTCCTCCACTCTGTTGTCTTCCGTGCAACGGGTTTCACAAGCTTACCTTCGATCTTGTTGATTGGACCAAGCGGCTCAGGAAAGACCGCGCTTCTTACTCTTGTAAGTAATCTAAAAGAACATACATTGTCGCATGAGGTGAGTAGTCAGTCATCACAAACACTGATAATCGATAATAGTTCGAGCGAGAGAATAAACCTGCCACGACTCATACTTCTCAAACGACTTCATCTGCCGAGTGTTCTCTGCCGGTCGAGACAATAGCTGCTTCAGACAAATATCGATCAGTCAATGATCCAGCAAATCAAGTGCATAAAAAGTTCATCTTAATTGATACTCCCGGCCATGGAAAACTACGACATCATGCTTTCGAAAACCTTAAAACTTCTCAAAACCTTCGAGGTGTAATATATCAAGTTGATGCCACTACATTGGGCGCTGGAGATGAGGGTTTAAGAGAGGCTGCAGATTATTTACACGATCTACTCCTTCTCATGCAAAAGCTCATGGATGGAAAAACCACTACAAAGGCACCTAAAGAACTGCCATTACTCATCGCTGCCAATAAAATGGATCTTTTTACTGCTCTCCCGGCCGCCTTAGTCAAAAGTAGTTTAGAGAGAGAAATTACCAAAGTTAGAATTTCGAGATCAAAAGGTCTACTCGATTCGGGAATGTCTACCGAAGAGGACGAAGACAAAGATGAATGGCTCGGCGAAATGGGTTCTAGCGATTTCAAATTTTCACAAATGGAGGAATTCAACATTTCTGTTGAAGTAGCTGGTGGTAATGTAGTTGGATCCGATGGTGGATCAGTTGATGCTTGGTGGAGGTGGGTAGCTAATAGATTATAAGCGAACGAAGCTTCTTCCACATTTTAATACAGTAGGTATGTAGCTAGCTCATCTAATACCCCTCATGGACCTCATTTATACTGCTCTTTTACGTGAATAGCTCGTAAGGTCAATTAGGCTGATGAAAACCCCATATTTAAGCATCCTAAGTTATTGTTATAGATAGGATATTTCCTAATATGCTTCACAAAGAAGCTTGTCTGAGCTCTAGCTGTTAACCTATCATCATACGCGATTCAACCTTAGAGCTAGCCAGTTCCCATTCATTGTAACAATCATCTCAAATCCCAAATCGAACTGTTCGTCTCGAACATGTCTCTCTGAACATGCTATGGATATACTGTCTTCTTCAATTCATTTTCTTATTCTTCCCTTAAGCGATTGATCTCTCTGGCAATTCCCTTACTTAAGGACGTCATCAATTTAAGTTTCGCCAAGATCTCTTTCCCTTCGTTTTGCAAACCATACTCCCAGTGTCCGATCGACAACAGTTCTTCGAAATGTCATCGAGCTTTCAATTCCCTCCTACTTATGTTTTTAGATTTCTTCTTGGTGATGAGGAAATAAAAGAGTTGGAGGATGGATTGGATAAGTTTAATGCTTTGCGATACACAGTCCAGGAAGCCCAGGTTGGACTTACAAAGATCCCAACAAAGGCGAGAGTGGAATTTGAGTTAAGGAAGCTAAAGTTTGCAACAGTGGATGTCACGAATGTAGAGAAAAAGACAGAAAACCTGGAGGAAGTGAAGTCTGAGGTGAAGGAAGTCGTGGGAAAGAAGAGGAAAGCTGGAGGTGGGAATAAGAAGCAGGCGCGGAAAAGTACATTGAATGAAAATGGATATGAAGTCATCGAACTTAGTTCCAGTGAAGAAGATGATGATGACGAGGAAGAAGGAAATGGGGAAGTGACTAGAAAAAAGTTGAAGTCAGCTGACGGGACGGGTTCCCCAGTACCATCTGGAAGTTTGTATGGACGAGAGACTGTCAAAGTTCAACAGGGTCCCAAAATACCAGACGCTCTGAATTTTCAAAATACTTTCAAAGTTTTGAACAAAGATTGGTATTTTGATTCAGTGAGAGAGGGCAAGTTACTCCCAATGGATAACTACCTGATATATGAAGGACGACGAATAATGGAACCACCGAAAATCCTTTCATCAGATATTCTGACTCGCGCAGCAGCCGATATTAAAAGCTACCCCAATCCCAAATACAATCACTATTATCGACACCAACAATCAAGCAAGCCACTGACCAGGCCTACCCTTCTCACACAAACCACCTCCGAACATGACGATCCCGAGCATTATCCACCCCTACCAGAATACCTCATAACACATTATTCATGCGAACGACCCACTCCATTGACATCGCCAAACGATGATTTCCTCACTCAACTCCAATCCATCAAGTTAAAACGTACCCTAGACGGCGACCAAATTGGCGTTCGCGCATACAGTACCGCTATTGCCTCAATAGCAGCATACCCCTATGTCCTTACCTCACCCAATGAAGTTATCCGTCTCCCCGGATGTGACCAAAAAATTGCAAACCTCTTCCTTCAATACCAAAACACAGGCACCATAGATGAAGTCGTCGAATTTCAAAATAATCCACGCATGGAAGTTCTTCGCCTCTTCCACAATATCTGGGGTGCAGGCGACGCCACCGCCCGCGATTTCTACGATAAGAGGGGCTGGCGCGATCTCGACGATGTCATCGAATATGGCTGGGACAAACTAACACGCGTCCAACAAATCGGCGTAAAATACTACGATGAATTTCTGCTTCCGATTCCCCGCGCTGAAGTCGAAGAAATTAGTTTCATTGTTCTTACTGAAGCGAGAAAAATTGATGAAGGGTATCAAATGGTTATAGTAGGAGGATACAGGAGAGGAAAGGAGAATTGTGGAGATGTGGATCTTATACTCACGCATCCGGATGAAAAATTCACGTTTAATTTTGTATCGAGATTAACCGAACGATTGGAGGACGTAGGATGGATTACGAATATTTTATTGAAATCGACGCGGAATTCGGAGAGAGGACAACATGCGGTGGATTTGAGTCGTGCGGAAGGTGAAAGGAGTCATGGGGGTTTTGATACGCTGGATAAAGCTCTAGTCGTCTGGCAGGATATTAATTTTCCCCAGCCCTCCCAATCTCCCTCCCAACCCTCTAGATCTCAAACTAAACCACCAAAAATCAAAAATCCAAATATTCACAGAAGAGTCGATATCATTATAAGTCCGTGGAAAACAGCAGGTGCGGCGATTATTGGTTGGTCTGGGGGCACAACTTTCCAGAGAGATTTAAGGAAATATTTTAAAGAGAAGAAGAATTGGAGGTTTGATAGTAGTGGGATTCGCGATCGGAGGACGGGAGAGTGGATTGATTTAGAGGGGTGTGTGGAGGGGAGCGGGGAGGGAAAGTTGAGGGAAAAGGAGATGGCGGTTTTTAGGGGCGTGGGTTTGCAGTGGAGGGAGCCGTGGGAGAGGTGTACGGGGTAAGCTGGGGGAAGACGTTTAGCGGAGTGTGGAAAATGTGTTATGTGTAATTAGTTATGGGTTTAGTTATTATTATGCTATAATGAGTATACCTAGTACTCCTATCCATGAGGGAACGCCGAGAAAGTCGGTACAGTATCCATTACTTCTCTCCATATGACCCAACTCCAAACCTACTCATAAACTGCAGATATAAAAATTGAGATGAACCATGAATATCTCTACTTCTTTTTACTTCTACTAGTACCCCCGAGACTGCCATATAATAAAATATCACAACACGCAACGAGTAAACCAATCTCCAAACCTCTAAACCCCAAAACCAGGAGATCATTCAGTGTATTCCACTATCATTCTAGTCCTTACTTTTTTGTATGAGGATATTGAAAGGAAGTATGAGGGTAGTATGAGGGTAGTATGAGGGTAGTATGAGGGTAGTATGAGGGTAGTATGAGGGTAGTATGAGGGTAGTATGAGGGTAGTATGAGGGTAGTATGAGGGTAGTATGAGGGTAGTATGAGGGTGGTATGAGGGTAGATAAGTAATCCAGACTTGGAAACATTAATTGAATAATCATTAGATTTATATTTAAAATTGGAATAAGAATTGGATTGATATCGACAAGTGCTACGAGGTAGATATCCAGACTCAGAAACTTCAATAGATAGTTATAGTTATAGTTATAGTTGGAATTAGGATTGGAATCCAAAAGGACTACCCGTATGGATATTCAAATTCTTTGAATTTTTTAGATTTTTCTTTAGAATATATTAGATACATATGAGTTTGGATATTGAAAAGTGCTGGGTCGTTCAGGCGCTTTGGTTATTGCATCATCTGAACTAGTTGTAGAACATTGGGAATTACTGAGACATTTAAGTCACTTGATTATTACGTTGTTAGGTCTGAATTGGAATATTGAAAGTGCTGTAAGGCTAGGTATCCACAGTCACTCGAGCGGTGAAAAAGGGAAGAGTAATACAGCGCAAGTGGTATTTCTAATCAAGGAATTTGTTTACTAAACAGCAAACTCCTGTGAACTATTCCTTCATGGTAGACCCATGTGAATCATCATGTAATCGCATCAAATCGTGTCTGGATAGAACTTCGAAAGGAAAATTACTGAAATTCTTTCCATGTATCAAATTTTCGAAATCATATTACGCAAGTCTGAGAAGGATTAGTAAGAAAAGCTTGAATTCACAATTGAAAACTGACCTTTCAATCAAATGCAAACCAGAAGCAGTCTCAACTACATGGCTAACTTCACCTGGCTTCAAGGCAAAAGCTGCTTCCTCAAACTCTTTCTGCATATCCCCTCTTCCAAAGAAACCAAGATCTCCCATCTTGCGAGCAGAGCTACAATCAGATTCCCTAACGGCGAGATCCCCCAATGATGTAGAACCAGAACGAATATGAGCTTCGTGTTGAAGAATAATACTCATGGCCTCCTCCTTTGTGCGTGTGATTTCAGCCTGAAGCTTTATTAGACAAATACTAATCACACATACGAGATTTAACTGTCGGAAAAGACGAAAACAATGAAACAGTTCTTTAAAAACTAACCTCGCGCCAACTGCTCGGTCGTCTACTACCCTTATGCTTAACCAATAAATGGCTAGCTCTAATCTTTCCATGGTTCTCATCTTGACCATTGGCACTATCCCCAATCTCTGAGACACTGTAGTTCTCAGCCATATATGCCTTCAACTTTTCGGTATCAGTGTTTGCTGGAGGCTCCCAGCTTGATATGGTTTGGGCTTCGTTGAAATAATAAGGGATGTTCTTAGATTTCGATGTGCGAACTTCCCATCCTGCTGGTAGACCTGCGTCTGCCTATGAATTGGGGGTCAGTAAAGCTTAATTGCATTATACGATGGAGTCAAAATGTTCGAAACGAAAGTAAACATTCAATAGAAAGAACAATCCAAAAGGAAAGTAAACATTCAATCAAGGGAAAACTTTACCATTGTGTAACTGTTTCTAGATTTAATGTGCTACAAATCAAATAATTCAAATTTGTGATGAAGATGATGAGTCCTTTGCTATAGATATCTGTGATTGTATTTGTATACTTGATTTTCTTGATTGTATTTTTTTAAGAGGAAGAGGCGCGGAAGATGCATCAAGTATTGACTGGAAGATAATGTATGTCTTGGTCACAGGATGAATCGAATTAAGTTTAGTGGCGGGCGGGGTTTCTTTCTTTAGTAACCTTGGAACCAAACGTTTCCACCAAGTCAACTTTTTTGGAACTTTGGAATTTGATTAACTAGGATCACAAAATAGTTCTAGCCAAATCCACATCGAAATCCACTCGAGCCATAATCCATCATCGACATTTCTCATCAACGCGACGCAGCGAAATTCATTACAATATCAAGGAAGAGATAGATTTATTTCTTTCACGATTGAATTATCGACTTCAGCAACTTGCAGGATTCAAAGACCGAGGTTTGTCAACGGGAATTATTACAATTCATCTATTGCGACAAGATTATCGACATCTTAAACTCTTTCAAAAAGCATCATCATGGCATCTCCATCATCCAGTTCAGGCGATGAGCACAAGAAGAATGAGGAACAAATCACTTTTAGATTTTGTAGTGAATGGTAAGCTTCTATTGCGTCTTCAGCAGATTTTGTCGCATCTGCTAATCACTTTCTAGTTCAAACATGTTATACCCAAAAGAGGACCCCGATACTCACCGTCTACAATTCGCATGCCGTACTTGTCAGTATTCAGAGGAAGCTGTCTCCTCTTGTGTATTCAGAAATATTCTCAATAACGCCGTTGGTGAGACTGCTGGTGTGACTCAGGATGTTGGATCCGATCCCACTGTGGGTTTACCCTTATGTCTTTTGTGCGGCCATGTGGTCATTTGTGAGGGAAGGGCGTCGAGTGCAATGGGTGTAGAAGAGGTTTCACAGTGGAAGGGGGAGGGTTAATGAATAGAGTTGTGCGGAAGTTTTGATGGCTGTTGTGGTCTCTTTGAAAACCTCCGCTGACATGCCAACTTTCTTTTGTTCTAGCTTCCACGATCAAATAAGACTTGTCCTGCTTGCAGGAACGAGGACGCTGTATTTTTCCAATCTCAACAGAGATCTGCGGAAACAGGAATGGTAAGCTAAGCTACAGCATTTATGAGTATTAATAAGCCCTGCTAACGAGAAGTCCTAGAAACTTTTCTACGTGTGCTGTGGGTGCGGTCACATCTTCCAGTAATACCCTGGGGATTTCGGTTTCGAGGAAGGCGTTGTTATCTGGGAGAGCAGGCTTATGGAGTCTGTTGCATGGATTAGGGATACATAAAAAATGTCATGAGTTTTTGGGGCATGTCAATCAATACGGGAGGGAATATATTTTTATTGTCCAATTTCCTTCAAAACGCCGGGTTTGCTATGCTACACTTATTCCTTTTCATACAATGATGTCTATAGATGCATAGGAGCCAGTGATAGAATTTTTGACCACTTCATCTTTCTTAGCTCTGTGCCAACCACACCTACATATTGTTAACAAAGAAAACGCAATTGAGGATAGTCGACGCAACTAACCATTTAATCTCGTCCCAATGGGCTCTCCGGCTTTGTTAATCAAAACACATGCATTATCATCGAATTTGACAACACTTCCGTCTGGTCTCTGTAGTTTCTTAACTGTCCTAACCACAACAGCATGTCTAATATCTCCTCTTCTGACCTTGTTTGCCGCCGATGTGGAAACACTTGCACCGGGGCCGGATTCCGAGAAGTTGCGTTGCTTTTGTACTACGACTATAATGCGATCTCCTGAAAATTGGGGTCAGACTCGAGGATCGATGAGGTCAAGTTAAGAGACTGATCGTGAGGGGTATGATGTTGAGAGGGGCTTCGTAAAGAAAGTTAAGAGGGGTTCGAACCAATCTTCGCATGCCTCTTCATTTTTAAGACCTTGGCGCATTCTACCACTGCGGCACCAGAATTGTCGATGCAATTAAGCATCGTCTATAGTGTGAGAGTTAGCAAAATAGAAGTAATGCGCGGGAAATAGTAAGTGTATTTTATGTATGCGCCAGGGAAGCAATGAGTCCAAAGCAATGAGGGTATTTTGGTATTTTGTACATGCGCAAGACACAGTTGAAGTGATGAGTGAAAGAGAATGGGAGTATTTTATATATACGCAAGAGAACAATCCTTCACACATACCTTTAATTGAATCATCTTGTGGACAATACGATGGGTCGAGGGGTTCACTTCCGTATTGCTAGAGATTCTTCGTCTCTCTCTCTGATATTGTCGCTATCTCTATCGCTTCTATTGTCATCGTCAAATTATTAGGACACTAGTCTATATTTGGCATAGGCGATGTTCACCCACGCCTCAATAATCCAAGGTTTCTATTTCCAGCCTCTTTTAACTATTGTCCCATCCTATCAAGACTGACTGGGTAATAGGGGTGGAAAATTATACTTCATCCTCTATTTGAACGTCATCATGTATCTTACACGAAACAATTATTTCTTTCCTGCTTACTTTCTTTCCTCGTTCTCTTACCGTTTGAAGCCTTTCCGTGTTCTCCAATTTTCAAATCCCTCATAACGTTACTCTTAGGTTCAGCACATAAGTATTTGCTCTCCTTCATTCTACTCGAGCAAGCAAAGTTCGAGGGGGAAAGTCGTCCGCTTAGAAGAAAGTGAATGTATCACAGGTCACAAAACCAGCTCGAATATCTTTGTCGTAGGAGACGAATTACTTGAGTCACTCATTCTGATATTTTGATTTACAAACCGTACATCCATACACTCATTTGGATATTTAACAATCTTCTCGAGTCCCTGTCAGCAATTTCATCTTCGTACAACATTATCCTCCTCTTCTCTCGGCATGAACGTTGGCTTTTTTGTAGGCATACCTTCTGTACACCTTACATCACCTCACACACCACTCCAACCGTCAAAATGCCACCGAAAGCAAATCAATTGAAGAAGGAGCGACTTACCCTGGCTCAATTGTGCTCATACGATGATATATTGACAGATGCGCTTGTTGACCAAGTAAGCTTTCTAAAATAGTTTTTTAATTTATAACTTCTAACAATAGCCGACAGGTTTACTATTGGACCAATATTCGCAAAAATCGCGTCGCATACCATTCCTCTCGTGGAGTTAGAGAGGAAGATGTGACCAAAATACTTCAAAATTCAGTGATCATTGAGAAGAACACCACAAAAGCAGAGTCGCAACTTTTAGCACTTCCAGGTCTTAATAAATTCCAGCAAAGTCTCAAGTCGGAAAAAGAGAAGGAGGATTTTAGACGCCATTTAAAGAAGTACATCAATATTTATCTCCCAGATTGTCCATTCGAGGTTTCGAGCACAAATCGATATACCGTTGTTACACATGAAGCGGCAATTGTTGCACGGAGGGAGATTAGGAAAGGGGAAGTGGTCAAATATCTTTGTGGCATCCAAGTTGTCATGACACCCGAGGAGGAAGCACATATTAATAATAGTCGCAGAGATTTTAGTATTGTCATGTCAAGTCGCAACAAAGCCGCATCACTATTCTTAGGACCAGCTCGATTCGCAAATCACGACTGTGGCGCAAATGCTCGTTTAATGACGACCGGAAGTGCCGGAATGGAGATTATCGCAGTGAGGGATATTGAAATCGGGGAGGAAATCACGGTCACATACGGAGACAGCTATTTTGGCGAGGATAATTGCGAATGCCTATGCAAGACTTGTGAAGACAATCGCGAAAACGGATGGGCCCAGGACACTGATGATAGCAATGAGACAATTCCCAAATTATCGATTGAGCATGAACCGACACCCCTCGACACACCTGGTTATAGCCTTCGACGCAGACGACGACTCCCCTCTTCAGTATCTGGATCACGATCCGAATCGATGACACCTGACGTCAATCTACGACCACAAGTACGGAAACTGCCTCCGAGGTCACGTAGATCAGCTTCTTCGGCTCGCAATGGACGCTCGTTTGCTATGGAGTCACCTTCATCAGAATCGACTCTGCCTGGATCTAATGTAGACGAGGCTAATGATGACAACCTTTTATCACTAGCAAAATCGTTAAAGCGAGTGCCTAGCGGAGATGACTCTGCAGCGGCGACCCCGAAAAGACGGCGGGTATCTCAAAGTATTGAACGTTCACCATTAAGGCTGCTACGTGGGCTGGATGAATGTGAGCTTTTTAGTTCCCCGGGTTCAGATATACTCCAACAAAGCCTTTTAGTTGAATGGGAAGAACCAGTGACACCAGGAGTACCGGAGCCAACGATTGATCGCGGAAGGTCTCGACCATCAAGGTCAAGCACACTTAAGCGAAAGAGAGACTCTGAGGAACCATCAGCTTCACCATCGGAAACGATGAAACGACCAAAGAATCAACTGATTGTGAAGGTGGAAGAATTTACTCCTACCTCGTTCTACGGAAATATTAGCAGTACCGCGTTGCCAAGTTCTGCTTCGGAATCTAGAAGAGCTAGTATTACATCGTCACCTTCGGGCGAGGGAACAGGTGAAACTGATGCAACATCAGTTGACGAAGAAACGATCGTGGTGCGTGATGAGAAACCTGCTTCCGTTGGCCCGAAAGCTAAACGACAAGGTTATGTTAAGCGAGGAAACCATGGAGGTCGAAGAAGAGGACCACTATGGGAAAAGGAGAAGTTGGAGAAGGCCAAACAATCAAATAAGGTGTCTTCGGTGATGCAAAGGGCAGCTAGTGCGCCGCGGGAAGCTGTTCTTGTCAGTCCAAATACCAGCAGACAGCATCCAGCGTTACAGGATGATGCAGACTCATCTGCACTTTCCGACCTTGGCTCCGACATGGAAATTGATGACTCAACCATGACAATCTCGAAGAAACTACCGCAACCTAAAATTCGACGTCGTCGAAGAGGGGTAGTCCCACCACCAACAACAGACTTGGATCATGCGCCAAATGTACGGATTCCTGGCGACTATGTACTTACACATGCACTCCTTGCTGAACCAGCTTCAGCATGGATTAACTGCAAAATCTGTGAAGAACCTTTTGTTCAAAAAGATGCTTACTTTACGAGATCATCTTGTCCGAGATGTGAGAGACATAGTAAGTTATATGGATACATGTGGCCTAAAACAGATAAAGAGGGGAAACATGATGAGGAGGAAAGAGTTCTGGATCATAGGACTGTTCATCGATTTATTAAATCTTCAGAAGAAAAAGACATTAGGAGGAGAATTGGACGTGGAAGTACTGGAAGTCGTGAGGTCACAAAAGAGGCTAGTGCGACTCCGGTGGTATCTGCTAAAGGTGACGGGAATAAGAAACCCAAGGGAGGTTTACTGAAGGTCTATGGGAGGAAAAGTGAAAGAACAAGGAGGGACAGATTCACATTGTAAAATATTTGGATGATGTGGGAAGGATAGAAAGATATGGGTCACATTACGATATGATAGATGATGATGATGGTTGGGAATAGGGATGAGGTCTTCGCTCTTGTATTTGATATTGTTTTGATATTATACATTCGTGGCAGGATGTATGAATGTAACTACTGCGGAAAGGAGTGGTCTGGTCTGGTGTTCGGAAATAGGGAATAGCGTTTTAAGCGATTACTTATTTATTTACTTACGGAATGAAATGAAATGGATTGGATGGGAATGAAATGATGCATGGAATAAATAGTATTGGTACTAGTACTAGTAGTAGTAGTAGTACATGAGAAATGGATGGATGGATGGATGGATGGATGGATGGATGGATGGATGGATGGATGGATATATTATAGACTCAGCTCAGTGTGGTTTGAGGAGAGAATAAGGAGCTGTGTTGTGTTTTGTTGATTAGGCAGAGGGAAATTTAAAAGGAAATGAACTGTGTATTATATACGAGAGTCAGTGTAGAGTGTACTGTGTAGAGTGCAGAGTAGAGAGAAGAGAGAAGAGAGAAGAGAGAAGAGAGAAGAGAGAAGAGAGAAGAGAGAAGAGAGAAGAGAGAAGAGAGAAGAGAGAAGAGAGAAGAGAGAAGAGAGAAGAGAGAAGAGAGAAGAGAGAAGAGAGAAGAGAGAAGAGAGAAGAGAGAAGAGATGATATTTGTGATTAATAATGTTATTTTAGTGGGTTTTTATCATATTATATTGTATTACATTGCATCGCACTATATAAGGGTTAAATGGGTGTATAGATAGTTTTCGATGATGTATTATACGATTATATTGTGTATTATAAGAATCAATCTCAATTAATAAGTATGTGATAAATAAATAATAAACTACTCATTCACATTTAAATTCAAATAATACCGCCCAGTGCAAAAATTTCTGAGTGCTTGATATAAATTTAATAAGATAGGTATCCTATTAAATAGATAGCTATATAGTACAGTACCCATGCATTAACTATCTACCTAGCTAGTTATTATATGACATAATATAACATATTATGATATGATACAATGATACATATGAACATTCTAATAGTAAGTAAGATTACAAGGAGAATGAATATCCACTCCTCCCTTTTCCTAGTTGTTCATATCATATCTCTCTCCACTTTCATCTTCATCTTCCTCTTGCTCTTCCTCTCCATCTTCCTCTTTACCAATAGTATTCCTTCTAGTCTGTGTCTGTTATACCAACTCCTTGTCATATCAAATCCTATCCATTTTGCTACCAATATCGTGACCATTAGAATACCCATTTTTGCTCCACATGCATGCATGCATGTCATGACTTTTGAATTTTTTATCCAGATACATAGTCAGTCGCCTATACATACATACCCATCATGAATTTTCGCAAATAGCTAACTACAAAAAATGCGTCCTGCGAAAATAACCCAATTCAACTCAACTCAACCATTTTAAAGGTTCTTAAATTCCACTTTGACGAGATCTCTTTCGTGAGCTGCCCGGTGTACCATGTGATGGATGCATTTTTTCGTTCTTTTCCCTCTTGAGCTTTTCGTCCAGTACACGTGCTATTGTCTATTAGTATTCGTTCAAAAACACACGAACTCGAACATCATCCCATCCATTTTCCCAATCTTCGTCTAGGACCGATATTAAAAGAAAAGATAGAAAAATAAAATACTCACTCAAAACATCATAACCAAACTGTGGAAACTCCAAACACATCTCCCTAAATTCCGTCTCCGCCTCACTCCTCAAAGTATGACTCCTCGTCGCCCAAAAATTCGCCACCGGCGCCCTAATCGTCTGATCATCCTTTTGCGTATGCGCATACACATATCTCGCATAAGCAATCTCTCCCTTCGCCGTACTATTAATGCAATGAATCTTGCTACTGGCCAAACACTTCAAACTCGGAAGTTGCAGCATTTCCGCCAAGGTATACACGCGCGCATGTTTAAGTAATTGATCACCTGACTCATCAACATCCGGCATAGCAGGATCATGTTCTAAATCTCGCGATCCGGGAATTTTGCGCGGGAAGTAATCGTTGGTGTAGAGGTACTCGAGGAAACAGCCTACGGCATCTAAATCCTCGTCGATTAAATCAATGCGCTTTTCACTAACATCATCGCTGAATTTTCCACATGCTTCTTCGAACCATGGACTCTTGCACAAAAGTGCCTGATGTGCATGTAAAAGAGCTTGTTCATCACCCTGACCAACCAATAACCCAATAATTGGACTCTTCAAATAATCAATATAGGTAACTCGCGCTGGCATATCTTCCATAGCTGTTTCCTGGAGCTCGGGCCCAGAAGCTTCTTCATCTTCTTCGGGCAGATTGGTGTCAATTTCTGTGCCGGCTGACGCGTCGATTTCAATTACGACGGCACCGGGTGCATTTTCACCCATCTCGATATCGCCTGGGTTTTCACCAGATGGATTACCAGAAGCGGCAGCGTAATCCTCTGCAGAAGACATTTTTGGATATTGAAAGTTAGGGGATGGGGATTAAATAGGATGTGTATTTGAAGAAATCACGTCGCGTGTCGAAGTAATTCTAGAATCGAATTGAATTGAATTGATTGCAATTATAATAAATACAAAGTCAATTGATCAAAGAACGAGAAAGATAGATTCAATTCTTTTCAATTCAATTTGTTATTCAACTAACCAAATTAATGAATGTAAGGGAGGATAAGATACGATGAAAGATAGATTGGCACAAGGCTTTGATAATTATCGAAGTAGACGTGTTTGGAGCTTTCGCGATGGAAGAAGCTCCAAACCCCTCATTTTTCAGAGAAGCTCTTCTTTTAGCCTTGCGATTAAGGTACATTATTAACTTTGGACACATTCAAGCTTCTGATTGGTCAGTTAATACTTGACTATCGTTTAAACTTTCAGTCTATCCCAGAAGATCGCGCTCGGTTATTATTGCTGGTTTTTTTTTTTGGATGAATGAAATAGATTAATATATCAAAACGACATCATTCAAATGTAGATGTGATGAAGACCCTTTCCTGCAGTCGATAATCTTTCATTTCAAGTACAAGCTTCAACCTTCCCCATGCGCCGCCGATTTAAAGGCTCAAAAGCCATGCTGGTATCAATCCAAAATACCCATTAAAAGTAAAGAAAAAAAGAAGACAAAGGACAAATATATGTAAGAGTAAGATGTACGTGAATATGCTCGCTCAGAAATCCTTTCTTACCGACCTGTGCAAAAAAGGAAAGAAACTAGTAAATACCCATTGATCTTCTTTCTCGTCCTCATCGTCGTCGACGGCTAAGAGATAGAAGACGCCATATTTCGGAAACCGTTAGATCTAAGAACGAATAACTCTCTTCCTAAATCTATCCCCCGTCGTTGGAATAGGCTTCTCCAATCTCAAACACCAAAATAATAGATCCTCCACCGGTAGCAAGACGAGGAATATTCTATTACACAAATATGCCGCAATGGCCACGAAAAACGCCACGAATGCATCGAGATAATAATGATTTGCCGTCGCCACAATCGTGATTAATATATAAAGCGGATACGAAACTCCTAGGAAAATATAAAACAGCGTCCAGAATTTATTCTTCCTAACTTCGCCAGTTTCTAAGTTTCGACGAAAGACCCCGGAATGGTAGATCATGGTGACGCCGATGCAGAAAGAATACCCGAAATGCATCGAAGGCATGGCAGCGAGTGAGTTAACGTAGTTTCCTTGCATCCAGACGGATTGTGCGTTGTTACGGCCGACGCTGTCGAGGAATCCATATTCAGGAGGAAGAAGACGTGGTGGCATGCATGGGTAGAGGATGAAGATGCAGAAGGCGAAAAGATTGGTAAGGGTCATTGTTCGGCGGACTGTTGCGAAGGTGGTATGCGATGGTGCTACGTAGTACCAAAAAGCGATGAATCTAAATTTCAGTCAGGGATATATTCTTCTCCAAAGCGGATGTAAGTGATGCTTGAAACTTACCCAACAGTACCGGGAATGTGAATCAATGCATAAGAACGATTCAAGATTGTCAAAAGCGTCCCATGACCATTTAAAAACCACTTCTGCACATCCTGTTCTCTCACCGGCCACAAAAAGCTCATCCACGAGAATTCCTCAAATTCCAATATTGCTAACCCATGATCCTGAGCCACGTCCCAAATGCCCATTTCAGAAAACATTGCTTGCGACAGGATCTTCGTACATCGATAAAATGCATATGTAATAATCCAATAGAACATTTCGATCAGAAAAGGGAATTTCTGTAATATCCTACTGTGATAATGATCCTTAAACCTTGAAGTATTCGGCGTTAAAAGATTCGTTCCGCAGCATCTCCTTTTCTTGGGAGGAAATTTCGTCGTCGACAACGAATCCAGATCTGAATCCCGTCGATTCCCAATCATATAATCTCTAGTTAACAAATCATCGGATGAGCGTGCGGAATCCGGTTCCTCTTCCAGTAATCCATATGTATTTCGCTGTCTATCGAATATACTGTATCCATGTCTTCTCGTGAGTATCATAGAACCGAATAAGATGCTAGCAACGATCTGTGAAAGGATTGTTAGTTATCCGACTTCATAATGTGGGCATAAGAAAACTTACAACTGGTTCTGCCCATCCTGGCAGTTTGAATTGTGGTTTACTATTCCATTGCGGTTCGCCATCTGGAAGTGAGGTATTCGCCATGATGGATCGTATGAATCTTGTCCACCCAATCCAACTCTAACACCAGACGTCAAACACGCTGAAAGCCCTCAATTGAAGGAATTCTTTCCTTATAAAGAATCCTCACTAGTATATTGGTATTGTATTGAATTGTATTGTATTGATAGAAAATGAAACCAAAAACCCTTTGTATCGAAAATTTGCCCGTAGTGTTGACCGTAGGGATGACGTATGCTTCTTTTGGTGTACTGTAGGAGATAAAGATGAACCCCTTGGCAAGAACTTAGTTTGAAAACTTTGAAAGAAAAATAATTAATTCTATTGATAAATGAGTATTAAAGTCGTTAAATTAAAGTTATTGTAAAATGCAAATCCATCAGAAGAATCGAAATCGTAGTATCAGTTGAGTAGTGAAATGAATGTGTTCGTTCGTGCTGTGCAGACAACCCGGAAGTTTATATCCAGGGGGGTGACGCGGCTATGTTGTGGTGGAGAAGCCAGAAGCAAGAGCTCTCTTCAAAGATTATCTAAAAGTATAAGTGGAGGAAGTGTCCAGGTTAGAAAAGGAGGAGAAGGAATCACACAGTAGAAAGAAAAAAAGTGATTTGGAGATATTATTTATTCAAACACCCTGGGGCAAGTATTCTGTGGAGTTCATTGATAGACAATAATGCGAATACCGGTAGGGCTACTTTATATGCATTTGATACTAAGTAGCCACTAGCCAGGTACTTAGGACCAATTCTCATGATAAAGACAATAATGGCATTAATGCTAGGATTGATTAGCTTTGATATTTAGCTAGCTAATCATGACCCCAGGATATTTATGTTCTCCTCTTCCCACTCTTTCTTTCATCTACTCAGGCGAGTCCTTAGATCGATCTGATCACTGAAAGGCCAACGTCGCCCATTCACAAACCAGCAGCTGTATGCAAATCGTATTTACCGTATTTTTTCCCTACCAAGCTCAGATATCCATCCTTTACTTGGATCTTGTGCATATTTGCCATAAATAGCTAGCCAAGGGAAGACCAGTTCATTCACATGTTCACCAAGGCTACCAGCTGTCAAGGTCATTCGCAGAAGTGGTGATTAAGTAACGTGGTGCAACCTGTGCTTTACTTTTAAAAACAAGAAGAGTTTAGTTTGAGTTTGTGAATCAAAAAAGGATCATTGATTAAGATTAAAGGAAAATGAAGAGCTTACGACAACTTCATGTCATCTATTTTGTTCCAATAGTCCAAAACACATCAATAGCGGATTCAAACTCGGGTTCGTATTCAGATATTATAAATAGTTCCGTAACAGAACATTTTTTCACTCATGGCATTTCTTCTTCAAGATTAGGTACTCCACCCACTTCATATTTACCCCTTCATCGGTCGTTAAACCCCAGCTCTTGTCTTCCCCGTTTCTCAGTCCCTCATCTCCACTACAAACCTCCAAGCTTCCAACTCGAAACACCAAGCTTCTCTTTTAACATTTTTTTGATATAGAAAGTTGATATATTCATATATTTTCTCCTAGAAGTGCTTCACGCAGGTGGTGTACGATAATCGCAACCTCGAAAAAAAAAAAGCACACGACACTTTTCACGCCCGATAAAAAATGTCTTCTCGTCGTGTTTCACTGAACTTTGCCCGTGTGCCAGCCAAAAATTGCCAAGGAAATCGACTGCATATGTGGTGATGATCAGCAATGAGCAGCTCCACCTAAATCCACTCCCCAATTGATGCATGGATGCGAACGTCCACTGCTTCTGGTAAGGAAAAGTCTGGTCGCTTAATGTTTAACGAAAATTTGAGATTTGGTTACAGATCTATGGACTTGCGGACTCCTTGAGAGAAGTTGTTTTTGAATTGTAGGTGTACCAATTACAAATACTAAAGAAGTACGAGAATTCCTGTAAATAAAGGACTCGTATTATCGCTGTCGCATCCTGTTTTTTATCATCCTACATCCTATGTCGTGTATTATGGATTTGGAGAACACAGAATCTTGTTATCAACCAAAGGCCCATGTATGGAGTATACGCACAACAGATACCAAGATACCAAGACACCAAGTTTCTAGGCAAAATGTCACTGTATCTCATCTCGCTCGTATAACATCTGCATATCTTTATGCATTTGTTACAATTAATTACTTCTTTATCTGTTTTTCTTCTTATCTGTAACCATTCGCAGCAAGGAGGAATGATTAATGTCGTCTCTGCAGACAGGTATGCTCACCAGATGGTGTCCAACCCATGCGGAAAGACGTCACAAAAGGATGAAAAGTAAGCACAGGGTGTAAAGAAAGGCGTAAGCCGGATAAATGGTCCGATAGTTTTTCGGTTCCGAGTCAAGCAATGCTTGCTGGAGCGTTGAGCCTCAAAAAAGAAGCTTTGGTACAACGACGTGGCTGCAACTCCTAGAAGTATCTAGGAATAATTTACAAGACCCAGATTTTGGCACAGCTGTCTGTCCAAGGGGATTTCCAGACACAATTTTTATTGCAAATTTTCAAGAATGAATTCTAATAACACTCAACTCCTTGAGTGATTCGACCCACTTTCAAGTTTCAACTCACACCCTTTCAAACATCAAGCCAGAATTTTATCTCCAAAAAATTAAGTGGCCGTCATACTCCTATTTCCTCGCGAATTCGAGGATGACGAAGTAATTATAGTTCACTTGATCGAAAGCAAATGCAATGCTTCGTACTGTGCTCACCTGTGTGGAGATGTTTCGGGTCAAGGTAATGGGGAGGGCAAGGATGCTGACATTTTATGTGTTGTTTAATGCTCTTCTACTTCTAATCCTACTGCTTGTCAATATAAGTATATCTTCCGCTTGCCCATCGAAACCTCACATACCATTCTAGTTTCATTGAGTATAACGACCTACATCTACATTCTCGCTTCTCGCTCTCTGCCCCTCAAAATAAAGAACATGTTGGGATTTCTTCTCACTCATTGATAAATCGAGCCAGTGAACAAGATATTTACTAGGTTTTCTTTCATTCTTCTTGATGTTTTTGGTCATTAAGAGGATAAAGAGGTGAGGCCTGGGGATCTTAATTCGTTTCTAGAGGTCTTGCTCACATGGCAAGGTATAGGAGAGCCGAGAAGCGAGAGAGATATAAACACGAATACCTAGATTGTAAAATACGCCGAGCAGGAGAATAAGAGATCACTGTCATAGTAGCTTTGTCTTTTGAAACCTAGTTAAGTACAAAGATAGCAAATATATGATTTTAGATACAACATCTCCTTAGACCATCTTCCCTCTATCTACTCTCTACCCATAAAGTCAGCAACAAATCTCCCCTTTCAAAGATCAAATTCATCTACGATCTTTCATTGACCCTGCTCCCCAAAAACTAATTCATATCTCCATATGAAATTCAAAACTCTCAGTCTTAACCCCAAAAATGTGCTCAAGATAATTACACACTACACAAAAATTTCCGTTCCCAAATATTGACCAATCATAAACCCACCACGCAATTGGTGGGAATAAAAAATGAACATGCCAAAACAGAATCGAGCATCAGAGCCCGAGGATGTATTTGGTTATACAATATGAACTAGTATATCCATGACATCATATCGCTTTGAGAAGTAGAGAAGAGTACTGGGTATCCTTATCCAGTATATATTGTAGAAACCAGTATCCTCAATGAGTCTCCCACCATTCGACTCCAAGAGCATTTTACAATAATAGCATTCTAGGTTTCTAATTAACATCGAGAATAGACGAGTGAGTCAGTCCATTCCAGGAACATAGCATAGTACTCGAGAAATTTGAAGGTATCATCATCTTTAATTATTTATATTCAGCTTAATATATTAAGTAGTTTCCAACATTCCCACCCTCATCCTCATCCTCATCCTCACCTCATCCCAATTATCATATCCCGCTCTATTTCTCCCTTCATCGAATAAATCGTAACTATTTCCCGCGAACTCATGGACCAATAAGCTAAGCAAAGCAATCTAAGCAACACATTTATCAACTTCCTCTTAAGAGTATCCGAAAACTCTAAATAAACGTGTTTTTATCCCAATAATATGACTTTCATCTTTATCCCCATTTCCACCAGTCCCACCCTCCCAGCAAAAATAGACAAAAAATGAAATCACTAAACAATATACACTCAAGATAAAAAGAAAATGTACTGAGCAAGAGGAACCTTTACTAAAGCAGGAACAAGTAAATACAGAGCAGTATAAGATGAATTGGGAAGATGATAATTTCATCACTTCTTTTCCTCTGGTACGGTACTGACTAAGAATATGAGGTGAGGTATAGAAAGAGTGATTGAGAGGGGTGATCTATCCAATAGATCCGTTGTATACCAGTTTGTGTTCGTGCGTCAAGATAGACAAGGAAAAACTTGATATCTCAGGTGAGGAGTTAAGACAATTGAGAGCTAGATAATGTATTATAAAAGTAATGTAGATGATGGAAAAGCCGCTCATAAATGGGAAATGAAATATGATCACTTAGTATCACCAAAGTTTGAGATATCTCTATTATATTCGTACTATGGATCTGCTATGACTTCATGATGCGACTTTCATCTGTACCTGGTGGCGATTGCGATTTCTCCGAAAGGATCGATCGCGAAACCCGCCTTCGCACCTCGCTGCTATAATCCCAAGCGATAAGAGTCATCAGAGACCCTTTACCCAAAGACATGTGATTGTAAACGGTCGTGTCCAATCCTTGAGAATCTTCCTGAACTGATTGACAAAAACCCGGTCCAGTAGTACGATCTCTCAAGTATCTGCAACCTCTTTCAATATGCGTTATCATTTCCAATCCCCGCCTTCTTCATTTCGTCCTTTGAGATTTCCTCGGTGGCCCACCATCTCCTTGATGTTTCCTCTTCGGCCTTGGACAATCCCTTGCGATATGGTTTCCTCCACACGTATAGCATTTTATGTCTGATTTATTCGCACCTCCCGAGCCAAATGCGCTCCCTCCGGAGCCAGATAATGATGTCAAACCGTTTAATGAGACATGCTTCTTCTTTCTCTTTTTAGATAGCTCCAACAGTTCCGCCTTTTCTGCCTTCTTCTTGGCTTTTCGTTCTTCTTTAGCCCGTTTTATTGCTTCCTGTTTTGAAGCCTTTATCAACTCTTTTGCGCCTGTTGGGTCATCCTCACTATCTTCATCAGCGGATTCTTCGTGATCACTTTCCTCCTCCTCTGATGGTGATGAAAATTCTATATCTGGATTCTGTTGTTTCTATTCAATAACTATTAGTATGTGATAAGCGGCAGTAATCGGAAGACAACACATACCTCTAAAACTTTATTGAACTTTCCAAAGCTTCTTCTTCCAACCATGAATGGTTTATCATCTCCAAAAATGTTATCGCCATCATCAGTATGCTGCACCTTCGTCGGAGAAGGAAGATCTAATTTTGCGAAGCTAGTTTGCACAACTCGCAATATATTCTTAGGAGTATTAAGGTTTTTCCTTCCCTCGAAACTCAGAACCCATCGTGTATCTCCTGCTTCTGCGGCTGCTCGATCTAATGCAGCTTGCTTCTTGGCTTCCTCTTCCTCTATTGCTGCTTGAATCGCGCGGTTGTCGGCCAAAGAGTCGACATTGAACTTTGTAGGAGTATTTTGTGCCGTCTTTTGTCGTTTTGGCGATGGCTCATCCAATGAAGAAGGCGATGCATTTGTAGGAGATGCAGCAGCAGCACGCTGCATAAATTTCATGGTCAAAAGCCTCGAAGACATGGCTTTTGGCGCACTCGTTGGGGTCCCTGCACTTGCCGACATTTTGTAGATTGTTCCTCGTTCACAGTATTAAATAAATTAGAAAGATAATGATTGAGAATATGTAAAGTAATTGGCGGGATGAAATTATACTGTTGAATGTTAGTCGTAAACCACCGGCTGCCACGATCCACAAAGTGTCCAAGTACAGCAAGTCGCACGGAGGTGAAAGAAAGCAAAAGTATTTACGCGGCTGCAGGATGGACGATTAAGCTTCACGGGTATTACGTAAGCGATCTGGCAATTGAACGACAACGACTCTTAAGAACTTCTTTGTCCCCTCTATAAGAATTGAAACATCAACATAATGTTGTCCACCGCCAGATCAAGAGCCGTATGGCAAATTTCTCGCAGAGTTCAAATCTCGGTCAGACGGACCTACGCATTTTCTGCCAACGACCAACAAGAAATTAATGACCCAAATGGTCCAAAGAAGGTTCCCAATGTCTCGAAAACCAACGAGCTTCCGATAGAGACACACGTTAAGGATGCGCCATTGCAGGAAAGTGTAGAGACTGCGGAAAAACTTAGAGTTATGCAGGCACCAAATAGAGTGGGAAAATGGTCGCGCAGTCAGAATCCTAGGGAGAAAGCAATGTCTGGACCTAGGTTTGAGCAAACCATTATGGAAACACAGGTACGCTACTATAGAGCAACGCCAGCGTAACTTCCTATTGCGCTTGGCTATTCGGGATTTTTCCTAGCAACATTTCTTCAAAATGTTAACTCTTTTCTAGCCGGCACCACAAGCAGCCATCAGCTTGATTCACCAGCAACCAGTGCGATGGACACACGATCGTATAGTTGCATGTGATGGAGGCGGAGGACCATTAGGACATCCAAGAATCTTCATCAATACCGATAAGCCTGAAATCTGCAACTGCACTTACTGCGGATTACCATTTGTGGGTTATACCCTGGCATTGCACGCCAAACACCCCTTCCCCGAAGCTCTTCCTCGCACTGGATCATGAACACTCTGTCGGTCTCAATACTAATCTATCTCACAGGCCAATGAACATCATCGAGCACACCTTGAATCTCTCCCAGTAACCCCATACCCTCTTGAAGCACAAGGTCGTCCCGCCGAAGTCAACGAATCACAACGTATTACAGATGAAGCCCTTGGTCATCGATAAACTTTTCATTGGGGAGGAAGTTTATTGTTGACAATTAGTGTAAATACAAACGAAATGAGAATTTTAAGCAGGATCATCTCCTTAGTTCTACCATAGTGATTTCCGCTGCATGTCACTTGGCTCGTTCTACCCGGTCAGATTGCCTTGTTATGGAGTGTGACAGAATCATCACAAGTGGAGACTTCTACCTCCTTGCCTTTCCGGGGTAGTGCCTCGTTAGAAGCTGCGACAGCTGTCACACCTGAAACGCCTCTTATTAGTTGTGCAAAGAGGCAAGATCACAACATGGTGTCATTCGCCGCATCGATACCTAAGATCTCGGCATAGATTGTGTAGTAGCATGCAGGTATTTGATAGAAAAGTGCCATTGGCGTGATTGCATTAATCAGGATAATTTGATGAATTTTGAGAACAAACTTCGATACCGCAAAAGTAGACCCATGAAGGCCAAGAATAAGGTAGGCAAGACGCGGCTTCAGGCCAGTTGTGATAGTGCGTATGTAGATATTAAGAAATATTGTTGGAGTCATTGCGAAAGCAAAACCCAGCTATAGGTTAGTCATGACCATGTCCCTGCTACAGAGATAACAGTGAAATGACAAAATAAATGTTCCAACAAATTCAGATAAATAGGAGGATGTATTGATTGCTCATGTCAGCTAGGCGAGGATTTGTCTTCGGGAATTAAGTGGATGGAGGCGGCCGCACTCACCGTCCGAGCTTCTGTTTATTGTTAACTTGCGACAATCTCAAGCTGTCACATCATAAAACAACCCGCATCTTCTACCTGGTATATCTACAAGATGTCTACTATAACGACCAACGCGTTGCAGACTTCATATCCTCCCATCCTTCCAAAATCCTTTAATGCCAACCAACCCAAAACAATTCGTCTCTATCCTCTTTCAAACTACACTTTCGGCACCAAAGAAACCCAACCTGAAGAAGACCCCTCCGTCCTTGCGCGCCTCAAACGTTTAGAGGAACATTATGTCGAACATGGTATGCGACGTACCTGTGAAGGGATTCTTGTCTGCCACGAACACAACCATCCTCATATTCTCATGCTCCAAATCGCAAACGCCTTCTTCAAGCTTCCTGGAGACTATTTAAAGCCCGAAGATGATGAAGTAGAGGGATTCAAGCAGAGATTAAATGAGAGATTGGCACCTGTAGGAACACAGTTTAGCGGGGAGGGTGTGAATGAGGAGTGGGAAATTGGAGATACATTGGCGCAGTGGTGGAGGCCGAATTTCGAAACTTTTATGTACCCATTTATCCCGGCGCATGTTACGAGACCAAAGGAGTGCAAGAAGTTATATTACATTCAGCTTCCTAGACAAAGTATGCATATATTCACCTTAGATTACAGAGTAGACAATGCTAATACATATACAGAAGTACTAAGTGTTCCTAAGAACATGAAGCTCCTCGCAGTACCACTTTTCGAGCTTTACGATAACACAGCAAGATATGGACCTCAACTCTCTGCAATTCCACATTTATTGTCAAGGTATAACTTTGAGTTTGTTGATGAGAAAGGCGATGTGGTAGCTGTTACTCCTGGTGGAGGACCAGAAGAAGGATATGTGCCGAAGACACTTGTTTTAGCCGGAGGCGATGATGAAACAATGGAAGAAGCTGATATCAAGGAAGAAAACGGCGTTCAATAAATTGCAGGATAATTACAGTGTCATCCGAGCAATGGAAGACATGGGAATGGCGTTTAGAGGTCAAAATATTAACAGCTTAGGACAGCTGATGGATTGACTGGGTAGAAATGAGGCTTTGATATTTGCAGATATCCCAAAAAATTCCTCGATAGTCACTCAATTTTATTCATCCAATTGCAGAGACTTTGCATAGTGAATATTACACAAATAAATAACTGCTTGATGGATGTGATGTAAATAAATGTGTAACCCCTGTCAACTAACTCTATGCAGCTTTCGAACCATGACGTCCACAAACCCCACTAGAATTCTAAGCAACTCAATTAATACACCCAAAATCTTTTGGAATGCCATCCTCAAACTCCTCTTCATCTACGCAATCAGACGACGATAAAACCTCCCGCACAAACACCGAACCCACATCGTCCTTTCCATTTTTATACATCCTCTTCATCCTAATCTTCCTCATCGCGCTCTTTCCCCCGCTCTTCCACGCCCTCTGGACCCTCCCCCTCAAACTGCTCCTCCCAAGCACCTACACCAGTTCCCTCTCCCCCGCCCGCTACACTAAACCCGCCATCATGTCCTGGACACAAAAAACCATATCCCTCCCCTCCAAATCCCGCGGCTCCTATCTCATCACCGACCACATCGTATCCTCGATCCCGGAAATCAAAAACTATAAAGTTGGACTTCTGAATTTATTCATTCAGCATACGAGTTGTGCGCTGAGTTTGAATGAGAATTGGGATGAGGATGTTAGGGCTGATATGAGTGATGCGTTGGATAGGATTGCGCCTGAGGATAGGAAGGGAGAGTTGTATAGACATAGTGCGGAGGGGTTGGATGATATGCCGGTTTGTTGTTCTTTTTGTTTGTTATTTTTGCTTTTCCTTGGATTGTGGGAGGGATGGTGAAGAGATGTTTTGGTGCAGATGCTAATTATCATAGGCACATATCAAATCGGCGTTGGTAGGAGCCAGTGTTACGATTCCGATCACGAATGGAAAGTTGAATACGGGTACTTGGCAGGGTATATGGTATTTGGAGTTTAGAGCTAGCAAACATAGTAGGAAAGTCGTTGCTACCATTCAGGGGGAGAAAATGTAAGATTGAAAATATCGATTCATATACTTAGGGATACGGAAGTGGGCACCGTTCTTGTTTTTGAGGGTTGCGCAAGTGATATGTACACATTGGTTTCTTGACGAAGCTTTGATTTCAGTTATTTTAGGTCCCGAGTGCTCTGTTACTATTGAAGCTGTATTCGGTATTTTTGAGATGACCTGTAGACTAAAGGTCAGTCTTCAGCTCTCCTCATATTTGATATTTAGTGGGGTATATGGGGATGACGTGATGTTGGCGGGGATAATTTATGTTCTTAAAGGTCAGAACGAAGTATTTGTTATCAAACCTGAGCCTCAAAGTTGTTGTATTCCCAAACATCGTTACAATGCCCACCCTCTTGTGAATACCCTCATTGCTTATGCAATATATTTATTTACTCCCCTTTGGGAGAACTTCGTCGTTATTTCAATATCTTTACATTAGAGTCTGCACACTCCTACAGCATTTACTTGAACCATGCAAAGTTCAGATGATCACGGTGCCGGTTTTGAAGTGCCAGACCCCGGGGAAGCTACTCATCCGTGTAGATTGCTTCTTTGGGAGCACATTTCCACAAACCAAACTCTAGATTCCATCACCTAGGTAACCTCGCGAGTCTCCCACCAAGTGTGGTTTCCCGCATCAGTCCTATGTGATGAGAATAAGTGGAGTCTGAGCTTTGAATTCAGCTTCTTGCTGCTCACTTAACTTGTTATGTTATGTTACGTCCTTAAAATGACCAGAAAGTCGTTCAATATGTCCTCTATGATGAAAAGCCGGAAGAATTGGAATTGATTTTGATAACGAGGTGAATAAGGTGTAGCTGGGATTGGGACTGTAGTACTTGCTCATGTTCCTTGTTTCCCCTCCTCATTCAGAGACACCGAGAACATTTGTAGACCATATCCAGACGAATTTGGGGCCGGAAGTGTGAAAGTCCCATATCCTGAGGTTTTGCTTCAAGCTACCTCTCCTGTCTATCTGACCCGGCATCTACCACCTCACGTGTATCATTCAGTTACTAAACGGTTCGACGAGTCTTGTAGGTCACACCAATTCTTGTTAATCTTAGCAAGTATTCGAAATATCGCTTAATTGACTACTAGTTCAGCCAAGCTTGATAGGTTTGACTGGGTATTTGAGTCATCTCGTTTCTAGCTCTTGATCTCACGCTTCCCTTATTTTTATTACTTCAAACTTGCTCACTACTCCTTGGGTCGGCATGGGGCTATTGAGCCGGGGTATCTTGGGAGCTACATGGTATTATTGGAGCTAGATACAGAATATGCCTGCAATGTTAAATATCTTTTTAATGCATTTGATATTGGATTTTAGGACTCACATGTTGAGTCTTCGAAATTTGTAAGCATTCGTATAAATGCTCGGTTAATGAGAAGTAAGCGTTTTATTTAAGGAGCAGGTGTAAGTCTATAAAGATGTCACACAAATGACGACATGAATATTTACAGTGGGAATAGTCCACACTCGTAGACTGGGCTTTGAGTTGATATGGATGAAACTCCATCCTCAGGAGTTCCTTGGAAGCTTCGGTTAATAATTAGTTTCAGGAAAAGCGCTATTTCAGCTATTCTCTTCTCTTTCAAGGAAATTGCATTAAGAGTTTCGTAAATAAGTAACAAATGGCTACAATTGCAAGAATACGTTCCTAGCGGCTTCTGCAACCACGTATGGCAATTAATCTCATTAACGTACTTCTCTCAAAAGACCTAACCCTACACTCTCCGTTTCTTCATCTGCTAACCTTAGAATGCATGTAACTTGTATTTTATCTTCACGAGCACTATTACAATCTCTCTCGTATTATATCACCTCACACATTCTAAACGCATAAAACATTCGAAACCACAGAATCAACAAGTTACAAAAGCATGTAAGCCATACCATTTTACATTCTCCATGCTATCTATCTATATCCACCAACGCAGCAAACTCAATAAGTGCATTCAGTAGTACAACAAATCGAGGTGCAGTTAACCAAAAATAAGTAAGCCAAAATCAACCTCTTTTTGCCGGTCAAATCAAATGTTCTCAAACTCCTTCGCTATGCCTTTTATGCTTTTCCTTCTGTGCCAATGGTATGCTATGTTATGCGCTATTTCTGAAATTCCAAAAATCGAGTGACTAGATAGGATGAAAGATTTTCCGATATTCGTGAGTTTTGAGGTGATGAAATGAAAATGTTGCGGGTCATTTAGACTGGGAATGAGGGTGAGAGAAGTGAGAGGTGGAATGGTTTAAGATCAAAGAGAATTAGATGTCGATGACTCGATGGTGTCTGTACCTGGGATGGGGCACTTGGAATGACGGCTAGAGAGCGAAGTATTGTTGCGTTCGATGAGAAACCGTCTATTGAATTTTTTTTAATGTAAAGAATTTGTGAGATGTGGTGCCCGTAATCCAATGGTCCCAAAGCAAAATGATTGCCCAACTCGCTCCTACACCCTGAGTCCCAAAAATATTTCCTCTTATGTCTTGTATTGCATGCCTGCATATCTGTCTATTGATCGTGGTTGAGGGATATGTCGTAATTCGGAGCTACCTCCCTGCTTAACTCCAAGATGAACTTAAAAACTGTTTTCAAATCAATATCACCTGAAGCATGTTGGATCCTGCCACACCAAAAAAAAAAGTTCTTCCTTGTTAAATACACACTCCCACAGCACTCAATGCCTATGACCATGCCCATTAGGCTCAGTTAGCATATCTCCCAAAGTCATAGATCCATGACCCGAAGTGTAAAGTTTATCGTAAAGATCAGGGTTACTTGGTAAAGGCGAGAAATCGTGATGAGTGATTTGAGTGTTGACTCGCCCAATGTATCCCAATGAATTTGTCGCCATGGGGTTTTTGGGATCGGCAGGTTCGGATATTTGCACAATTTCAACCGTCTGGATGCACTGGAGTGAATCATTATTCACTCCTCTCGATCGAGAAACAGAGAGGAGCATGTTGGTATTGGGAACTACTTTGCGTTTGTTAAGGTGTGAAGGTGAAGGTGCAAGTCTGGCGGGTATTGGTGGTGTTGGTGACTATTACGATTCACGATGTGTTAGCTTTGTTCATGTTTGTGATAAGAGCAGAAGTAGTTGAAAAGCGCTTGGCTCCATATACATACAGCGGATGCGCGGCCTGACTGTTTCATAGACTCTGGTTCATGCTCAGGTCCCACCCGGAGTGCTTCCATGAAATCGATCTCCCTCGAATCATCAGCTGAACACAATTCCATACCATCTGAATTCATGGCTGATCTGATATCGGATCTAGATGCGAGGTGATTTGATCCAGCGCCACGCTTGATGCGACGATAAAGTGCATTGAGTACGGGAGCGTTGGCAAACAACGCCTGTAATGAATATGTTAGGATCTCTCTTCTTCTAACCTTAGATATCTGTGAATTACCATGAGGAGAGCCTCCATAGCGCCCCAAAAATACCTATCATCCGTTGCTTGAATTCCACTTTCCTGCAAGATAGTTCGTAGAATAGATATCACAACAAGCTAGGCGTCGTTAGAATTAGATAGACAGTTCGAAAGCTATTACATACAAATATACCGACGAGGAAGACCCCAGATACCTTGAATTTTGTACTAAAAAAGAGGTTAGTATATCTAAAGAATGGAGGGCAAAAAGAGTAGACGTTGAAAGTGCGTACACAGTTGCCATCTGCGTTCTCCAAATCATTGGCAAGGGAATGCAGATCAATACGACATTCGTCACAATAATTGCCTTGATAAATATCAGTTTAAAACTTGGTAAAATAAATTGTACTAACAATTGACATGAAAAGTAATCCAGTTTTCTTTGAAACATTAGCATGATCTTCTGAAAGGAATGAATCCAGTACTGACCCCCTTCTAAAGCAAAGATAGTCAGCAAGGTTATCAATTTTAGGTCTAGTGTGTCTGAGAACTCACTGCACATTGCTGAGGAGGAACTGTGACCTTCCAGTTCAAATTAAATGGGCGGCATTGAAGCATCCACATCACCATAACGGTTGACCAGGTCATAACAATACCCAAGCAAGTAAATTTCACATATCTCTGTTCTGGCTGCCTCTTTGTTAAACGGTAATAGTAGGTTAGCTGCAAAGTTGATAAGCAGGTGTGCACCAAGGAATCGCGGGCGTTCACCACTTACGATGCAGGCTTTCAAGAGCCATATGTATGTTAGGTAACTTATACGGCCAAACATGATGTACTTCGAGTCAAATTCCACTGACGTGATGTTAGATTGTATCGGCAGTTATAAGGGAAAGTCGATTATTACTTTGCGCAACTGTTTCGCTGTCTGAATAGCCATGCGTTCCTTTTCCGGTGTAAAGCTGTGTTGTGAAGTAAGCAATGTGCGAGAGTTGAAATGATTGACAAGTAACATACAAGAACGGGGAATGTAGATGTAAATCCTCCTACAAAGAGAAAAGCGACTATCATGAGCCAGTCATCAGGGTAGATACTCTCATTTTTGAGTCGTCTTAATAAGAATCTGATACAGACTAACAAAAATACCAGGACGAGAACTGCATAAGCTGTGTCAGCAACCTGGAGAGTATTTTCGATCATTTTTCTTGACCCGGATAGGGGGCGAGATAAGAACCAAGAAAGCTGCAAATCTGGAAGATTTTAGGGTCGAGAGAATAGAAACAGGCACATCAGGATTCAGGAAAGCTGTATTTGGATGCTTCACGACACTGTGCAGCGATGAGAAGTAGGATAGTAGGAGAATTGTTCGTGCTGTTGTATAATTGCTTGCTGGGTGCCGCAGTTGCTTAGATATCTCCGCAGGGAATACTAGATATGTAATTTAAAAACGCAAGTGAATCGATATGAAATTCTAACGCTCACGAAATTTAATAACATGATGACATTCGACGATAGTCTCTAAACCAATACATTATTCCGCCAGCGGAGAAGAACCAAATCTGTCAAGCCGTGTACCAGAACCTCGGAACAATCAAAGGAAGATGCTTTCTGACCAAGATTATGGTAAAGCCTTTACAATTATCAAGAAATAGTTAGATAAGAGATTGTCTGCCAGCTTCATGAAGATTGTTTGTACCTATACTCCCACATCTGTCGCAGGTTAACTCCACACCACTACCAGCTTGAGCGACTCTGGCCATCTCAAAAGATATGCTCACAGCATTAAAGACACAAGAGGCTATGCTGTATTCCCTTAAAAAGTGTTAAGCCGTCACAACCTTTTAGAAGGTTCGAAAAAACGCTAGCTAGAACCCATCGATATAGCTGGGATCTTTGTTGGGGTTATAAATGAAATATACGAATACACTGTCTGAGATAAAATGCAGTAGTAATCTGAAACTATGAGCAGATCTGTACCTCAGGCTAGGAGAGAACTAGTCTCAAAATCCGCTGAGTGGAAATGCTATTCATCTTCTCGACACTTTCCCGCATACACCTACCTACAAAAATACTAAAACTGACGATGAAATTGGATGGGAAGTATGATGATATGTACGATTCTGGAGCTAGGAACATGTTGGAGAGTACTAGTAACTTGCATGAAGCCAGCGCTGTACTGCCTTGTACACTGATGCTCCTTGGAGACGAGCAGTTTTCAACGGAGGTTTGGAAGGAAAGCAGTCAGAATATGCAAAGGAAGAGGTTCGCGAGTGTTGTGGTGTCCGGATGATCAGTTTCAAGAGACACTTGCACCTCAACTGGCGACTCTTCAGCATCGAAGACTTCGTGCCGTCCGTGCCATGATATAACAGACCTCAAGTGAGATAAGCAGGAGTTAAAGTTGGCTCTTGAAATATCTAGAGTGGAGGATTGAATTTTTACTCCTTCATTTTCAGTTAGATCTAGCTCAACTTCCAATTGCATGACAGAGGTTGCACAAGTCAACTTGTTTTTAGGGGAGGAATTTGGCCTTCAACCGAATCATTCCTTGGTGCTGAAACGGCGAGACATTGGGAAGCCTGAAAAGTGTCGGGACATTAGAGAATTCAATTTCAAAGTGTAGAGTTCTGTCCGGCTGTACCAGCATGGTGCCTCACAAGATTGAAGAGGGAATAGTGCAAAGAAAATAATGGTTTCAACTGTGGCGGAACCTTTAGTTGGTGTGGCTCAATCATGATTACGTAATAACCGTGGTAGTGTACAAGTGCCTGCCAGCACTCGGTGGTTGAAACCTGCTATATGACTGCTTAATATTTCAAATATTGCGTCCCAGGAATAAGTCATCTGGGTATAAAAAGTGGAGGTTTAAGTCACATGGATAGTTCCAACTGGCAGATCTGAAAACTTCAGAATGAAGATACAAAGATCTCTATCAGACACTATACCACTTTTGACAAAACATTCCATACAGTTATGGAACTTGAGCACAAGATGAGGTAGTTGTCATAGTTTTACGCTTCTTCTCTGAGGTATCTTTTATAATGCATACACCATAGACATATCTGTGTTTCTCATTCAACGCAGGTGTTGGTCATTTTGCGTCTATGTTGTGCTAGTAATGGTAAAGTGGCTTTAGGATGCAGGAACGACTCAAAGATTTGGACCAATGCAGCTTGACAGGATTAGTCTCTGATTAACAGAGATGCTGAGTTTGTACATGTATGACGATTGACTACTTGTGAAGTCACCATTCCATTTACCGTTTACAATTTATGTATAAATACTCCTTATCCAATGCATTTCCAATCCCGTCAGAACGCGCTCCACCCATCATTCCAACATAACAGAACGATAGAGGAAGTACTAGACTATCGTTTGAAATCCATCCTTTGGTCTTTGACACCGCTCGCTCCGCTTATCTTAGGATCATCTGAACGATCCAGGGTCAATCTCATCAATCTCAGGTTTTTTGCCTTTCGAGTAGTTATAACGCAAACCTTCAACAACATCACCAGTACTAACATTGCTGGAAGACGAGATAAATTCCATTTCTTGAAAATCTTTGATGACAGTTTGCCTAACGCCGAACATTAGCTTCCAAGCTTTTAATTCAGATGTCATGTAGTACTTACACCCAAAATCTACAGCCCAGGCCGCTGCGGGCAAGCTTGTATTTGTCCCGCCTCTTTTCCGTAATAAGTCTAAGCACCTGCTTGACCTTCAGACCTTGACCTGTAGCCTTCAAATCGAAGTCTCTCAGTGAACTATTTGTGCGTTGATAGCGGCAATAGGTGATTTGAAAATCTCCTCTTCTGGCATATGCATTCAGTTTTGTCATGTTAAGGCGGACTGATGCGCCGTTTGATGTAAGGAGGAAAATCGATGCATGGTTACCACTACGAGTGTCTGATTCGAGGAATTTCCCCATGGTATGAACGGTCACTCGGATTGTATCGACATTGAGATCGTAGTCTTTCGGCTCAATTTCGCGAGTAGCGGGATTCAAGTCTTCAGGCCTAGAGCTCGAAGGCTTTGAGGCCGATGACTTTATGGTATCAGGTCTCGAAGGCTTTGGTGCCGATGATTCTGTGATATTAGATCTCGAAGGCTTTGGTGCCGATGATTCTGTGATATTAGATCTCGAAGGCTTTGGGGTCGATGATTTTGTGATATCAGATCTCGAAGGCTTTGAGGCCGATGATTTTGTGGTGTCAGATCTCGAAGGCTTTGAGGCCGATGATTTTGTGATATCAGATCTCGAAGGCTTTGGGGCCGATGACTCTGTGGTATTAGATCTCGAAGGCTTTGAAGCCGATGACCTCGTGGCATCAGATCTCGAGCTCATTTTGACGTTTTAAATGTAATGAATGAATTAGTTTATGTTCTTGCGATAGCATTACGGGGAGTCATGAATCTCTTATATAAAGACATCACGCAATGAGCCTGCAGCAACTGTGAGGAAACCAGGCGCGACACTGGAGAGTATCCAATCAAGTTTAACTGCCTTATGGCCAGATGGTCAATCGAGTGACACTACGACCCTGAGGACGTTAAACGTCAATTGATACTACCCTGAGCATTTTGGCCCAATGGTCATAGTGGGCTCAGTAGCAAAAAGCCATGTCTATTATTAGTATTATGGGATTGGAACCTTTTTAATCGAGCAGCTGGATTTGTGGAGAAATCGATCCAGTCTTGGATGATGAAATAGATAATCATAAGTGCCGATTCTTGATCCTCTTCTCTAATCAGAAAATTTGACTTGATAACAAAAGGATTTAAGAACTAGGCAAGTATTTATACTCTTCATAGCCAGATTACATTCAATGATAGGAGAGCTTCAATGCTTCATGGTTATGTGACTCAAGGTTTTCCAATGTCGAAATTAGATCCGGCAATGGAAGAATCTCTTAGAGGCTTGGGTGCCGTTATCCCATTCGTATATTAAATGGTCTGGTTAACGGACAATCCCCATCGAATAATAGAATTCGAACTTTGCCTCCAAGTAGGTAATCACATTGACCTAGGCCGACAGTCCGAACCTGGCAGGTCCTCCGGCTGGGATGTGTTGGTTCATAGATCCAAAAGATACGAAAATACAAAATTTGCTTTTCCTTTACTTTATGATTACACTTGTACCATTGACAAAACTTATAGCCCCATAGACAAAAGTCAATTCAATACAAACATGGAAATTCTAAATCTATCTCGCTCATATCGATCAAGAAAACGAGAAGAAATTCAAACGGATCGGCATCTGGTTTTAGCATCAGTTCGGCTAGTTCAATATTCATTTCGGAACAAGTATAATTACTTGGCAGTAAAGCACGATAAACCTATAAAATGGCCCAAAAATAAATGGCCGGATAGGGCTGGTGGGTGGACCAAATATAATGAGAGACGCGCGCCTGTACGTAGGTGTCTCGAGAGTCACTCCTGCTGGGTGGCTTAGACGATTTGGTGCACGGACCTTTCCAACGCGCTTTTCGTAACCGAGATCTTATAACTGATATGTATAGAACTTTCTTAGCAACCAAAAGAAGACAAACTCTTAATCCATATACATCTCAAAAGTCATCGCTTAAGATATGGCAGACTTATCCTGGGACGTCCATACAGCTAGCGAGGAATTTCTTGCTCAACTCTGCAACAAGCTCGTAAAAGAGGACAAGATCATTGGGGGCTGCTTTGGAGGGGATAGAGTTGTTAAACTTACGGACAATGTAGCAGCCAAATTTGGGTTCGGTGTCACAGCTTCCGAGGCAAAAACTCAGGAATTTGCATATCAAAATGTTGATCCAAATATTGCTCACATCCCCCAAGTTTACCGCTATTTCCGCTGGGAAGATTTTGGCTACTTGTTCATGGAATATGTGCCCGGACAGCAGCTAAACGAGCTCGATCTCAATGAAAACGTGGATATCATTCCACGTGTTACAAGAATTATCGAGCACCTTGGAAAAATCCAGGGCAGTCAAATACCAGGCCCTATAGGCGGGGAAATGCCAGAAGGTTATCTCTGGGGCGATGATGGCGCAAGGACGACTTTTACCTGCGTAGCAGATATGGAAGCTTGGCTCAACAAACGTTTGGCAATACGAGATAAGTCTATAGATATAAGCTCTCATCCACTTGTTCTTTGCCACATGGATTTATGTCGACGGAATATGATTCTCAAAGGAGACAACACTATCAGTCTCCTTGATTGGGGTTGCTCTGGGTTCTATCCGCGGTATTTCGAATTCGCGACTCTCTCTTTTATGATGCCGTATGATGAAAGTTACGAAACCCCATTAATAAAAGCTACGGCTACCTTGCTGGATTGGACAGAGGATGAGAAAGCTTTAATTAGCCTGTTGGGACTTGCTCGTGCTGTTGCCCTACGATATACATTGTAAGTGATTCAGCGTGACATTGAATGACTCATGATACTTTGAAAACTAATAAATTAAATAGAGAAACTGAAAATAAGTATGGATTACCGGAGGAGTTCCGTTCTTGGCGCTGTTCATCACCCATGCTAAGCCGATCGCCTAGTCCGTCATGATCACTCCCAAACTATCTGTAAAAGCTTTAGCAACAAATACTTTACTGTCTAGTCACATCATCCAAAGCTAGCTCAGAGTGAGGCATACATATGGATTTGATTGCGGTAGCTACCTACTTTCTTCGAAGAAGCTTTGAAGAGACTCGTATTCCCAGAGGTTATTAGCCTATCATATTTAGAGTTGTTCCTGAATTAGTTATGAATAATACAATAAAAACCAATCCAGCTTAGCTAAGAGTTTATCAGACATTTCAACCATTCTTCTCTGTATCTACAGCAGCTAATATTCTTCTACTGCACAAGCGAGCACTGATAATTGTTGACTTGCTGTTCCTATTGACTTCACCCTCGGCTGTGAACCTAAATTCAATACTCACTCGACGTCATATGGAACCCATCACTCAAAGCTGCCACAAATACAAAAGCCATGAATGTCCTGTATATCATGAGTTATTATCACATCTCCATCCAAGAAGTATAGCCACAATATCCGACAAGAGTTCCCCAACAGACGAGTGGTACTTGGATTCATGGTACGTTCTCAGCTTCCAAAAATTGCCATTAAATTCGATTTTGCTAGACCATTACATGGTTTGCATGATTCAGTACTTAAAATATTTTTAATAATTCCTTTATTTTGTCAGTCCCAGAGCTCAAAAAGGGGCAATCCCGTCTGAATTACTGAGAAGAATCTCGTCATTAAATGTTGCCCAAAAAGTCTCTCGTATTTGCGTTGGTCGTGATAATGTCCTTAAAAATCCATCTAAAGTCACAAATTATTAAATTCATTTGTTTCTTTAAATCTAGGTTTTCACTATTCTTCTCATATTTTGATATTGAAAATCGTCTCGAAGAGATTTCCGCAAATGCATTCTTCCGATGTTCTAATTATTGAAAGTTACACAGTCAGGGTGCTCTGTTATCCAATGTGGCTTTCTAGAACGACATTTTTACTTTCAACTGTCAAATGTCGAATTTCTCTTGGAGTTAAGTCCATTTAATCGCATGAAATCAAAAGGAAATTTGAGGTAGCTTAAAGTAAAAATACATGATAAAATAGCCAAAATCTAGATTTCCCAGATTGAGAGCTCATTGATGCACCAACCTGACGCATTTCAAGCAAAATTGTCGGTCCAATCCATCTTATAAAATTCTAAACTTTCACTCACTAACCTTTACAACCACCTTTCCAAAATGGCCCCCATGGAACAAATACTCCAAGGCTCCTTCGCTTCCTCAAACTCAAACACCTTGTCCACGACCGGTCTAATCCGCTTTTCCTCGTACCACGCCAACATTTCCTCGAATCTCTCTCTGGGTCCATTTAAAATTCCTTTTAACGTAACATTTCTTCTCAGCGCTAGAACATTCGTATTCGTGCGATCCGCACCTTCATCTTCCTTCCCTGAGAGATATCCAATGCAATTGATGAGTCCGCCGAAAGCTATGGCATCGAATGATTGGCGCAGTGTTAGGGCACCACCTGTTTCAAAGATACTGGATACTCCTTCGTCTTGGGTAATTTTCATTACTTCTTCAGACCACTTGGGATGGGTACGGTAATTTATTGCGTGATCTGCGCCGAGGGATTTGGCTTGGGCGAGTTTGGCGTCGGAGGATGATGTTATGATCACTAGACTGGACTTAACCTGCCGAACGAAAAAGACGGGGATGGGGTAAGATTTTTGGTTTACCTTCCATGTCACTGGCCTTTGCGATTTGCAATCCACTGATTGCTACTCCTCCAGTTCCTTGAATCAACAAACTTTCTCCCTTTCCGCCTGGTTGTCCAAGTGGCCTCATGCCATTAATCGCCATCCAGGCTGTTACTCCGGCAATTGGTAACGTGCAAGCTTCTTCATCTGTAAGATATTCTGGTGTCCTGACCAATCCTTCTCCATCGAATACACGATATTCTTGCAAACACCCTTCTGCCGGTAGTCCTAATCCACTAGCCATATCCTTTGCTGTCACTTGACCACGGATATGTGTCTGATTAAATATTGCAAGAACACGATCACCAGACTTCCATTTTGGGCTGTTAGATGATATGATTGTTCCAGAAATATCAGAACAAGGAACCAGGGAAGAAGGTTCAATGCCAGCAGATTTGTGATGGTTGTATAGGCCCATCATCACTTCAGTATCTCGATAATTGAGGGCTACGGTATGGATTTTGACAAGCACTTGACCATCACCTGGTGTTGGGACTGCAGATGACCCTAGAATGAGGTCCTGGAGGCCAGACTGTCGGGTGGTCCACTGCTTGTTAATTGTGGGTTGTGGCATGATGTTCTTGAACTGAAGAATTTAAGAAAATGAGGAAAGAGGAATTGATGATATTACGGAAAGAAAAGATACAAATCTAAGAAAGAAAAAAAGAAGAAAAGAAGAAAAGAAAATTTCAACCTCATCCTGACTTAAGTTTTACAAAGATACTGCTACTAGATCCCGACGAAGCCTGTTTACAACCGACCTAAGGTTATTAATACGATTGTGGGTCGGATTCTAGAAGAATGGAATCGGTACACTTGCCCCACAAGCAAAGCCTCGGCGCATGAGTAATTTTTGATATCATTACATCACTTCAAATAAATCGAATACGATGGATCCTTGCCACAAAAGGAATTGTTGTCTCGTATCTCAGGTAACAATTGCCTCCACCTCATCTTCATCATCACTACTATCTTCTCCGGCTCTCATCATTTCTAGCTCCCCGCTCAACATCCGCTGCCAATTATCCGCAAATTCTCTCATGCCACCTTCTCCGCTTGCACCTGCTTCTACCACTTCTTGTGGCATCTTGTGTGCACTATACTGCGGACTTGAAAAGCTGTATGCTTCCGGGTCATCTTTCTTTATTAATCTGAATTCGGGCATCCATCCAAGTTCCTCGACATCATCTGCTCCGTCATCTTCGTCACTACTTTGAACAGGCAATGGCGGCACTGATGATGAGTCTGCGACACCAAGTAATGGTGGAGGTACGGAAAGGGTGAGTAGTTCTAGCCAGGAGAACAAAAGAGGATCTGTCCGAGGAGCCCATGGATTTATATCCACTAACCGTACTTTGTCAAATGGTTCTGGTATATAAACATCAAATGAGAAATTGCGATCTGGAAAGCTATCTTTGAGAGTTCTGTCAAAGTATTCTTGGATTGCTTCTCTTAATGTTGGGATGAGAGGAAATAAGAAATCAAAATAGTTCAGATCTCTTTGACATATGCCAATAATCCTTCGATCCCGTACAAAACATCGAAACTCACAAGATGGATTTACTTTAAACCATTTCCGTAGAACTAGAACATATTGTATGTTTTCTTTTGTGAGGGAAGGATCTTCGGCACAACCATCAAAGGCGTGTTCTAAATCGTGGGTAATGAAGTCGGAAGATTTGAGAAGGAGGTAAACATCGTTTGCTGTATTGCACTCCATACTGTTCTGCTTTAAACTGATCCATGTTGCATCCTTTGGGGCAGACCAATTGAGTTTGGGAACTACTGATCCGCCAAGCTCAGTGATTGTTTCTTGTATTTGTTTGTGAATTTCCGAGAACTTCTCCGAGGGATCCGATTCTGTATCTGTATCTTCATCCCAACCATCGCTAGTTGAGTTGTTATTGTAAGTTTCTGGTGGAGGGAATGTAGCGATCTCGGATGGAAGAACTATGCCATCTTCCCGCAGGTATGAAAGGAATTCTGGAGTGAGGGGGATGATTCGAGATTTGAGAGTTGAGGACCGATATCTTATACCCTGTCAGCACTTTCCTAGACAGATTTGGGAAGGTAAAGTTCGTACTCTGCATGCCACTTATCATAAGAGCAGTTTAAAATGTGAGACTTGGTGATAGGTTCAAAGGGGAGTCTAGTGAGGGGTTCGGTCTCTGTGCGCGCAACTTCTGGAATGTCGGGAGCTGGCATTTTTCTTGCAAATAAGATTGATGATGGAAAGTCTGGTAAAAGCTAATTGGAAATATTAGAAATATGATGCTACTTAGGGGCGAATAGATTTGAGAGATATATGTATGGAAATTGTGAGTCAGAGCGGTTCCCTCATTGTCCCATATATCGAGGGGCAACCAATAATTTTGTATTCTGCCACGCTAGTTGTACACCGCCTGCGATATCAGCATTTGTTAATCACTTCTCCACACATCAACTTTCCCATAACTTATAAGGAACCCAGCTGTGAAGAAGACAACCAAACCACAACCTGAGCATTTTCGCAATCATGTCTTCCAATGTCGGTCTTACTACACCTAGAGGAAGTGGAACCTCAGGCTATGTCCAAAGGAATCTTGCGCATATGAGACCTCGCGATCAAGCTAAGCCTTATTCCACGGATATCGACAGTCTTAAACATAGACAACGACAACCAGATAAAGGGATCCTTGAGCATGACAGGAAACGAGAAGTCGAGGTCAAGGTTTTTGAGTTACGTGATAAGTTAGAAGAAGAAGGGTAGGTTTTCTCAGGCGCATTTATTAATCGTTGATGGGCTAATAATGGGCACAGAGTCGACGAGGAAGAAATTGTAATACAGGAAGATGCGTTACGAAAGAAGCTCCTGAAGGAGATGGAGAGAGGTAACGGCCCAAGTATGAAAGGCTTGAAGATGCATCAAGTACATGAATTGGCAGAGGCAAAAATCAAGCAGGATAATAAGTTCAGGAGTGCGTTGGGCATTTCTAAGGACTACAAGGAGGGCGGCCATTGGCAGAAGCAGGAAGAGAGACAGAGAGCTGCGATGGAGAATAATGGTGAAGGTGCTACAGGTCCATCTAAAATATGAGGACGAAGTGACGTCATACCAGCAATACACCAAGATGTTTCGACTGGAAATTACCACTGGAGAAATGGGAGGCTCCTTCAAACCTATAAGCTGCACGAACAAACGATGATGGGGGACTGGCAGGACTTGCAAGCCGCGTCGCTCTCCAATGCGCGTCAAATCATTCCATGAAGTGGTTCTGGGTTGGAGTACGGACGGACTTACTTTCCTGGCTCATAATCGGATCTACTTGTTTTCATTGATACTACCAGCGACTTTGATGCGGAACTTCACAAAATTGGCACAATGTTTAAGCTTGAACATATACTGAAATGATTCCTTCTCCATACATTAGGAGTAACGATTCCTCTCTATACATTCGAAGTTCTAAGCATCTACAGCTTGTTTCTTCTCGCTGCTTGTAATTTTTTCTAAATACCTCTGTGGTCTACCCGCTCAAAGCTTTCAAACACACAGATTATATCCGCTATATTCTGTCCATTGAGCAGACCTCTCTTGTGTTATCTCATCAAGGCTTTATTTTAATCAAACTATGGCCGATCAAATGTGTTCCCAGTCGATTATTGTCTCCCTCGAATACCAATCTTTCGAACGTCTCCCTTCTACACATCGGAAACCTGGTTCGCAAGGCCAACTGGCAACAATCTCGTCGGGGATTATTCTTCCGCCCAAGACAAGAGCTTCATTCGCTTTTCTTATTCCCACACGCTGGACGGAAGCCCTCGAAGCTCCTTCCCCCGCCACGAGTTCCAAACTTGGGAAAGGGCCACAAAGAAAGGTTAAGTCTGAGATGGAGATTAATGCAGCTGGAAGGCTAATTGCCAGATCATTGAGGCCTGTAATGAGGATTTTTGGATATTTATCCAAGGTATTGGTTATATTGAGGTTATTTGCGGCAAAACTAGACAATCTATGAGGAGCGAGATCACTTCCAACAGTTTACCAATTGTATATCGATCTTCTATGGATTGATCAATGCATGGTAGCTATCATGTGACGGGGAGAGTCTAACATTGAAAAGTAGCGTCCTAGGAATTCATTTCAGCAAGTTCCCTTTCCCAAATTAACATCTCAAATCATACCCTTCCTGTCAAGACTGTGACGAAAACCTCATCATGGGTAGGAACTGGTGGAACCACATCATGAGCTTTGCTATCAGATAATAGACACCTTAATTGATTCCGAGTATTAAAATTCTTCATATTGTTAATTGTGATTACCATGGTTCTTGGGTTTGAAAGGGAATTTTGAATGTATGGGATTAAAGTAAACAACCCCCAGGTAAAATGTCAAAAAGATACAAATACTGAATGATGGAATCCATCAAAGTCATTTGTGGGGTAGCACACCTCGGCCATTCTCTGCCATTGTTCACCAGGGGTCAGCATGAAATGATTGGTCGATTGTGAAGTCTGATATTCGCATGATTTTTAGGATCTATCCCAAACTTTCATTGAATCGGAGCAAGAAAAAGGAATTTTTCACGTCAACGCACTCAAATTGTATCGAAATACTAGACCGCGTACTGCAATCATGGGAGGTCCTAATCTCGAAGTGTTCAAAGTAAATATTACCAATCCTTTCATCGTTCAGCATCTTGGAGACCACTTCAAACCCCGCCATAGGATCACAATCTGACAGTCGAATAGTTTGGCATGTATATCATGTTTCCAATCGCAATCATGTACTACTATGGTACAAATCTCGACCAACGGTTCTCGGTCCCAGACTTCTGGCCAAAGGTTGAGCAAACCAATCGCATACCGTTTGAGAAGGATGAGATCAAAGCAGAGCTAGAGAGATTAAGGCAAAAGAGGCTATATTTGAGAGAGCAAAGGCTGCGGGGCGCGAATGGCTCGAACGGGGAAGAGAAATGATGAAGAGGATGAATATGATGAATATGATGGGGAGATAGCAAGAGGGTGGCGCGAGGGGGAAAATGGCGACAAAGACATCACATGGAATGGCCATGGCATAGAATTGGTTACGAGGCAGGCTGGCGTTCAAGGGGCACATATGGGGGCTTATCGTTCAGGACCGTTTGCAAATTTTGCTCGACTTGGAAGTTGAAAAGGCTGCACAGGAATTATTCGTCTAGAATTGGGGTCGAGGGGCGAGGAGATGCTTTTTTATGGTACAAGACAAGTGCCACCTCTGTAAATCTAGTGTACACTCTACTTCTGTATATGTCTAAATCAAATATATACCCTTCTCAATCAGTCTAATCCACTGACCAAATCTTCCCATTGTCCATCTTCAATATTTCCCTGTACAATGTTCGCATATATCCCCTGAACATCTGAATTATCTCTTGCAGACTCAATGAAGGAAATGAGCCTATCTGTGGCGTCTCCTGCATCAACTGGCACATTTGTATCCTCATTAGGATCCCAGAGAATATCCGAACTTGCGATTTTTATGTCGAATTTCTTCTGCAAAGCATCTCCGGCTGCTGTTACCATATTCGGCTCCGTCCAAACAATGATATTCCCCTCATCGTCCACCTCTAAATCTTCGGCCCCTGCTTCGATCGCCTCATCCATCACATCGTCAACTCCCAGGTTCTTTTCGTCCTTCTCGAATGTGACGCATCCCTTTTTCTGGAACAGATATGCTGTAGGTGTAACAGTTCCCCCATGAGTTTTAACTAGATGTCTCAAATCCATCATTGTCCGATTAACGCTGTCCGTTTCGGCTTCGATTATCAGAGCAACCTGCGGCGGCATTATGCATTCTAACGTTGCTTTCTGCAGCGCGGCTCCAGTTGTCGATTTTCCTTGGCCACGAGCTATGGCAGTTTCCATGGAAGCTTTCGGGAAACCAGCTATGGCAACGTGAGTATTTGCAAATATTGATGCCAGGAGGGAATGTACCCCGTTATGTACCTTTCTTCGCAGCCGCTAGAACAGTCGCCAGTCTTGGGTTTATGTACGGGTCGGCTCCATGTACTTGTATAGCGAATTAGTATCATTCAGAAAAACCAATGGCATACCAACTTACATTTTACAGCCAGCGCAATATCATGCGCAATGATAGAGCGAGCCTTGGTCTTTTTCGCATCTACAGCTCCTTTGTCATGTTTGATTTTTGACCAGCGATTGTGACCCGAAGACACCACTGACGTAGTGGAAAATTGTAAACATTTGGAACAGATGTAATCACTTCGAAGGAAAGGTCTAAGACCTCTAGAAAATGCTGGCATGTTTGTCATACCGAAGACGAAATTTTATATCAGGTCTGATTTCGAGCTTTGAAAATAAATATTGTTGTGGCTTCCGATTGGCTGAACTTCGATCGTTGTCGCGAACACTTGTAAATTGGCACAGTACAGCAAAGGAGCGTGCAACGAGGCCAGAACCACTCCACGAATGTCCAAATTCAAAAGGGCATTCCAAACAATAGATACAAAAGATATTAAATAATGTCATCGACAGGCCGACCGAGCTCCAAAAATGGCTCAAGTGAACTTCCAGGCAGATTAGAGCCATCTTCCACCCCAGAGCTCGATATCAAGAAGCTCCAATCCCTCCCATCAGAGCAACAAGATTTATACCTCCTTAACTTCGTCTCGACGCTCACAAAACATGTGGAAAGCCTGGAGCCAGACGACTGTACGGCGCAGCAGCTTTACCTCAAGAAAGAGCTCTTCCAAATACTCAATCTCGCAGCTCCCCCTCCTACCAGAGTGATTCGAAATAATTTGGGACGATGTTTCGCACATGTACTAGGCAAGGGGGACAGGAAGCTGCTTTTCGAAACAGTAAATGATCTGGTCGGAATAATCAGTAATGGAAAGACGAAGACGGATGGGGATTTCAGAACGAAGCATGCAGCTGTTTACTGTTTAGGAGATGTCTTCGCAGCCGCTGGAGACAGCGCAATTGGATTACATTCTTTAGCATGCAGTGCGTTGCTGAAGCTCTTAAAGTCCGCGCAAAACAATGCGGGCCTACGAGCCGCGATATTCAAGGCTTTGAGTAAGATTGTGGGAATGGTTTCGACAGGCATGGACGACACAATCGCGAAGGATATATGGAAACAAGCCAGGAGTTATGCTTCAACTGAAAAGTCGGCATTGGTACAGATCGCGGCTTGTAGATGCTTAAGAAGTCTGTGTAAGTTCACACAGTATTACGATAATTCAAGCGATTTTGAAAGTCTGAAGTCGACGATTTTCAAGACAATAGATTCGCCGAGCGCATTGGTTCGACAGGCTGCCGCAGAGTGTTTCGCAGAGGCATTGGTGAAAAGCCATTCGGAGGAGGCTCCGCGAGATAATGATATACCTATGATCAAGAAGATCAAAAGGACGAATACCACCAAACGTTCATCCGTAATAGCTGGCCAGGGGCTTGATGATGATGAAATGCCCTCGAGGCCCGGAACTCCCACGGGCAACAAGAAGAGCCAAGTACTCGTTCTTACACTTCAAGAGATTTTGAAAGTCTTGTCAAATCAGTATATCAAAATATCTACAACTAATAGAGCTCGCGCTGGCATAGCTGTTTGCTACAATCGGATATTCAAAAGCATGAGCGAGAGAACTGTCGAAACGATGTATATGCAGATTGTGGATCATTTTACTGTGGAGCTTTTGAGCCATGCAAACATTACTTGTAACAGATATCGTTTGTTGAGTACACGGAAATTTGTGCAAATCATCCTAGAAGATGTGGTCGGCCACTCCATACTTGGTGAATCTGGGCAATTGGACGCTGCAAAGGCCTTGGTCAATGATATCCTGAAAAATTACCCGCAGGTGATCAAAGAAAGAGCTGAGCCTTCTAAACATACACTTATTGCCACACTCAGCGCATTGGCATCGTTAATTAAAACCTTGGGATCTGCCGCGAATGTGATTGCAGAAGGTTGTAGGGATGGACTATTACAAGTTCTTCAACATCCAAGTTATACGGTTCAAATCTATACCTCATATTGTTTACGAACTTTCACATTGGCCTGTCCACAGCAACTACTACCATGCCTCACAATATGCATGAACAGTGTCAATCGAGAATTGAACTTGTTGAATACTGGAAGAAACTCGCCAAGGCGATGTGTGGGATACGCTAATGGATTGTCTGCGATGATTAGCACAGCAAACTTACAGCCGCTTTACGGCTCAGTGGACGTCAACAGTCGCGTGCTTTCTCTCGCAACTAATCTTCTTAAATCCAGTAGCAAGTCGGAGCTGCGTGTCTCAAGTACTCAGATACAAGTAGCATGGATACTTATTGGCGGGCTGATGTCCTTGGGGCCGAATTTTGTGAAGATCCATCTCTCCCAACTACTTTTACTATGGAAAAATGCGTTACCAAAGCCTCTTGCTAAGGACAATACTTCCCAACGAAGCTTCCTCGAATCTTCCTTCCTCACTCATGTTAGAGAGTGTGCACTTGGCTCTATTTTATCATTTTTGCAGTTCAATAGCCGTCTCCTGACGGCAGATGTGTCAAAACGAATTGCTGCCATGCTTACGAACACTTCAGCATTCTTGAAAAGTCTCCCATCCAAAAAATTGTCGGATGATGTTACACAAAGATTGACTCCATCATTGCAATTGCAAGATCTGGACTTGATGGTTCAGCGTCGTGTTCTTCAATGCTATGCAAGGCTAGTTACACTTAGTCCAGTCGGTGGAAGTGAGGCACTGTTACAATCTAATCTTCTCACACTCGCGGTATCATTCTTCGCCGATCCTGAAAACTATAGTCCAAGTTCTTTATCCTCATCAATTGCGAGCTCGGCTGGCAACTTCGAAACAGTGTGGGATGTTGGGGATAATTCTGGGTTTGGTGTCACAGGACTCGTTCGAGGCTTCAATGTGCAAAAGTTGGCTTCTGAACAAGAAAATGGGTCTCGAGATGACTGGATAAAAGAAACGGGATCAGATATTGATATATCAAATGTATTGCTATCGCCAATTTGCAGTTCGCTTGAGCACGACTCCATTTCGCTGTACTTAGGTGATATTGAAAAGGATAATAGTTTACCAGACCCACCCGCTACAGAGGTCATCAATATAGCCATTAGGCTATTCGCAATTGCTTTTCCGATAACTCCTCCGAAAATCCAAGAAAGTATATTAGAACAAATTGCCACGTTCTTATCCACAGGCGCGCTTCAACGAGATCCTGGAAGGAAGGCTGCCATTAATGTCAACATTGCGACCGCATTATTTTGCGCACTGAAGGTGGCCGTGAAAGAGACATCATCTCCTCCCGGCGATCTCACCAATTCTGCTGTGGAGAAGCTCATGCAAGAAATCCTGCGGTCATTCGTCATTCATCAAGATCAATATGTACGGAACATTGGTTACGAATCCCTAGCTCGACTTTGTAATATCTCTGGTAATGCATACACCAACCAGGAAATCAAATACCTTATTGATACCATTGTGAGCAACCGCGAGCCGAGTGCAAGAGCTGGTTGTGCAATGGCATTAGGGTGCATTCATTCCCAGGTTGGAGGAATGGCAGCAGGCTTTCATTTGAAGACTATATTAGGGATACTTATGTCCTTGTGCAACGATCCGCATCCGACTGTTCATATTTGGGCCCTTGAGTCCCTATCACGTGTCGCAGATTCAGCTGGTTTGACATTCTCGGGATATGTGTCCAGTACACTCGGCATGCTATGCCAATTGTATGTTTCAGACACACATAATGAAGAAATTTCTTCTTTGGCCACTTCGAATCTAGAGTTAGAATTGTCTACAACTGCGGTCATTGCGCGTTGTATAGATTCTTTGGTCAATGTTCTTGGCCCTGATCTTCAGGATATGACTAAAGCACGGGATTTAATACTTACAATGGTAGGACAATTTGGCGCAGAAGAAAACATTCTAGTCCTTGCAGGAAGCTTGAAATGCCAGGAGCATCTGGCCCTTTATGCTCCAGGTCATATGGAATTCGTAGATTATGTTATTCTTCTCCAAAAAGATCTCAAGTCGGACGTATCATTACTTAGAGATATTGCGATTGATGGTCTGTACAATCTCATGAAACGCAACTCGGAAGATGTTGTCAAAGCAGCTGAGACTGGATTTGAAGATCAGTTATGGCTGGCTTTGGATTCGGATCCTGCACACGATGGTATCAGAAACGTTATTCGAAATTGGTTACAACAATCATGTTTAACTGAAACGCCACGATGGCTGCAAAGATGCCAAACCGTCCTGTCGATGACAAGGCCCAAGGTAGAAGATTCAACGGCCATAACTTCAAAATTCATGACTGATCTTGAGCAGCAATCTGAAGACAGTCGGAAATCCATCTGCATCATATAGAACTTCCTGTTCCGAAAGTCGCTCCGACTCTTGAAGGACCAATCGATTATCAGGCCCGTTCG